>NC_028452.1:17129790-17391621 GCF_000263155.2 Setaria italica | reverse complement strand
CAAGTTAATACAAAAGGATTGCATCCCCTATATAGTCAGATGTGCTATGTAGGTGGGATGGTAAGGAAGCTACGCGTGAGGCTTAGGTCGTGGGTTCGAATCCCACGCACCGCGCACGCGCATATTTCGCGTGAAAATTGCGTGACTTGTGACTTCCGACGTGCCTATATAGGTATTACCAACCGGGACTAAAGGGGTGGTGGTTGTGCCTAGCGTGGCGACCGGTACCAACCGGGACTAAAGACACCCTTTAGTCCTAGTTGAGCGACCTAGGACTAGATACCCCTTTTCGTCTGGATTACCCGGATGAATTTTCGGAAGATTTGCCTCCTGGGACTAAAAAGCTGAGTTTTGTACAAGTAATTATATTCCCTACCACATTCCTCTCCTTGTGACGGGCCGATGAGTCACGAGATGGATTGCGACCTGCAAAACTTAAAAGCCTTTTTGTGCTGCGCCATTAATACCGGCCGGCCCTTCCTGCGCTGTACTGTGTAGCCCGAGCGAGACAGCGGTGGCGTGACTGGCGTCGCCCTCACGAGCAGCCGGTCGGCTGGCCTCGACGTACACCTGTGACCTGTGGAGAGGTCACCGCAGACGTCCAGCTCAACAAGCAGGCCGGCCGGGTCACCCGGCCTCGCGCGAGCCGCCGATGGGGGCCCGCCCCCGAAACGACGACGAGGAACCCTACAGATGGGGACCCAGAAAGACGACGGCGCGCGCGAGAAACCCTACAGATCCAGCCGATCGCGCGCGCCCCTGCCTCGTCACGTGAAAAAACCGGTACGAGCGTTAGCTGCTTAGGTGATCTGGAACAGGACAAGGCGAGCAGCGCCGGGCTATCCCCTCGAGTGGAACTCGTCATCACTGACGGATGCGCGCGCCAGCCGCCACGTGTCTGAAAAGGATTACCGGCAATGATAAGCCTAGCTACTGCTTTGCTTACATCACCCCCCTGCAGGCTCTTGTAGATAGATCCTCATGGGTTGAATATTCATCGTCTTCTGTACATAAAATAGATATATACATATACATACATGAATTAAACATAGTTTGATCTTGATGACCTCCTAATTAATATAATCTTAAGCATTTTTCGACACATGCATGCATGGTGTTCTCGCAAAAGGCATATTATTATTGGCAGCTAATAAGTAAGCTAATAGCTAGCTATTAAGATATATATAGAATGGTCTCAACTCTCACGTGAGGTACGGTGTGTAAGCTTTGTCCCACATGGATGGATGGAGCTAATGGAGGAGCTATCTATAGCCCTAGTTTAGCTGACCACAGCTACTAGCCCTCGTCGTCGTCGGAGGTCTTGGAGGCCGCCGCCTCGGCGAGCATCTTCTGGATCCGCTGCATCGTCTCCGCCTCGATGTTCCGCTCCACGCGGTCCTTGTTGTACGTCTCGAAGAACTCCTTGTTCTCCTTCTCCAGCTCCTTCCACACTGTGAACATATGCATATATATAGGAAAAATGTTCAGATCACATGAAATGACAATAGAAGAGCAAGACAGAAAGGGTACAGCCATGATCGACAGCATGCATGTAGACAGTGAGCAGTACCGGTGGAAGTGATTACAGGGTTGACGTTGGCATGCTTTTCCAGCGCGTCCATGCACTCTTCCTTGTTCAGGTTGAAGCAGATGCACTTCTCTATCAGATGGTGAACCTGAAACAGCAACAAAAACAACCAAAGCTATATCATTTGATGCATCCATGTATAGAAATGATATAGAGAAGTTCTATATCATACATACCATTCTGATGTAAGATGCTGATGAGGATGAGGAATCGCCCATGGTGAGAGCTGAGTAGGACACTACCAGCTAGGGCTTTACTTGAAGAAAAGCTTTAGATCAGTTAAGCTGCTGTTGAGCTAGCACCCAGTCGCCGAGGGGTAGAAGAAGGCCTGTGTGTGTACTGTCTGTGTGTGTCCCTGCAAAGCTGCAACGACCACCGGCGAGGCGATAGAAATAGGGGAATGGGGGGAGGGGGACGTGGAGCAAGCCACGTGGGCACCGCCTCCTCATTGGCCGGGAGGTGGCTGGGGAGATTTTTCCGGGCCCACGCCTCGCTCTCCGGGCTCTCGGCTGATCGGCTCTAGCCTGCTTTTCTGTGGCTGGAGTGTGTGGGCGGCCCAAGCAGCAAGCTTGCATGGACGGCCAGCTAGGCGGAATTCACTGTGCTTGGGCCTTCGTGTTTTGGCGTGTTGCTCGCTGGACATATATACTAGCCTGGTCGTCTTTTACTTTTACACGACGTTGAGTGTGTGTTCTTCTTTTCATTCTATCTGCTGAAAGACGTAACAAAAGAATTTAACTTTCCCTGTAGTCCTTGTATATTCTGTGGCCAGCTTTTGTTGTCGTAATAGCTTTTCCTTTGGTGATGCATATGTACATTGCTGCAAAATTGCAGGTATTTCCCTTGGACTTTGCAATAATTCTACTTTATTACCCTCCTAAGTTAGAACTTAGACCTAATTTAAGGTAGTAGTGGTTTTGGAGGGGACGATGTGCTAATCATCGTAGCCTTAGATGTTGCCGGTCTTGCATTACTACAGCACACTATTCAACCTCAGTGTGTAAGTTACTTTGTAGCCCGGGCCCATTATGATTGCCAAACACCGTAATGCATGTGAAAGACTTTTCTACGTACATACCAAAATGTCTGCCATCTAGCAGGCTAGACGATGACACGTGCCTTAGTCCAAGTGCACGCCACATATTATTACCATGTGCCACTTACACGTGGACAGCCTTCATTGCTATAGTGTGATATGTTATGGAAGTTTACTCCCTCCAGTAAAAAAATAAATGCCATTTGTGTTGGGTTTGGATATTTGAACATGATACATCATCGGTCCGTAGATTTGTCTTAAAAGGTAGTTTAATACTACTTTTGTCGTACTTACAAATATATTAAGATAAAATGTTCAAAATGGCACTTATTTGTGACTAGAGACAGTAGTTTGCTCAACATGCATACAAAGTCTTTTAATCTGTTTTTACAATGCACATATGCATGAATTCAACCAAATATTAGGACTAACTACAGCACTAAGAATATAATAGTTATGTTTACATATAATTGGATAGCCATCACTTTCCATGGAGTGTCTTGGTATGCATGCTATATAAATTAAATGGCGCACATACAATAGTGGCATAGCAGAAGTATATGATACTCCTTTTTTGTAGGAGAAGTATATGATACTCTAGAGAGCACGAATCAGCTTATGAATTATTGCAGTGGGCGCCCTCGGTTCAGCACTATAGGATGGTCCATAGCTAAGGCTAGATCTAGCAGTGATGGAAGAACCACATGTGGTGGTCAAGCCGCAGAAGAACCGAATCGTTCCTTTGTATGCAGATATCATGGCCCACATTGCGGTGACCAACGATCAAGTCCCATAAGATCGCGTGGTGGCCCATCTAACCAAAATTTGGCTAATCGCTCTGTCCCAAAGCCGATCCAGGATCTGTATGAACGAGCCAAAATGTAACGGTCCTATATGTGTCACTTGGAGTAATCATAAATAATGGAGAATGGTTTAATTTGCATCATATAGGCTGTGCACTGAGACAAGATTTGTCTCGAGAGTGAAGACGACCCCACCAAAACAAGAATAAATGTTGACCAAGTATAGTGTACATGTACATAAAAGATTCTTACATTTGTAGAAACAAGCATACTTGGTATAAGAATCTTGTAGGAATCAGGCATTAACGTCATGTGTATCTCAATAATATAACTACTTATTTCAGCGACAAGTGACATGCCCATTAATATCTCGGGATGTTCATGGTGACTTTGTTAATCTAAGATTTGATGCATGGCTACATAGTCGACCCCTTCTTTAATTTTCAAGCAAAAATGGACTCATCAACGACCGTTGATGTTGACGAAGGCGCTGCCGGCTGTCACGCATGCATTTTAATTTAGGAAAACCCCAAGTCATAATTTTGCACAGAAATATTTCAGGAGTGCACTGCTTGCTCCGATCTGTCATGATGTAATCGTCTACGGGTGGAAATGTGGAATTAGACCTGGAATTTACTTGGTTACGAGCGATCCTGAGTTCTGATGACTACCTGCACTCGAAAGCAATGTACGGAAAGGTAATCCGCATCGGGCATGGCTAGCTCTCCCGGCCACGTGACGTGGCACTGGCTGATTGGCTCCCTAAATTTCATTGGGGGAATCTAGTGATTGACCCTCGACACGGTACAGGAGCAATGTACCATAGCACACATCGCTTGAAAATAGGCACCTAGCTATTTGGCTGGTTCCATAGATTCGATTCACACACATGCAGTGATCGACAGGAATTAACACACGAGTTCCAGAGTATTGTTTTGGGTAAAAGCTTGTGTTTGTCTTCAGTTCAATCTAAAGATCGACCTATTTTTCCCTTTCTACAGTCTATTTTCTACGGCTGCATATGCATGTTTTGTTTAATTAGTAGAGGACAGGATGCCGCTATTCCATTATTAAAAAATAGTTTATTCTAGAATTACAACAATGGAGGTCTTCGCCAGCCATGAACTGAATTTTAGCAATAGATTATGCTAAGGACGTTGATCTCTACTTTAAGCATTTTGTTCTTGTTATTAACTAAGAGGTTGTACTACTAGACAATCGACCTTTCATCAGCCTGTTAGTACCAACCGCTTTTTGACCCGGTACTAGTGCAAGCATGAGTACCGACCCTAACAGCTATTACCCCAGATGACCTATTATTTGCATTAGTACCGACCCTAACAGCTATTACCCCAGGCGACCCATTAGTACTGGTTAATGGCTACAAATGGTACTAATGGGTCACATTTAGGGTGCGTTTGGCTAGCAGAAACATTTTTATTTCTATTGAGAATCACTATGCCAAATGGTGAAAAGGTGAAACGTTTCACCCATGAATCACTTGAGATGTTTCTCCTTTTTTTTGCCTAGGAGCGTGAAACGGCCACATACCAGTTTCGCATGATTTTGATTCACCATTTCCAACCATCTCTCTAGTCTGGTAGCAGTCCTCTTTTACTATTTATTCTTTACAAGTGAAACTATAATCAAAATGGATCTTATTTGAGATGCTCCTCACACACAAAAAGTTTTGATATTTTTTGTGAAGCCTATTTATTTCTATGAATTTTCTAAGAAAATGAGGTTATTTTTACTTCCCTTTCAAGAACAAGAACCTTTCTAATCAGCCAAACAATTTCACAAAGTGATTCTGATCCACTAGAGAAACACTTCTAAAGAGAAATTAAATCTGAAACGTTTCTCAATGAAACTGGAACCATACGAAACGGGCTTTTAGTACATGTTAGAGTTTTCAACCGGTATATGTCCGGTGTTCAAATAGCACTAGGAGAGAGAGAGAGGGTATCCTCCAATCCTTTCTTGTATAATTAAGTAAAGAAAACAAACATGAGAGATCATATGTATGTATGTATGTGTGTGTGTATATATATACATGCGAAAGGGGATGAAGAAGAAGCCAAAACTATCCGAATTTCTGGGAGACAAGAAGCTTCATCATTATTAGCATGCATGGTGCAACTCTCAGTGCACAGTTGAACTTGGCCCGGGAGCCCAAGAACCACATGATAATAAAAACTACTAAAATTACTGCGAGCAGCCCTCCAAAGCAGGGTCCGACCGGGCCGGCCGGGAGGAATTATTACTCAAGAAAAGGTTCATGTATGTTCCCCTACGCATAAGAATCAATGGAATGGACTTTTCACCTACTTGGCACGAGGCATGTCGTCGCCTTTCGTCGTCGTCTGCGAGCTCCCGACTCCCGACCGCGCGCGATCCACCGGAAACTGTACGATGTGCCGGGCGCCGTGCCGACTCGTGATCGGTCGCCGCCGACGATTCATCCACCTGATCGTGTACCTCATCCGATCCTATCCCATCGCAGCGGATGATGCGGCGCGTTCCGACGCAACCTGGATCACAGGTTGCCGATAGATCGGCGTCGTCTCCCCGGACAGGCCGGGGGAGCGGCCAGATATATATCTTTGCAACGTCCAGACACACAGACGGACAGGAATAACATGAGGTCGGAGGAGCGTCCACCGCTGGGGAAAGCATTTTATTACAGTTGTGCAACCGGTATTACTAAGGAGGCTTTAGAACTGATCAAATGATCAAATAACGGATACTAAAGGTCTTTTTTCTTTCCTATTTTTTTTCTCATTTTCATTTCTATTTCTTTATTCTACATTAGTATTTCATATTTGTTTCCTTTACGTATATTAGTTCTAATACGCTAATATATTACGCAAATATATAAAGTTGTATTTATCTATAATATTACATTTTATATAATATTATATATAGGCATATTCTGCATTCACATTTATGAATAATATTACATTGCATCAACACTTGAAGTTCAACATTTGGATCAACTATTCTGAACCCGAGTCTTGACAGTGATGCAGATTTGATCCATCATTGTGGAACTACCCCACTGGATATACTATCTCGTCTAGAAGAAATCCACTGAGTTGTTCTTGAATTGTTTTGATTTTTTCCGTCTCGAGGATTGCTTCTTCATATCTCTCATATGTGTCATTGGCAAAGGTTATTATATAGTAGATCAATGGGTCTGCATAATTAGAACTAATTTATTGTTAAGAAATTTGTATACATACTCTGAATTCGTGGTCAGTTATACGCTTGGGACCTACAAAACCACGAATGAACTTACATACGTAGTATCCGCATAAATTATTTCCCAGCTTCTGTCTCAAACACTATATATATGGCAAAAAAAGAGTTATGAAATATTTGTTATGTTCAAGGAAGTGTCACGAGATGTAGAAATTCAACACATACCGGGAATTCAAGCTTCAAATAGTTCCTCCTTGAATTCACCTGCGTGATGTTGACGGAAGCGAGCTCATGCTTTATTAAGAATGTCTATGAGGTTTTTTATTGATCTCTTAATTTCCTCAACGAGTATGATATAGACCGCGCTTCGATAACCCGCGATAACAAGGAGTATGCAGTGGAAGCTGTACGTATATGCATAGCCAAAGCTAGTTAGTCTTATGTTTAACTGCTAGTTCGAAAAAGAAAAGAGATGGGAAACACGCTCACTTGAAGTTGTTGTAATGTTGGTTGTCTAGGAACTAATATATGTTCTTTATTAGAACATGCATGTACCTTTTATACCTCCAAACCCAGAGGGCAAACAACCTTTTTTGCTTCGTATGTTGAAGACAGCAGTTCATTCCTCTCGGGAAGCATGTTCTTTATGATTTTCATTAAGTCATCAAAACCCTTATCAGAAACTCCATGTTTTGCCTTCCATTGCAGCATTTTTAGTGTGGTACCCAACTTTTTGTGCCCCTGTTTGCAATCTTGGTACAACAATTTCTTATGATCATCTAACATAGGCTCAAACTTCTTTGACTCCTTCACATTCTTGCAGTCTTCCTTTGCATCGTGAAACACCTGACCTAGATCATCGGTAGCACCTTCTTCTGCAACCGTCTCTTCTTCAGCCTCGCCCATTGTAGTATCTGCAAAGGCACCTCCTTAAGTCCAATCAGGAATGTAGTTACCATCTTCTTCTTCATCATCATCTTCCATCATACCTCCTCTTTCCCCATGCTTAGTCCAAATGAAATAGCTAGGCATGAATCTTGAACTGTATATGTGGGTGTGAATAGTCTTTCTGGATGAGTAATCCTTCTCATTTTTGCAAATTCAGCATGGACAACAAATGAAACTAGACGGCGGCTTGTTGAACTCTACCAGATCGAGAAAACCACGCAAACCATTAATATACTCCATGGAGCATTTGTCCATGCTATACATCCATTGTCAATCCATCTACAAAGTATTACCAAACTAAATATATTCTGATCATCCATAGAATTATACATGAAACATAACAAACATGATACAATAGCATTAACTCAAATGTTGCTGAAAGTTTAAATAGAAATATAAAAACTTAAATTTCAGACCCAAACAACATGATACACTATAACAAACTGAAATGTTGCTGAAAGTTTAGATAGAAATACACAAATTTAAATTTTAGACCCAAACAACATGATACACTATGACAAACCATCCACTAAGTACTATCTAGAAGGACTTTAAGCATCCTTGGGCAGCGAAGACGAAGGTTTCGCTGACCTAGCCTCATCCTGTGGTTTATTTGTGCCTCCTGCAACGGTAGTACTAAGTGGACCTGAAATACCCGGGACTGGCAGTGAAGCATAATGACCACCAAAAGGAGGTTCCTGACCCGCCGTAACAACATCTTCATGACATCTTTGCAAATAACGAAGCATTACTCTCTCCCACGTGCTCATTTTCTTCGGCTTATCATGAGGGCCAACTATGATTTTCCCCTTGCCGCGAGAGGAACGATGATCGCCCCCAACATCGTCACTACCTCCAGCAGCAGTAGCCATCTCTATGTACTATAATTTATTTATCTCATATTTGCAAATGACGAAATTATGAACAAATTATGTTTTTCCCCACAATTTATTTAGCTCAAACATAACATATAAATGGAAAGTTTCTCAATTGTAGCTTATTCTAAAAATGACTAATTACGTACCTCTATTTCATCTTATTATCTCTATGTACCACAATTTATCTCGCTCATATTTGCAAATGACTAAAATATGAGTAAATTATATTTTTTCCATAATTTATTTAGCTCGTATTTGTAAAAGACTAAATTATGAAATTATTCCTCTAACCTCATATCAATTTCTTTGACTAATATGAAACATAGCATCCAAAAAATTGTAGTTTATTCTAAAAATCACAAATATGAGCTCTAAATAACCCACGCATATAAATGAAAATTTTCTCCATTGTACCTTATTGTAAAAATCACAAATTACTCTAGCTCTAAAGTATAAAACTTAGTATACTAACCATGTATCAAGGGATGATGAATTTTCTAACCTTTAGAACACTTGAATGAGTGAAATCCCCACGAAATAGTCAAAAGTCTGGCAGCACCTCCCCTATTTCGCCATGAATGGATGAAGTCCGAGCTGAAGGAAATAGCTCAGGCAGGAGGAACAAGACGCCTGATTTATAGGAGAGAAGTTAGTACTAGTTGGGAGCTCCACCTGGTACTAATGGTGACCTTTAGTACCGGTTGGAGACCTTTAGTACCGGTTGGAGCTTCCAACCGGTACTAAAGGGGGTCACGGGGGGCTCCTGGGAACTAGCCATTAGATCCGATACTAATGTGGGTCAAAAACTAATCGGTACTAAGGGTTAGAACCAATGCTCAGTTTTCGGTAGCGGTCCTAGCAGCTATCCAAAAAAAACGATTTTGCTAACGGCTACTCCAGCGCGATCTGGTAGTACTGCAGCGCGGCTCAGTTGCGTGCATGATGGCATATTGGCGGCTTCTGGCCGGCCAATGGCGCAGAGTAGAAGTTGCGCCTCTCCCTCTCCCTCTGCACTGGATCGCTGCCTGGGATAGATGATGAGCCAGAGCCGGCGGAGAGCTAGCCGAGCGGTGAGGATGATGTGTTAGTTACTTGTGTGGAGATGATCCGTCGATCCATGAATGCCTTGCCATCTCATTCTCATGTTTTTGTGCTGAAGCTTTGACGTGTCGCTAACAGCTGGGCCCAGTAATAGCATGCGGCAGATAGTTGGTCCTATTGTGGTCTTGTCCTCTGGAGATTCGTATCTTTTTGTACGATTTACCAAGTGCGAGGATCTTATTTTTCTGTTTCTTCTCTGGGGTCTGGACCAAAAACCTCCTTTTCTGAAGAAACTTTCACAATCGATCGATCCCCAGGAAAACTGTGGTAACAAATCACTGATTTCTGCAACCGATTGATCACTTCAGGTCCCATATGTAACAGACGAGTAGTGCAATAATAAAATCTCATTAGGTGTTGACACTGAAACATCACCATTCGTTCATGGTTGCTGGGCCGTAACAACACAGCTGCTGCATTTCACATCATCACATGTGCAGACACTGACTTGACGCACTGTCGTCATCGATCGAGTCTGGAACTAGGCAAACCCTGCTTGTTTGGCACAGGCTCACAGCAGTGCACTAGAAAACCCGGCATGTTTGGCACAGGCTCTCAGCAGTGCAGACGAAGTGCCCGTCGATCGATCCAGTACGCGCGTCTAATCTGAGAGCAGTATGTAACGCGAACCTGCAATCGCCCCAAATTGAGAACTGCACCTAACAAAGGCACAGCAGGACAACACTACTGTGCCTCTATGAGGAAAGGTCATCTGCAAGAACGGTTACAGTACGCTGGTACTGCAAGAAGCCCCTCATCCATACCCATCAGTCATCAGTGTTTTCTTAATTAGAACCGAACGGACCTACACGAATAGCTAGGGTCCTACCTGTTAGATATATGAACCAAGTCTATATAAATATTTCTTAATTAATTTTAAAGACCAATTAGTCACTAAAAGAGGTACACCATCTACTAATACCATTTGCTAATGCACGAGAGTCATCCCAACTTAGCAAGGGGGGATGCAGACCTGCCCACTAGGGGGCTCTCCTCTCCTTCCTCCTCTCCCTTCACCTCATCTTCCTCTATTCTTCTTCTTCCTACTTTCTCCTCCCCCTCCAACCCTTGCTCCAATGGAGTTTCTAGGCTGTACAGAGGCTCCACCCCCCCCCCCCCCCGCCCCCACGTTGGATCCGTTCCTACCTTCATATACTATAGGGGGAGTTCCCTAGATTTTGAAATCACTAACATAGTCTATACATGTTACGTTTTGCCTCATCTTCGTTGTTGCATTATCATTGTAGACTTCTCCATTCCATTGCGTCAGTGTGAGCATATTTTCAAAACCACTCGTTCCTGTGATCTTGAGTGGGCAAATAAGGTTTTAGAGAAGTGCTCCATGCAACTGTTCAAGTTTGTCACCACAACTTGGGTTCCTCCTGCATCGACTGTCACACGACCGCATCTGTTGACGGCAGTTAGCACGCCAATTTGTAAACTGCAAGCGCACGGATCATCGTAGCTTTTCCCTTAGAGCATTCCTCCAAGGTTTATCAATCCATGGATCGGTAGTGAATTGACTAGGGTTGTTTATCTAGCTAAACGGATCTAATCCTATCATGAAGCACGAATTGCATATAAAGGTAAACCCAATCATGAGATAAGCATTATAGACAGGGTAAACAGATCACATCCATATATATGAGGTAACACAACCAAAGGTACTATGAGCCTATTGTCTTCTTGTTGTAGTTCCAGCCAAAATGGTAACCAATCTATTTAGCACCTTGATAAAGATTCATCCCTCAGAAAGGTGGCTCGCAAGCAGCCTACTTTCTTGTGGTGACCACTGCGAGGTCCGTGTTAACGCCTTTGATTTTCCAAAACTTTACCTCAAATGACTCCCACAATACTCGCCATCGATCCTACTCAACATTACGCAATCGTTTGACCTTTTCCCTCTCACATGCTGTCACCACGCAAGGGTAATCACACCGACATCTTACGCACTACTAAGATATATTCGCCAGACATAGACTAATCACCACGATTACATCTATTCCTACTAAGAACATATGCTAGCTAAACATATGAGAATAAGCATGCATCATAGTAGATCAAAGTAAGCACAAGATTAGATTGATATCACCATCATGTGTACATAAGCCTTGATGATCGCAAGGCTCGGCTCCAGAACTCCACCATGGCTTCTAGTGGCTAGGGTCTAGAATAATCCATCTCCTAGACAACCTCAAAGACTTGCAGCGACCCTCAGCTTCCTCTGGTGCGTGTCCCTCTATTCGTCGACTTCTGGTGGATGGATCTGCGTGCTCGATGAAATATCAGACTATTTATAGTCTGGAGAGCATGTGGCTAAAATTGGAAAGCGAGAGTAGCAAGGAAAGCCCCAGGCCGATCGGCCTAGCCCTTCCTTGTGGCATCTTGTGCCCTCCTTCGTCCCCAAGTCTTCTTAGTTGTCCTGAAGTCTTATTTTTACTTGCATGTGGGCCTGGCACGTCGGTAGCTTCGGGATAAGATTGATCTTAACTTTCCAAATCTACGCTTGATCCTCTTTGATCCCAAACTCATCTTGCCATATCCTTACAAACTTAGCCCTTAAGTAATCTTGGGGGAGTGTTTGCCAAAAATGAGCGTCGGAGGAAGCCAGAAGACCCTTGGCCAATCGGCTTGGGCTTCACCAGGCCGATCGGCATGGGTTCTTTTCTGAGCCTACTGGCCTTCGTCTTTGATAGGTTCGTTGCTCGTTCAGGGCTTTATCCAAAAATATACTTTTAGATCCAATTTCCTGCAAAAACAGAATGCCCTCCAAAATACAATGCATATGCGAAAATGGGTTCATTTTAGGTGCCAAGTGGCGGGTTAGTATAAGAATATGTATGGAAACACCACTTAAATGGTACTAAAAGTGTGTCAGCTTGGGTGGAAAAAGATTTTGATAAAAACAACATGAAAATGCAATGCAACATGAGGTGGATAAACAAAACGATATGACATGATATGGAGGTGATCTAAAACAAAACAAAAATTAGCCTAAATTAACTAGCCATAAGTTTAGAATTAAAGGGGTTGTGCCATGCTTCATATTTCTCTCTAAAAAGACACAAAGAAAAAGACTCTAAACACTAATATCACACAAAAAAGGATCTATGAGTTTTCCAAGATCAAGTAACAAAGTGCTCCCTCAATATTATTTAAAGTATACAACTTGTGGTTGTAGAATTTATTAGAGCAACGGTACAATGTTACTTGATGGTTTCAATTAAAAAGCATAATATAGACCGTCATCTTAGTAAAGAAAATAAATAAAAAGACGGGTTGCCTCCCGAAAGCGCTTTAGTTAAAGTCATGTAGCTAGACTTCTCACATCAATAATGTTCATGCGAAGCCATGGTCCTTTGCGTGAGAATCCAAAGTATCCATGCAGCTTGATGTCATCTTTTGTAATCCTTCGTGGTTCGCTTCTAGCACCTCTTTGTATTGGATGTAGCCTGCTTATGTCTTCATGTGCTAATGCTCTAGAGGTTTTTATTTTGTTCTAACCTTTTGAATTTGATCATGTACGCTTGATTAAAGCATTGTCCAAGCTCCTCTTCATTGTTGTCATCCTCATCTCCTCCGTCTTGTTCTCATCGCCTTGCTGCTACCTCTTCTTCGTGGATTTTCCCCTGCGTCCAGAACAGAACATATACCGAAATATAGCTGTATTTTTATTAAATTACCTTTCTAATGAGTAGTCATTCATCTAAAATGGAGTTCAAGTGAGAGATTTAAGCCCGTTTTATTTTAGCGTTGCGTGCTGTCCAGAACTAATTTCATGACGCGCGACCTTTGATGATTTGGTCATAACCGCTTGTAGGAATCTCCGATTGCCTTGATTCTTGATTTGTTGGAATATTGACTTCATGGGGCTTCTGAATATCTAAAAAATATTATGTTATTATCTTCTAAGGTCAAGCAAAAATATTGATGACAACAGTAGCTTGTCGTGAATTAATCCGGAGATGTTAATGATCTTCATCTTGTGGTCTTTGGGGTATTATGTCTCACATCCTTTGGCTTCAAGGTCATCCTCATTGCTGCACCAGCTAGTAGCATGGGCGGCAATGATGCGCTTTCTCCATAATTCTTGCTTTAGCCAAGGTGACGGGAGTAGAGGACGCTCCTGCGCTCTGTGTCGATGATCTGAGCGGTTTTCTTCCTTGATTGCATCACTCAATTAGAAGCTTTTTGAGCATCCCACTGGAGAAGATTGGTAGTGTTATGGTACTTCTAATCTTGTTGCCTCAAGTCTTGATCAACTTCTAGTCATAATATTTTCTGCAGAGAGGCCCTCCAATCATCCCTTAACATCATCACCACCTTCTTCGTCATTCGCTACTGCCTCTTCTCCATTGAATTCCTCTGTGTAAAGTACAGACCATGTACCAAACTTCCACTCCACGAAAAAGTGCATCAAATTCCATTTCCAACAACTAGTCATTCACCCAAAACGGATTCCGGATGAAAGAGTTACACCTGTTTTACTCCGGCACTACATTCTGTCCCGAGCTGATTTCAGAACGCGCAGCGTTGAAAGATTTTATCATAACTCTTTGTACGGATCTCCAAAATTAGTAATTCTTGATAGTTGGAAAGAAGACTTGATGGAGCTTCTGAATATTTAATTTTTCTTTATTGTACATCTTTGATCATGGGTAGAAAATTGATCACAACAGCAATGTTTAAGATGTTGATGATCCAGCTTGTAACTCTTTGGGCATGACCCAACACCTGTTACTTGAACAAACAAATCTCCAAGAAATATTAGTCTTTAAAAAATTAATTGACACAACATCATATCTTCTTTATCATCATTTGTATTGTCTTCATTTGTGTGGACTCGATAGCAGATGCTGGGCCAATAACAAAGTTAGCACCTACTACTAAAGAGTTGAGCTTGTTGTTGTTATCATCTTAACGGGGTTAATCCAGACTTGATGAAAGTCCATATTCGATCATCTGGCATCTAACATTTACCTGCTTTTAAGGACGCAAACAAGAAAAATAGAGTATGTGCAATAAAAAAATAGGGTTAGTATGAAAAATTAGATAGATCGCCCCAGGATTCGAGTTGTCAATCCCTGGCAACGGCACCAGAAAAGCTTGTTGACGGCAGTTAGCACGCCAATTTGTGAACCGCAAGTGCACGGATCATCGTAGCTTTTTCCTTAGCGTATTTCCTCCAAGGTTTTTCAATCCGTGGATCGGCAGTGAACCAACTAGGGTTCTTTATCTAGCTAAACGGATCTAATCCTATCATGAAGCACGAGTTGCATATAAAGGTAAACCCAATCATGAGATAAGTATTATAGACAGGGTAAACAGATCACATCCATATGTATGAGATAACACAACCAAAGGTACCATGAGCCTATTGTCTTCTTGTTGTAGTTCCAGCGAAAGTAGTAACCGATCCATGTAGCACCTTGATAAAGAGTCATCCCTCATAAAGGCGGCTCGCAAGCAGCCTACTTTCTTGTGGTCACCACTGTGAGGTGCGTATTAACGCCTCCGGTATCCCAAAGCTTTACCTCAAACAACTCCCACAATACTCGCCATCGATCATACTCAACATTACGCAATCGCTCGGCCTTTTCCCTCCCACATGCTATCACCATGCAAGGGTAATCATACCGACTTCCTATGCACTACTAAGATCTATCCGCAAGACATAGACTAATCACCACGATTACATATATTCCTACTAAGAACATATGCTAGCTAAACATATGAGAATAAGCATGCATCATAATAGATCAAAGTAAATAGAAGATTAGACTGATATCACCATCGTGTGTACATAAGCCTTGATGATCGCAAGGCTCGGCTCCAAAACTCCACCATGGCTTCTGGTGGCTAGGGTCTAGCCTAATCCATCTCCTAGACAACCTCGAAGACTTGTAGCAGCCCTCAGCTCCCTCTGGTATGTGTCCCTCTATTCATCGACTTCTGGTTGATGGATTTGCGTGCTCGATAAAATATCAGAGTATTTATAGTATGGAGAGCGGGTGGTTGAAATTGGAAGGCGAAAGGAGCGAGGAAAGCCCCAGGCCAATCGTCTGGGGGTCCAGGCCAATTGGACTGGCCCTTCCTTGTGGCCTCTCGCACCCTCCTTCATCCCCAAATCTTCTTAGGTGTCTTGAAGTCTTATTTTTACTTGCATGTGGGCCTGGCACATTGATATCTTCGGGATAAGATTGATCTTTGATAATTTTCCAAATATCCGCTTGATCCTCTTTGATCCTGAACTCATCTTGCCATATCCTTGCAAACTTAGCCCTTAAGTAATCTTGGAGGAGTGCTTGTAAAAAATGAGCGTCGGAGAAGGTCAGAAGACCCTTGGTTGATCGGCTTGGGCTTCACTAGGCCGATCAGCCTGGACTTTTTTTCTGAACCTGCTGGCCTTCGTTTTTAACAGGTTCGTTACTCGTTCGGGGCTGTATCCAAAAATATACTTTTAGGTCCAATTTCCTGCTAAAACAGAATATCCTCCAAAATACAATGCATATGCGAAAACAGGGTTATTTCAGGTGCCAAGTGGTGGGTTAGTATAAGAATATGTATGAAAACACCACTTAAATAGCATTAAAAGTGTGTCAATAACGAGCGTCAATGGCGTCGTCATCATGAACGCATCTGCACCGGCCGTAGCGTCTTCATATACAAAAACTCAGTACGTGCTTCATGTTTTTTGAAATTATGATTGTGTTGTTCCTGAATCTAATATGATAAAGTTTTGCATGCTAGTTTATGTGCTAATCATGTTTTATTATATTCAGAATTTAATATTGTAATTGCCTAATTTTTCAACATTACCACAATTTTGTTTCACTGGTATGTCATATCATAAGGTTGGAAAGTTAATTATAATTTATTTACAACTAAAACGTGAGGAAACTGAACTAGTAAATGTATACTACTATTACTTGCAATATGTATGTTTTGATGAAACTAAATTTAGTTGGTAAGGTTTCTTGTGGTTTGTGGTGGAACCGTTCGTCAGGATTTGAGTCCTCAACTCGGTACTGGTGTTTGCAATTTTTTGAATTTATTTAAGGATTTAGTTTTTTCAGTAGTAGGCTAGTGGTGACTTCGTCAGTCTTGAGGATCTTACAGCTCAGTTTCTGGGAAGTACTCATAGAAGTAGATTTGCGTACGTGTATTCATAAGTTTGAGTGTGCGTGTGTTTGTAATGTGTTTTGTAAAAAATGTTTTGATGGAGGAGTTTCTTAAAAAATCTTTCTTCCCTTGTTATTAGTCCTTGTTATGATATTAGCAGCATCTATGAAAAAAAAAGATTTTTCCTTCTATTCACATGCATTCTTTTCTTTCTTTTCCGGTGAGTGTTCAGTATCAGTCCGTGTCAAATAGTGAAACCGGCGATGCGGACTGGTGGCCGGCGAGATGCGCCGCTTCGTAGATGCGGGCCGCGCCGCCGCCTCTGCTGTTCCTCTTCCTCGTCAACCCCGCCCGCACGGCTGCAAGGATCGCGGTAGCGGCACGGGAAGAAGACATGAAAACAGGAGCGTTCCAGGTACTTAGATTTACCACACGGAATCGGTGTGATCCAGACATAATTTACCAGCAGAGGCCGATCGATAAGCAGGTGTCCGGAAACAAAATCATCGAGCGAGAAGGAACCAAAACCATCCATCCAGATTTGTTGGAGATCGACAAGCAGCTTCACTGTTGCTAGCATCGCGCGGCGGTCAAGGCATGGTCTCGCGCTCGGCCAAGGACCACAAGAGCCATCCAAACCAACCAATTAAACGAGTCCGAATTGGTAGAGGACTAAGCAGAGCACACTAGAAATTGGCTTAAGAAAAAAGGCTCCCAAAAACGTGACAGAGTGACCCCCACCTTGTTGGATTGCATACCAATTACCAACCTGCGTGCGCTTACAGTTGCAGGCACAGGGATTTCTACTTTGGAGCTAGCACATTGACCTTTGATTGACGCTTTGTAGCTCGAGTGCAGGTACATTGGGGAAGGGAGGCCGGGGGGACACATCAATCAGCGTCGTGATGCAAAACAAAAATGGCCATCGTTAACAGCGTCTAGTCGGAGAACAGCTCGTCGTGTGTCCCAGCGATATGATATGAAAGCTACGCGGCTGCATCAGATTGGAGGCACAAGATATGGCAACTTGCCAAGTGAACCAAGACCCTCAGAAAACAACATATATGTAATCAAGCGCCGAGCATCGATTTCCTTGTAATTTGCATTTGGGCGATCGACACATCGGTCGGCATTAACGACTCCTTTGGCGATCACTGGATTGTTTCTGGCTGCGATACCGCTTCTCAACTCGTGAGTGTTCCAGACGGCGATGGCCGCCGCGTGCCCGTGCCATCGTTCCGCCTAGCCGCTCCGGCTCGGGGAAACCGAGGAGGATTTGGAGCCGCACTCCGCCGCGGTCGCGCGCACGCAGGTGTGTGTTCCGGGACGATGCTGTGCGGGTGGCCCAGGCCCGTCAAATTCGCGTCCAACTGCCCAACATTTTTGCTGAGCCCGCCACAAAAAAGGAAGTTCGCGCGATACCGCCCGGTTTGTTGTTGTTGTTGACGCTCTCGCTTTCCTCGCTCAGCCCACGGCTGCGAAAACTGCCGCGCTCGTTTTCTTAGCTCCGTGGGCCGTGGCATGACATCTGCGCCACGAAAGAAGTGAAGAACGAACCAAGCAAGCACCACGGAGAAGGAAGAGAAAGCTAGCAACGGCAGAAGAAGGACCAAGCCTCGCCGCCGTTCTTGCATTGGATGGAGCGTAGCACAACGCCGTTCTTGGATTGGATGGGCAAATACCAAATCCGGCCATCGAGATCCCGCCGGATCCTGCTGGTGTCCGGGGCTCCGACTCCGAGCATGAAGAATTAAACGAGGCCGGCGAGGAGGAAAAGGCATGTCACTGCTGCTCGTGCTCTTGTTGTGGCTGCAAAGAAAACGTACCACCTATTTTTGGATGCTTTAAGTGCATCTCGAGTAACCATGTATCTAAAACCATTTCATGCTTCCCCCTAGGTAATTTCAACCATGAGATCCTGAACTACGGTTATACATGAAGCTGAGCTCCTATTTTTAATGCTACCAACATGGACTAACCCTTTTGGCTTTTGCCCCTAGGCTCCTACGCTTTTATACTATGTCACATCTAAACAAACTATCCAGGTACATAAGCCACTTCAAGTTTGAAATTATTTGTACAAATAGCGAAACTCGTTGTGATGGTTTAGTCTCTCATTAGCATTTTTTTCCGAATCTCCAAAAGACGTCAAGATTATACTCCTAGAAGTATCTAATTTTTTTAAACACCACATTGACAACTCGATATTTTTGAAAACATGTTGACTTGGTTCAGTTTGTGCACACTAGGTGGATATTTGAAACAAAATTAGGTAGTTGGGTGGGTATTTGGAACAAAATGACTTATGGGGGGCAAAGTCAAATTTGAAATGGTTTATGGGGGTGTTTCTTCAATTTTACCAAATATCCAAGGGTAGTAACATCTACTCTTTCTTGGCTATACATTTAAGGACCCCGAGCGAATTCAATTAATCTAAATATCATAAGTTTTTTTTATCTACTTGATAGTATCAAATTAAAGAAATAATTCAAAGTTTTGTTTATGCTATCATGGTTGGTGAATTAAGTTATTGGACTATTATTATGCCATCCATTCATGGATCGTACCTACCAATTTAATTCCTAATAATTATATATGGCAAACTTTAAAAGAGTGGCAACCTCTCCTTATATTTGTTTTTACACACTTTTTCTCCCCAATATTATGTCTCATGGTTTAATTTGTCGATCGAGTATACAATGTATAGCAGCATGCTAGTATGTTCTTGTTTGGTGAAACAATTATACAAGTGAAACATATTTGTATGTATTCTCACATTTGTTTGAAACATACTCAATCCTAGAAAGTAGGTATTTGCAACTAGCATACACCCCAATTTTAACTCTCAATCCTAAAAGATAATTAGCCCTATCCAATTAATGTATGATTTCTTGACTAATTTGTGAGTTTATGTATGGTTGTACATAAAGTGTGAGAATTACAATTTATATTTTTAAATGATTATTATTATAGGATCGATCTCTTCCATTGATATGGTTGCAAGTGGGGCGGTGTGCGAGCACCCACTACCCATCCACATCGCCCGCTTGCTTCTCGCGGGCATTCGCGATGGCCGGCAAGGCGCCGCATGCTAGCTGCGGGCGTTTGCGGCAGCCCGCAAGGCGGGCGTACCGACGTAGGAGACGCAGGTCTTAGGCTTAAGTGACATAATTATTAGCTGTCTGTCCATTGCCCGTTCTGACGCTGAGATAAACATAATAAGGACATTGCAAAGAATACAATAAGGACATTTTAGAATACTAATTTATGCATATATAAACTAAACAACATATAATATATTACATTATGACGCAACATCATGTTTTAGCTTTATGATTCACCAATTGCTTCTGCAGCTTCTTAAATTCATTCTAAGTTTGTAACCAGCCATCACAAGAACAGTACAAGTAGCTCCAGAACAAGTTATGAGTATGGGGCGGAACAATATGCGGCACCAATTTCAGAACAAGAAGTCATGAAGGCCGTCGTAATCTCAAACACCTAGCTTCAGTCTCAAATAAAATTCAAAATCAGTCACAAATTCTAACAGCTTAAAACATATTATAATGCAGCATGATCACAGAATGCAATTTTAGCTCTTGCTCCTTTTGTTTACTATACAATAACGATAAATTATATTAAATTAGCTACAAAATATGTACCGCTAAATAGCCAATCCTCACTAGCTCTGCAGTCTTCCATGGTGAAAATGTAAGATTGAGCGAACTTGGCCACAAGAATGGAAAGGCGCCGTGTAAAAATAGTCAGAATTGATTAAACATCCACATGCCATAGTTAAATAAATAGGACTGAACTCTGCTTCAGGCATTCTGAAACAATGACGGTTGGCTGTTTAATGCAACAGAAGTCTGCATGAGCAATTACTGAAAAGTCACATAGTGTCCTAACTAATGAATTACATATTGCTAATACTACTGAATGGATAACAGTTCATCTTAGAAATTTGTTTTTGTTTAAGTTGCATTGAGAAATTATTATGTCCACCATCGATTTCACTTTTCAGTTTTCACATAAAACAGACCTTCATTCATCATGGCAGTGGCACCTGACAGATAGTGCGAGCAGCTAGCAGTGGAAGCAAAGCAGTATACCATACTACATCAGTATAGTTATTCATCAGAGCCGGCACCAGGGACTTTCAGTCCACGTATACTACACTACATCAGTATTCATCAGTCTATTCTGACAATGGAAACTGAAGCATTGCTGACCATGCGCAACCACGTAGTCTGACCAAGTGAGGGGCAGGTGCAAAAATTGCTGAACATGGAAACTGAAGCAAGTTTGCAAACGTGCGTATAATTGGATCATTCTATATTCCAATGCATTAGGAGCAGCACAACTACCAACATCAAACAAAATCCATGGGGGATTCTTGGCAAGAAATCACCTGTAGCTGCCTCCTCTCTCCCTTCCCTGATTGCCTCCCGATGTGCAGTTGCGGCGGCGGCGGCTGCTGCTGCTGAAGACGAGCTCCTCGCCTTGAGCCCAGATCTCAGTGGGCAACGGTGGTGGCGATGTGTCAAATAAGTCTTAATTTACCCTAAATTTCAACCAAATTACGTGTCTGATCCACAAGGATCTGACACCGGCACTGTAGGAGGCGATGGCTGACGGATGACGCGATCGGCGAGGCGGACGAGATAATCCATGGAAAAGGTACGGCATCTCCACATATATGGGTGTGAAATCCTCAAGGTCTCTCTTGAAGGTCCTTCGCCAGATTGAGAAGGAGGGTGGTTGTTTGGCTGCATTAGATGTCAATAATGTTCGTATAGCACCCACTGGGAAGGTCAAGCTTAAGGGGGTGGTTGTTCTGCGTAATCTCAGTGTTGCCCAACTGGAAGCCCTGCTTGCACACATATATCACTGTGCAGCAGACATCTTAGAATACTTCTTTGATGGAAACATGCCCTTCGATCTTCAGCATCTACTCCATCTTATGAGAACAAATGTGGATCCAGAGAAATCTTTTGCATCCATGCAGGCTTAGTGCCAATCGCCACATACCCCTCTTTCTTTAAAGAACTGCATGATGTCGCTACGTCTGTCATTCCAAAGACCCAGTATTGCAATCTCTTGCTCTCTTTCCCGTATGTTTGTTGGCGCTTGTTATTGCCACATTTTTAGTGACATGAAAGTGGTGTTTTTACTAAATTTTATACTAACCCGTCACTAATTGGTACCTGAAATAATCTCATATTCGTATATGTGTTGTGTTTTGGATCATATTGCAAAAATATAGGAAACACTACGTAAACGAAGGGTTTTTTACAAGTTGGATTTAGGCTCGTACTTTTGGTATTGAAAAACAAAATCAGTATCATTGGACTGCAGACCCGCAGGAGCAGCTGAACTTGCACATGTCATATCTCTCTCATCCGGACTTCAATTCAGGCTAATTTGGTATCTAAACTGCATAGCTCAAAAAGATCTACAACTTTCGTATAGAAGTTTTAGGCATTTAAGGACGGAAAGATCGGCCTAAAGATGTAGGCCGATCGGCTCAGCCCTTTTATGGGTCAGTTCGACGTGCCCTTTGCCCCACAGCATCTCTGGATTATAAATATCCTCTTTCTCCGTTAGCATGAGCATCCATCCACCAGAACTTGATGAAACCTAGGGCATTCACCAAAGGGAGCTAAGGGCTGCTACTTAGTTTGTCTAGGAGATGGTTTCGGCCAAACTCTAGCCGCCATGGCCCCCCTATGCGGTTGTGCCAGGGTGGAGTTCAGGAGCTAGTAGTGGATCATCTATGGTATGTACTCGGAGGTGATGATCTAAATACATATGTGAGCAATGTTCTTCATGTCATCCGATCGGTTAGCGACTCAATGTTTCCTTTTATACTTTCTATCTATCATGAATATGCTTGTTCCAGAGTCTAATCCTAGGTTAGACTAAATAGCATGCTTTATGTAATCATGGTGGTTAGATCAAGTATGTCGACCCTTCATGATGCTGTTGATGGCAGTTAGCGCGCCAATTTGTGAACTGCAAGCGCACAAATCATCGTAGCTTTTTTATAACAGCCAATGGGCCAACTTGGGCCAACAATTGAGTACCGTGCATGAGGCACGGTAGCTCTAAGAATAGTCCTAAATGGGAAGTTGGAGAGTGAGTGAGACCAACTTAAATAGCTAGCTCTAGGAAGCATTTCAACCTTGGGTTAACCCTTTTACATGAAACAAGGACGAAAGTGTAAGCAGGTTGCAGTGTAGGTGTGGTCTACTCAGCATGTAGAGTGGGTATGAGTTGTTTTCCTAGGATGGGTCGCTACATTTTCCCTAAAAGTATTCCATCCAAGGTTTATCAATTCGTGCATCAGCAGCGAACTAGCTAGGATCTTCTATCCTAACATGAAGCATCGATTGCATATGAGGGGTAAACCTAATGTAAAGATGAATGATAAGAACACAGGATGATCGCATCCACAAATACATATAAGATAGCATAATTAACCAGGGTAACAAGAGCCTATCACCTTCTAGTTGTAGTTCTAGCTAATGAACAGGCACATCATGCACCTCATCCAAAGCAACCTTTAAACTACTAACTCCGGTCAACCTTCCAAAAACCCCCACCCTACACGGAAGCAGACCCTGTCATGATCCCCCTATCGGTGCAAGCAGTTTAAGGGTACGATCATAAGGTGAACGTGTCTAGCTATCATGATGGGTCAATATACTAGATCTAATCACCATGATTACATAAAACATGGTATATAGTCTAAGCATGGATTAGACTAAGAGGGTGTTTGGAAACACCCCATAAATTTTAGTACCCGTCACATCGGATGTTTGGATACTAATTAGGAGTATTAAATATAGTCTAATTACAAAACTAATTACACAGATGGAGTCTAATTCACGAGATGAATCTATTAAGCCTAATTAGTCCATGATTTGACAATGTGATGCTACAGTAACCATTTGCTAATGATGGATTAATTAGGCTTAATAGATTCGTCTCGCGAATTAGTATAGGGGTTCTGCAGTTAGTTTTATAATTAGCTCATGTTTAGTCCTCCTAATTAGTGTCCGAACATCCGATGTGACCCCTCTTAAAGTTTAGTACCCCGCATCCAAACACCCCCTAAGGAACCAGCATATTCATGATAGATAGAAAGCATAAGAGGAGACATCGAGTCTCTAACAGATCAGATGACATGAAGAACATTGCTCACACAATAGATGTATTAGATCATCACCTCCGAATACGTACCATTGATGATCACAACTAACTCCTGAACTCCACCATGGCACAACCGCGCAGGGAGGTCATGGCGGCTAGGGTTTAGTCTAAGCCATCTCCTAGACAACTCCAAAGACTTACGACGGTCATCAGCTCCCTATGGTGAATGCCCTAGGTTTCATCGAGTTCTGGTGGATGCATGCGCGTGCTAACGGAGAACGGGGATATTTATAGTCCAGATGTGCCATGGGGTAAAGGGCACATTGATCGAGGCCAGAAACGGGCCCATAGGCTGATCAGACTACCCTCTGTAGGCCTCCAATGCCCGAGCGCTTCATACAAAAGTTGTAGATCTTTTCGAGGCATGCAATTTTCTCAATAAATTCGTCCCAATCAAAGTTCGGATGAGAAAGATATGCCCATACAAGTTTAGCTCCCCCTGCCAGCCTGCAGTTCAATGTTCGTATTTGGGCCTTCCAATATCCAAAGTTCAGGTCCAATTCCAACTTGTTAAAAAATCCTTCATTTATGTCGTATTTCCTGTGATTTTGCAATATGATCCAAAATACAATATGCAATAATTGGGTTATTTTAAGTGCCAAGTGGCAGGTTAATATAAGAATTAGTCCAAAAACACCACTTAAAGAGCACTAAAAAGTGGCAAGATGTTCACTTATGGTCGTGCTCTTAAACTATCTGCGCCGATAGAGGGATCGTGACAGGGTCTGCTTCCGTGTAAGGTGGGGGTTTTCGGGAGGTTGACCAGAGGTAGTAGTTTAAAGATTATTTTGAATGAGATGCGTGATGTGCTTGTTCGTTGGCTAGAACTACAACTAGAAGGTGATAGGCTCTTGCTGCCTTTGGTGGTGTTACCTCATATATGTGTGGATCTAATTAACCTGTATTCTTTATCATCCATATCTATCAGGTTTATCTTTATATGCAATTAATGCTTCATATTAGGATTGATCCGTTAGAGTAGATAGAAAACCCTAGCTATTTTGTTGCCGATCCACGGGTTGATAAACCTTGGACGAATACTCTAAAGGAAAACTACGATGATCTGTGTGCTTGCAGTTCACAAACCGGTGCACTAACTGCCGCCAACAATGTTCAAGTCTCGAAAAACCTTGTTCGCGATAATGATCTACTTGAAATCACACTGAATTTTGTCTATAATGGTGCCCCGGCCCGTATGTGCTCCCTGCTGATGATCCTGGTCCGACAAGTCTGACTCGTGCCTTGGGGATAAATCCAGCTCCGAACCAAGTCTCTCTCACTCCAGCACAAATCGCCCTGATTCTCTGCCTCTTTTTCTTTGACTATCTGCGGAATCGAATAGCCCATAGGACGAGATTCTTGCTTGTCATGGCTGATGATGATGCCTTGCCATCTCTCCAATCCAACCATCTAACACTCTCTCCTCGTGTGCAGCATACTTATGTTTATGATGACTTCTTATTCCTATCATGAAAGAGTTTACTCAGACTACTTTGGAGATTCCGACTTAGATATTTACTCGGTTATTGTACCATTACCTTATATTCTATTGTTAAGCACATATTAGCTTAAAATGTATCTTGTTTCGTTAACACATCTATCATTAAAACGCTCCCATGAAGGAATGCTCACCAAAATCCCTCAAGTGATGAAAAAAGTTCTAAGATGAAGGCATGAGCTCACGTGGATAGGGAACCTCGAGTTTGGTTCTGCACATGTTTGTTTCAAAATTTGTAATAGGCAGTCGAGGAGACTACCTCTCAAACTCTGTATTAGCTTAACATTTGGTTCACATACCTGTGTTTTTCGTAGTCGTTTAGTTCCTAGCCCTAGGTGCTGGAGCAGTATTTTAGTCTGTGCCCTTGGTGGCAAACATTTGCAGACTTGTAATTTCGTTTATTTTTAAGTAATGAATCAGGGATACTCCCGCTGTCAGCACGATACTCGGACAACATAATGTTTACGAGAGCCCTTTGTACATATACTCATTCATGGAGGCTTATTGTTGTTGGTTGCAATTGTGCCACGGTCAAAATATGTTGCTTTTAACTAACTATTGCATGATAGCATAGGAATTGTGTAAGGTTAAAGTAGGCGCCAAGATGCATGGGATGCGGGATAGACATACAAAGCATCTCAAAGTGAGGAAGTCGGGTGACAATATATGTAGATCTGTGTGTTTATTTTTCTCATAATTATTAGAAAACTTTGCAAGGTGGTTAGTATGTCACAAAATTTATGCAATCAACTAACCGATAGTCCACCTCATCTAACTAGGATAAAGTGATTTCTCGAAACAAACAACTTCTCGTAGAACTTGTCAGTCGTTGGCTTCTCGTCTTACTTGTTAGCAGAATATAACCGAGAGATTCAGCTTCAGTTGGCTGTCGTCGCTACCCGAGTAGGCAATCGCTGAATCATAGACACCATACACCACGGCAGATGTAACCACGAGAGCATGGAATTATCCTCGTAGGTCCACGACACCATACACCACCGGATGCTAGACGCAAAGCACATTGCTCATAAACAAGCCGCAAAACCTGTGGCGAATTGCGGGTGCCGGAGATGCCGGGGCGGCACAAAAGAAATCCCTGCTCCACCAGTTTGATGGCTAAATCCGCTCGCCTTTGCTTTAATCTTGCTCCACGTCTGATCGGCAATGGCACGCGCGTGCCCTCCGGCTCGAAAGGTTATTCGCCGTCGCGATTTCTTTACGAGATTTCCGCGTAAAAGCGACGGGGTGGAGCATTTGTTTTCGCTCCAGTGGGATCCCTTCTGATCCGATTTAGGACAGGGTTAGACGCTGACAGGCAGTGTTGTTTATGAGAAAACCATCGGCCTGATGTGCTGATGCTCTTTATAAAATACTCCATCTTGGTGTAGTTTCAGCATCACTTGATGCTTAGTGAGAACGGGGAAAACTGGGTGCAGTGTTTTGTTGTCAGGCAATGTGATGTAGGATGGGCTGAGTGGCTGACCTTGTCTGCTGGCTGTTGCATTGCAGCTTTCATGGACAACAAATTGTAGTAGAATAAGGAATCTGCTCCTTGTTTTCAGCTTTGGACTCTGTGCCCTTAAACTAGCAGTACAAGTACTAGATTTCTTTCTTTTACCTCAAACAGATTCAGCCGTCACTCGGTTAGGTACACCTGAATTGCCAAATCTGCTACTAAACCACATGACTGTGCTCACGCTACGAGTCGGTACAAGTTGTCTAGTTGACCTGTTCAGGTTTCGTACATTACCCTAGTAAAACACAATTTTTCCCATTGTATTTTTGTCGCATTAGCCTTTTGTGTTGAGCAATCATTTTCAATGCTCATTAGTTTTTTAAGCTGCGCGTGATCAGATTCACAACTAATTGTCTCAAGAAAAGGAGGAAAAGAAATATAAACAAATGAAGAATGAAATAAAAGCTACCCTCTCAAATCTTCAAAAGGAAAAAAGAAATAAAGATGGACAATGAAATACAAGTAACGCTCTGAAATGTAATCCAGCATGTAAAAGAGGTGCTCATCTAATTTGTGGAGCCGTATCAGTCGGATATTCAGATATGCTAATTTATGTGTCATGTTGCCATGTGGCTGCCGATGCGTACCAGGAGATCCATGGCGACCTAGACAGCCATTGATGGGAGCAAAAAGTTGTTGCCTCCAATGTTCCCCCCCACATTGCCTTGTTTTCCTCTTTTTTACTTTTGTTTGGAAAAAAAATCCCTCGACCAAAACCAATTCTTGCTTGTTTTCTGATCTTCCGTAGCTTCAAAGGTGGACATGGTGCTGGTAGTTTGGAGCAATACACATATATGTACCAAAGTGTGGTATATTGGAAATTGAACCCTTTTTAGCTTGCAAGTTTTGGGTGTCGGCCACTGAAACTCGATGTTCCTAAAATCAAAGAGAGAGGGGGTCCCAGTTCTTCTATTTTACTCTTCTCTGATGCACATGGTAGTATGGGATTACTAAACATAAGATTAAGATTGTAGATTGGATGAAGATCGGCGGCATGCGCATCCAAATAAACGTTAGAGAACAGGTTATCTAAGTCAATGTTATGGTGAATCGGTTTATCAGCCTAGTATGCAGTAATGCTGAGCCGTCTGTGTCTGTGAAAATGTGAGATGGCTTATATTTTTCAAAGACAGATATGAGATGGTATCATGCAGTTTTGTAAAGCTGCTAGATGTTTATCTTCATGTCTTGTCGATCAATCAGCTTTGCTTGTCTTGCTTTAGTTCATCTTCTTGCGTTGGCCTCTTGCCGTTACTTTGAGTTCCTAGAGTTCAGAAGCAAACAAAGCAAGCAGACCGGATTGAATAGCGTCATTTCCACATTTGTGACTGCATCATCTAGGGTTCCTTTTTTCTTAGGGCAAATGGCAGGTGCTCTGCCTTCTCACTGAAGAAGAATATGCCAACGAGCAGATTTGCTCCCTTCACCAAATCATGACTCTGACTTTAAGTTGGTTTTATTCTCTCATTCATAGTCTATAGTGTGCATCCATTAGCACGTTTCCTTTTTCGAGAATTCTGGTCTATCAGTACTTATCAGAGACAATTCTACAGTGATGTAATCGAAGTACGACTCTGCTATTGACTTTTACTAAAAATCTGTGGAAAACTCTACAACTCTCAAACTGTTTACGCAGTTAAAGAAATTACTCTACCAAGACACATAGTGAAGACAACGATAATGCACTGAAAACAGTCAATGCTCAAAGTTTCATATGTCACTCATTTGAACAAGATCATCATGACACAGGGTGGTCAACAGCACAAGTTTCAGTTTTCACAAAATTTTCAGAACGCAGTTGCATCATTGTACAATCATCAGGATTCATGGCGCCATCACCCTCTGCAAATCTCGATCAGCTCGTCAAGGCCGTCGGACTCTGCGGCGATCTTGGACGCCGCCGACGAGAGGAACCGGAACCCGGCGTCGCTGGCGCTCTTCCTGACCGAGGCCAGCTGCTGGGACTTCTTGCAGTAGGCGATGAGCCCCTGGATCGGGTTCTCCACCTCCGAGCTCGCGCTGCTGCTCCTCCTCAGCGCCGGCCCGGCGCCGTCTTCGGACTCGCTGGAGGTCCGGACCGACGAGGACGCCGACGAGCTCGACGAGGAGGAGGAGCACGAGGACGACGGCGACGGCAGCGCGGGGGCGGGGGGCGTCTTGTTCGACGACGAGTACCGGACGATGACGCTGGAGAAGGACCTCCTGTGGCCGTGCTCGCGGAGTTCCTTGTGCCGCTCTGCCGTGGGCGTAGCGCGGCCGCTGCCACCACCAGCACCGGCGCTGTGCGAGGCGATGCAGCGGTTGCTTCTGACCTGGCCGAATGGGTTCTTCCTCCACGCCCTGAGGTGGCCATGGCCATGGCCGCCGTGGGCCAGCTCCTGGGCTCCCCTCGGTGCGCCGAGAGCGTTCTTGTCCTCGGGGCTCCCCTGCTTGGCAGCGAATATCGTCTTGAGGTACGCCTTGGACGCCTTGAGCTTGAGGCCGAGGTTGAGCTGCCGCATGAACCTGAGCTTCCTGGACCACGACCTCCTCTCCCCGGCGACCGCCGCCGCCGCCGCGGCGTCCGCCAGGCCGGCCGCGTACTCCTGGAAGTACTCCTCGACGTTGAGCTCCCCGCTGACGTAGCACGAGTTGGCCGGCGACGCGTTGCACGACTCGTACGGCGTCGCGGGGGCCGTGCGGAAGCCGAGGGCCTCCCTGCTGCCCCCGTCGCGCGGCGCGCGGCCGTCGAGGAGCTCCTCCACCATCTGGATGCGCGGGGGCAGGTGCAGCGGCAGCAGCTTCCCCTTGTAGAAGAGCTCGTCCGCCGGCGACGCCAGCGGCTCCCCCCACCGGTCCAGCGGGGCCGACATGAACTCGAACTCCCTCGCCGCGGGCGCCCCCGCGGCCGGGCTCAGGTCCATGTCGATGTAATCCTCCTCCTCCCCCTCCTCCTCCTCCTCCCGCCGCAGCACCACCTCTCCGTCCCCCTCCTCTCGCCCGCCCGCCATCGCTCGTGTGTTTCTTGGCCTGGAACCGAACGAAGTGGCTGCGCCCGCGCGCCTACGACGACGATTCGTCAGCCATTTGGGAAGGGGTTTATAAATCGGGCTCTCACCACACCGCACCGCTCGTGCTTTCCAGGGGCCCTACCATCTCCCGCATGATCTGCTTCTTGTTCGCGTCTCGGCCACCTCCCCTGCCCGGGCTGCACTGCACGTAGCCACTGCGCCCCTCTGCCTATGGCCGTCGCTGTCCCTGCATATCATTGCTCCATCCCTGGCTTTGGCGCCTTCTTTTCTGAAGGAAACCCGGCTTTGGTGCCCGCCTGCCTCTGCCGGCCCTGTGCGAGTACTGATTAGGGTGGTGCCCTTTTGCTTTTTTGAACGGCCTTCCCTCTCCCTGAAAGACTGAAACCTCTCTCCGACGAAGTGCAGGGTGTGCATGCTTCTCGTCTTTCCATGGCTGGCTGCTGCCTCGTGCCGTTTCATATCAGACAGAGGCCACTATGCACTGTTGGTACCGGCAGAAAAATGTTACTGTTGGATTACTCGTGGTACTGTGCAATCTTTGGCAATGATCGTTTGGGAGTCCCAAGCCAGTGAGTGGCCGAGTTACGAGCAGTACGGACGATACGCAGGATCTGTATGTACGGGGATCCCTTATCCCCCTTGGGTTGCTGGACCTGTTTGCTCTCGATTAAAATGTGCTCAAATCTTTGGATGCTACTATGCTAAATGCTAATGCTACGGCCAGTTTTGAATTCGAAATGACGAGATGGGCAGCAAGCTCGTGGCCCGAAACGAAACGAGAGCAGAGCACGGAGCAAGGGAGCAGCGGCGCGCTACAGCGACCTCGTAGGCGTGCTCGTTTGTCTACGGCGTCACCGTCGTGCCTGTGCTGTGCGGCGCCAGTCCGTTGAAGTGTGTGAAGGCGCCATCACTCGCTCATCAATGAGCAGTGGCAGTGCAGCCGCTCAAGATTCAGGCAATCAGGCAATGCGAGTGCTTGTAGGATTCAGGGTTTCACGTCAGCAGATATTGCGATTAGGCAGCACGGATTAAGGCCTGGTTTGGTTCACTTGCTTAAATTTAAGCACCCATCACATCGAATGTTTAGATACTAATTAGGAGTATTAAACGTAGACTATTTACAAAACCGATTACATAAGTGGAGGCTAAACGACGAGACGAATCTATTAAGCCTAATTAGTCCCATGATTTGACAATGTGTTGCTACAGTAAACATTTGCTAATGATGGATTAATTAGGCTTAATAGATTCATCTCGCTGTTTAGCCTCCACTTATGTAATGAGTTTTGTAAATAGTCTACGTTTAATACTTCTAATTAGTATCTAAACACTTGCTTAAAAATAAGCAAAAGCAACCAAACGGATCCTAAGAAATCCAGGACATAAATGAACGCCTATGTGACCTTCGGATCAGAAACAAGAACCAATGCATGGGTGTCCGGACTGATCCCAGAAGAACTTGACGCGCGAGGGTGACAGTTGGAGTGCATCACTGCAGCTACCTCTCCCTTGTCTCTTCAGCTACGGTACGTTACGCATCAGTCACGTAGTGGGATAGGATCAGCAAATCGACGCGCCATGGATTTCGGCAAAACAACGTACAGTCCCAATCCTACCGCCTACAGCAACCCTAGACATCACAACCAAAGTACGACGTAGACGCATTAAAAATACACCTCGAGTTGTCATTTCGACACAGGTTCCATTTGCAAACTACAAGGCCCTTGACTTCGTGAGAAATAAAGTATCCCGGCCCTGCTGGTACCACTGCTCCATTGGGAGTGTCCAGCAGCTGGAGCTGGTAGATACCAATCAGGCCGGCGTGCTGATCCGGGATTATTCTTCTGCCAAGGTTGTCTGATTGCCGCTGAGTCAGATTCAGATCAGTTGAAAAAATTGGGGAGATGCAGGGTTAGGTCGAGGTCAGCTCTGCCCAACTCCGGATTTGCGGTGGATTGCAGGGCGGAATGGCGTGCCCACTTGCGACGCCCGCAGAGCGTGGTCGGCGGTGGTTGGGACGAGGAAGATTCTTGCTTCAGGCAGCGATGCAAATAGTACTAGAGTACAGAAGGTTGTGGTTAAGCAAAGGATCTTGCAGTAAAGCCAGCTACTAAGCTAGGAGTATGTTGCTAGTTGCTACGAGCACATTTAGGCGCGCTCTTATATGCTCCATGTAATGTAATCTTTTTGTTTGTTTTTTGGTAAAGAAAAGAGAAAGGGGCGAGAGGAAAAAGGTAACGCGGAAAGAACGGTATACCCTTGTTGTGAAATCCCAACCATAACTTTGTGCTAGAGGTAGTAGTGGAGAAGGCAGGCATTGGAGACGTTTCGCTACCATCTTTATACGTTGATTGTTCCATACACACACAAAAAGAAGAAGAAGAAAATGTGCTCCTGCCTTTTTCCAGCTACAGATAATTCGACAATATGCTGCACACCTACACGTATCAGAGGCACCAACGGAGAGGGTCAGATTACAGATCCCACTAAACCAAGACCCACGCAAAGGCTTTTACATTCTCGCACGCAAGAGAACAAGGAGAGCCGACGACAGCGTACGTCTGAATCGGTGTCTCACGCCAACCTCAGCCTGAGTGAGGCCTGACTGCCTGAGCTTCCCGGGAACGAACAGCTTTAACATCAGAGCAGCGTGACGGCTTGGCTGTTGCCCGATTGGATCAGTCTCCCCTCCTCCTAGGCGCAGGGCGCTGGCAACGGGAGGCGTGCAGTGCAGCAGCTGCTGGTGCATGACGGCCGCACGCAACGCAAGCAGCCAAGGGGTACGCGGCTCCGCGCACGCGCGCCGCTGGCCTCTTCCTGCGACTGCGCGGGCCCCCTGGCTCGGCAGACAGCCGGGCGTGAGGCGTCTCCTTCGGGCGCGCACAGAACGCCGGCTCCCTAAAGGAGTAGGATGGGTGGCGGTCTCGGTTTCAGCGCTCGAGGCGTTGCTTGCTTTGCCTCCTCTCCTCTGCTGCCCTGCGCGCGGATGGAAGCAGGCACAGGCAGCCCTGCCAATGCCCCCCATGCCATACGTGCCCCGATTCCCCGATGACACCATGGAGGCCGAATGGGCAGGAAAGGTTGGCCGATGGCATGGTTCGCTGCGACATTTGACTGGAATGATCGATCGTTCAGCCGTTCGGTGACGACTGACGAGGCTGCGCTGCGTGTTCTTTTTTTTTTCCCTCAACCTTCGGGGCTTTGTTCCTGATGATCGTGGATGACTGGATGGTGAAACAAAGCGACGTGATCCACGAGCACTGTCATTATCTTCCCAGGTGCGTTCTCGCTTCTCAGCACGGAGGGGAGGATTTGTTTAGCTGCTGTCACCGGAGATGATGATTGATGACACTGCACAAGGGCAAAATCCTTCTGAAGACAACACACCGGACTCTCCAACACACATAATTCACGACAAATCACCAGGCTAGGAAAAAGAAGACTAAATAAATGTTGTCTGCGCAAGCAGCACATCTGAAAACACGAGATGGAGCTCTGATGAATAACGTTATTATCCAGGCTTCAGAAGAAACCACAAATAAACACAGCAGCCTGTAAAGACAGAAGAAAAGTGACACGGTTCAATTTTTTCACTTCAAATGGTAAAAGATATAATAGATAAAATAGTCCTTTCCAGTGCCTTGAGATAATGCAGAGTACCCTCTCGCCCCTTCAGTACCACTTCAGAACCACCAGGCGTGTCAAAGTTTCTTCACCATTTCAACATTTAGCAAACAGCCAGAGTGTCAACTCAGCAGTAGATCTGAAACGACATGACCCATTTACAGGAGCACCTCCATTGCAGCTCCTAGGCAGGCAGATGTTTTTAGCAGGTGCAACCTTTACAAGGACAAGGAAAGATTGAAGGTGAAACAGGAAATGCTATGTCAATTCTCTCCCATGCACTGATATACAATATACATCGAGTTTTGACATCTACCGATTCCAGTTATCAGAACAAAATAGCTTGGAGAAGTGACCACCTCAAGAGAGCTTTCTAATGAATTACAAGGCCAGGACTCAACCTTGGAGCACAAGAAGTTCGACGAAGACAATCAGATCACTACCTAAAAGATGTATGATCGTGGGAAAGCTCCGTCGAAGGGAAGAAAATGGCGACATTTGCATTGGCTATCAAAACCGCACATCTGGGACTCTTGAGATGCTTTACAGATCAGATCTAACCCGGTCGTGGTGACTGAGAATTAGTGTACACGAAGCTCAGCTACTATGCTTTTGAGGATCTACTGCTATCTACGGCTGTATCTGTCAAAACTACACTACAAATCAACATCTGGCAACGGCACCTTCCAGTAATTCCAGTTATTGTAGTCTTCCTGCATAGTATGATCACCAATAATCAGCAGAAGAAAATTATTTCCCCCATGTATCTTTTTAAGTTGCTGACATAGATATGCCACAAGGATTGGGGGCATATAATTTATAAGTGGTCATTTATCTATGCAAATGTAGTTGTTTAACTTTGTGCCCTTTAGTAAGTGAAACTAATTGCAGCATTCATGTGCATGGAATTGTTATCAAATGTACAGCAAAAAAAAAAAGAACATTAGTAAAAGTGTTGTATGCAGCAAGTTCAAATATGTAGCTAGTGAATTTCCATGTGGTATTTGGAAGAGGAAAATGAACTAAAGGAAACTGATGGAAACCATTAGGTCTTCTAGACCAAACCTATGCAATTTTTTTATTAATATAGGTATTCAATGATTTAGATATGTTAGTAGAACATAATTCTAGTCTATGCCTGGGGTGGAAGTAAAATAATACTAGTAGCTCTGAATGACAACTGACCTGCTCAACCAGAGTTGTTGGTGGAAACATGTCGTTGACAAGTGTATGTAAGGAGGTATAAGACTTTACATCAACAGAACTGTTGACGGCCACTTCTCCCTGCAAGCCCATCGGATACGCTCAGACAATTGTGTGAACATAATATTAATGATCAAGATGGTGTGTAATAGTGATACCTTTGGGTTGATGATAAAAATCTTGCCTTTAGGAATTCCCATCTTCTTGTAACTGAGCTCGTCAGTGTCTCTGTTGCCAAATCCAGCATAAAATGGATTGTAATCAGAAGGAAAAAGCGCCTTAATGTCCTGTCAAAGAACAAAACTTCCATGAATAAAAAGCACTCATCATAGCACTGTTGCTGAGTTTTGGATCTCAGGACTCTGGGGGGAAAAACTGCACGCAATCTGGCAAGAGCATCAAACTAAAAAATTGGAACTGCCTAAAAGAAAAATACCTCCAGACATGCAATCTTGAATTCATGTGGAGCTCTCCGTATAACTGAGACAAGCAAAGGAATATTAGAATCATGCTAAAAACAATAACACTAGCACTAGCCATTAGCAACCAGTTTTCTATGAAGCCAGAAGCCCCATTACTGATCATGCTAGGAAAAGTCCAGTCAATCGATATGGCAAATCAATTGGCTCAAGTCGTTCTAAGCAAATTATGTAAGGATTCAACCAACTGTTAGCAAGCTGTTACCTTCTCGGTAGAGTGAAGGAAACAAGCCATCAGGTGAAATTACAACAGGCCCATTGGGCAGTGCCTTCCCATCCTGCAAAATTGGAAAGAATTGTTACTTGTCCACTGGATAAGCAAGCCTGCAGAAATATTGGCAACACTATTTTGAAATAAAGTAAGCGAGATCACTGTACTTGTACCACACGCATTTGCCTACATCAATACAAGTTAGAAAACCATGTGCTAGAAGACAACATCAAATGAGAATCATCATCCTACCTGTTTCAGATTGAAGAGGAAGTTCTTCGTGAGATAAGCTTGAACAATTGCTCTAGCACTAAGGAATAATAGTTGATAACCATTTTCCTGGTTAAGACATAAAAGGTTATCTTAGACATAAGCACAAAATTAGGTACAATCCCACCCAGCAACATGGGAAAAAAACTAGAACATAAAACATTTCTTAAGAAAGCATCAAACCTTTATCGCAGAAAAGAGTCGAGCAACACCGGAGTGACTCCAATCTCGACCAACCAAAGGCATGACCTGACCCAGCACATCAGACCTGAAAAATGTAACATTAAGTACCCACATTCAACGATTTTGGCCATTTACAGCAGAAAAGCATATGTATCACCCCTACCAAGCATAAAATTTCTACAACATGATGTTGGATTCAGTCGGTGGAGCTTTAGTCCCAGGCAACCTTGATTTGCTTGGTGACAGTTTCAGATATAAAGCAATAGTTCAAAATTCATGAACCAATAAATTACAGGCCATGGGACAGTCCAGCTTAATTAAAGAATAAATAGACTAAAATAACTATAACTAGTAACAAAACAAGGCATGGAATCCTACATTAAATCCACCAAATGAAGGTAAATCTAATCATTTAACTTTGTGGATAAAGACAAAAACACATGATATTGTCACTCAAAACATCAATTTGAAGCAATCTGTATCTCTTTTTTTCGAATGCCCATTACACCAACTGCTGTTTGTAAGCTACTCAGGCAAAGTGTGGGGGGTAGCATACAGGAGTGGAGAAGAAACCATGAACATTACCTCGTAATGGTGCCATCTACATCAGATATTACAATTTTAGCGTTCCATTTCCACAAGTAAATATGTGCATCAACCTAGTAAAAAATTCAAATTTATTATATGATCCTAAGGATAAAAGGATGAGATAGTTAAGAAATAGAGGCATAGACCTGCTGCTTCCCAAGAACTCTGGTGCAGAAGCTAAAGGTCACCAAGTTTTGGCCCTCCTTCAGATTTAAAGATGCTACCTGTTCACTAGTGGGGATCAAAGTCCTTACAAATTGCTTCCTTGGTGACTGGCTTTTGTTGTTCTCCAGAGCTTGCTCATCCATTGGACTCAAAACAGTCTCTGAGTCAAGGAAAATGTCCTCAGAAGAATCACTGTTACTACGCTGAAGGGATCTTGTTATCCGAAAGGGATTGAGCCAAAGCCTCCACCTCCGGCTTGAGGGAGACACTCTAAAAGAGTCTTCCCTTGAGTTGGGCGTTTCCTGACGTTCAACCGGAATAGCATCAAAGGGTTCTATGTTGAAGTTTGAACCAAATACAGCCTTGCCAAGAATAACATGAGAAACTTTACTCCACGGGAAATACTTATTGTCAACTTTGACGATAAGGTTTGCATTTTTTATAATCGTTGATCCAGACAACTTGAAATCCTCCTCACTGACAAGATGCTGTAGAAAGGCTTCCTCAGCAGATTCTCGACCCATTCCTGGCCGTAACATGTTCCCACAAAGAGAAATCTCAACCCCTGCAACACATCAAAGCAGAACATTGACACATTACCTTTAGGAAATAAGAATAAAATGCAACCTGACATGTGCTTACCCAAGCCCTTCGGTGATTCAGAATGCTCTTCTTTATCCTGTTCCTCTTCTTCTGAGTGTTCTGGAATGCTTCCCAGTTTGTCTTTATCACTGGTAGCCATGGATAACGGTAAACCTTCAGATACAGCAGCCTCAGTTTCAGGGGACAAGTCAGATTCCTTGCCATAAGGAGAAGAAGCCCTTTTGTTTCGAGTCCTATCAGCTTCTGTTGTAAATTTTGAAACATCCACTCCCTCCTGTAATGGACCATCTTGATCACAGTAAGCAGTTTTAGTTTCACCTTCCTGCAGATCTGTTTCAGCAACAGAAGTGTTACCCAAACTAAGCTCAGAATCCCTCTGATAATCAGATCCGGGAGAAAACAGTTCGTTTCCTGAATCCCCATCATCTATTTGTAATGTTAGATCCAAGCAGCTCTGAAAAGTTTCCTTTTTACCAAAACTAGCACCAGCATCCTCCAACTCAGTGTCCTCATTGCTGAGATCACAAACCTCATCCTTGTTAGCTGGGGATTTACAACCCTTGGCTCTTTCGAGCACTGGGACATCACAAGATTCATCTTCATTGGTCAACGATTTATGCTCCTCATCATTGGTCTCTGGTATATCATGAGCTTTAGGTTCATTGGTCGAGGGTTGATAACCCACAACATTGTCCCCTGAGGCATCAGGAGACTCGTCCTCATTGGTCAAGGGTTGATAACCAACATCAATGTCCCCTGAAACACCACGAGACTCACCTTCAGTGGTCATGGGTTGATAAACCCCATCATTGTTCCCTGACTTTGACACATTCTGAACCTCATCTTTGTATGTAGACACAACATGAGCTGCATCTTCATTTGTAGACAAAGCATGAACTTCATATTCATTAGTTGACACACTGAGCACTTCATCTTCATTTATAGACACATGGAGTGCTTCACCTTTGTCAACTAAGATGTGATGTGACTCATCCTTCTCACTTGGTACCTCTTCATTCTCTATAAAAACCTTTGACTGATGTCCAGAATCAAACTGTACCTTTTCCTGTGATATGTATAGATCATCTAAAATGCCAGCATCCCACACCTCACCACTGCGGCTGAAGTCCCCACTAGAGCTCTGCCCAGGTCCCAAATGAAACTGCGGGTCACTTAACTGCACATCATCCATACCCTCCTCTGTTGAAGAAATAGGCGCGGTGAGCACATGTCCATCCACACTAACCAGAACCACCTCCGAATTTCCCCCATCAGCTTGGGTTGGCAAATCTTCTGCTTCCTCCAACCTACCATAACCATCATATGATTCAAATTCGTCCCCGGTTTGCTTCTCTTGATGCTCCACATTCAACTCTTGGCTGCCAAGCCTGTCACTAGGACCAATGTAAAGGTCCCCATCACTCTTACTGCGCGCTGGGGGTTCAGGCTCATTGATAGCTTCTGATTCTGAACCTGTACCAGAGTCTTCACTGCCAGGCACAAGCTCACGCATGAAATAGGCTTGGCCAGAGTTGTCAAGCTGCATGTGAAAGCTGGCTTCCACGCCATTGACGGTGATGGTGACAACCTTCTCAGCACCCTTGAGCACGCCCTGGAACTTCCCAAAACGGACGTACCATGGAGTGGTGCGGTATGAACCATCGGGCTGCTCAACTGCAATGATGTCAACTGCGCCGCCAAATGGGTGGAAGGGCGTCGCAACGGAGTACACTCCCTGCGAGATCACAGACCCAACCCTTCCCACCACGTTCATATCTGCAGGAGCCCTCGACCACCAAGCATCAAACACTCAACAATCCAGACCGAGGTTGCTTGATTCGTCCAATTTCCTCATCGACTCTGCAATTTATGATGCGAACGAAGAATTCTCAGTGAAAATTTCAGATGCCGTACAGACAAAAGAAATTTCGAAACCCTAGTTGCTCGATGCGTGAAACTGCTGAGAGCGACTCCCAGCATTTAGGCGATTAAATCTACTAGGAAAATGAATGGGAATTGGGATTTGGGGTCTAAATTAGGGGATCTGGGGTTGGAGATTACCTGTGGCTTGCAGGCCTCGAAGGAGCTCCGGGAGGCTCGCCGGCTGGCAGGAGAAACAGCGGGGGAGCGGAGGCGGCGAGGGCGCTGCCGGAGCCGGGCAGTGGAGGAACCCCGGTGGGCGGCGGAGGCGGCGGGGGCGTCTGGCCCCCACGGGTTAGCGTCGGGCAGTGGAGGCCGCCGGAGCTAAGGGGAGGTGGTGGCGGCGGGGGCTCCGTGCCTGGCGTCGGGCGTCGGGGGTTCGGGGCCGGGGCGCGTATCGCGCGCGGAAGATGAAAGAAGGAAGAAGAAAGAGAGAAAGGAGAGAGCCAGGGCCTCGCCGCGACGCGGATCGGCTCACCTTGGTCACTCCCGCTTCTCTTCGGCGAGGTCGTTCGAGAAGCTTCCGGAACCCTTGAGGCGCCGCCGGCCGCGACGCCGCCACCGTCGATTGGCGAGGTAGGAATTGGATTTTTGGGGACAAGGCCGGCCGGCCGTTGGGAGGAAGGAATATATAGGTGAGCCCTTCTCCATTCGCACGCGCAGGCGAGTCTCGGCGAGCGGCGCACATGGGACTCCCCTCCCGCCTGGACAGCTGCCACGCTTACATGTGGGGCACAATGGATGTCCGGGCCCACGTGCCATAGACTGGTTTCAATGCTGGTGGTTGAGGACGAAATAAAACGCCGCTACGTGCAGCTGGGCGCCGCGAATTTCCTTTTTCACGGGGGAAGGAGAGCTGAAAAGACCTGGAAATTCCGATCATGTGACACTGCCGTGGTGGGCCCGGCGGGGGTTTCTGCGACGTGGAGCCCACGTGTCGCGCACTCATTGATGTTGTTAAGGACTTGAAAACATGATGGTTCCTGCTTAATTACTGGCAGTGGTGGATATAGTGAAGCATCTACTTACCCATATTTATTTCACGGCCGAAATGACAGCTTCACCCTCCTCCGAACTCGTTTCCCACGGAGACACCGAAACGCAGAGGGCAGTCTCGGTACCTCGCCGTGCGAACGCACCGGTCGTCTGGTCCCTAACGCCAAGCGCAAGTCGTCGCCTCCGTGCGTGTGCGGCATGTGCGATGACGAGGACGAGGAAGATGCGTGCAGATCTTGCCCGCGTGCACGGCTCAGCTCACCCGTTTTGTCCAGAAAGGGGCATGTCCGGTATAGCCCGTGCGAATATGCCTGACCACACCTCCCTTCCACCCAGAGAAAAAACGGTTGCTTTTTCCGTCTGGGAATCCCGTCATTTCCCTCCCGTTTCCGGCAATGCACTGTACGAAATCGAAGCTGCTTCGCGCCGTGCGGAACCGCGCGTGTGGTGCCTTGAAGCAACCGTGTGCTTACGCGACCTGGTGGTGTGTGGTGTGCTTCCAGAAGCTATCGGGCCCGTGGCGGTGGTGGTCGTCGCCGCCGTCTTGCCATGTGGCCGGGGATGCTGCGGGGCAGGGCTAGCCAGCAGCCACCGGTCTTTTGGGTTGGGTTGCCTGGAGCACGCGAGCGACGTGAGGCAGCGAAAATGCCGCTAAAAAACCAGCGAGAAGAGCTGGAACGATCAGGATGCCGGATTAGGACCGATTGGCCACAGAGCGCGAGACGCGGACGCGCGCGGCCGCCCGAGACCGATGGCGATGCTGCAGCTAGCTAGCTGGTTTTCCCGGCTCGGCATGCGGGTGGATGCGGCGGGCGGCAGCTTTTTATCCCACCTGCCGTGCCCAACACACGGCGCTTCAGTCACGGTGGGTCGGTGGCGCACGCCTGCATGGCTCGCGCATGCAGCCGAGTCCCAGCCAGTCTCAAGTCACGGTCGGTGTGCCCGTGCGCCCGGCAAAGGCATCATCAGGGCTCAATGGCTCATGGCTGTTACAGAAAATACCATAGCAACGGGAGAACATTAGGCGGTTTAGTAGTTTACAAAGCTTTTATTTATGATAAACGATTTTATAAACTTTAAACCTGCTTGTGGTACTCTCATAGTACGTCCAACTGGAGTTACGGAGCCAATTTATCTGTCAGATTGAAGATAGAGCGAGAGGCAAACGGTCTCACTATTACACAAAGGGACATCACCGTCGATCCCAAAACTGACATCTCCGCTAGTTTTGGGCATCAGCGGATTAAGGTCGGCGAGCCTCCAACCTGACGATGATGCCCTTTTTGAAAAACAAAAAAAATGAAAAAAAACTAATGCCGTCGCCAGTCCTCCCCACGGCGCCCTGCTCGCACCTAGCACCTCACTAGCCCTCCCTAGCACCGCTCCAAGCCCGTGCCTCGCACCGCCCCCGGAGCCCCACCCCGCATCGCCGGAGAAGGAGGAAGGGACTAGGGACGAAGGGAGGGAGAGGGAGAGAGAGGGACCTACCGCCGTCAGAGCCCCACCGCGCGTTGAGGCCGTGCCTGCACCTCTCGCCACTGAGCATGCCGCGCCTACGCCCGCACCCGTCAGCCTCCGAGCATGCCGCACCCGCTCCTTACCCCGACGCGCTCCTCACTGCAACCGGCGAGTGAGGGGCGCGCGGAGGGGGGAGGAGAGGGGTGGCAGAGATCTGGCCAAGGGAGGGAGGGGGTTGAGACTTGAGATCTGCTGAGGGAGGGAGGATAGAGAGGAAGGGAGAGGGGATCTGACCGGTCGAGGAAGGGAGGAGAGGGAGGGGGATCCGGGGAAGGGAGGAGGGGTAGTCTACGAGGGAGGGAGGACCTTGCTCGTGAGCATATAAGGAGGTCGGGGGGTGGGGGTGGGAGGACGGGCTGTGAGCGGATAAGGAGGGTGCTAGGTTTAGGCCGTCATCGTTGAGTTATTTTGGAACCGACGGTGATACTCCTTTTCACCGCCGGTTCCAGTGTCCACTAACCTCTGTATGTTTTAGAACCGGCGGCGAAACTTTATCACCACCAGTTTACTTAAACCGGCAGTAATGGATCATTGGTGATAGCTCCTTTTTATAGTGTCCGGCTGCGAATGAAAATGCTGCGAATAGAACATCAAAACATAGCATACAGAACTAGTACCGAGGAGTCGAGGACTGTGAACGGACCGGATCCAGGACTCCGCGGATTACTAGTTAGAGAGAGTAGCTTTCTTCTGGAGTACCTCAAGTCAAATACTAACGCTGAAAAAAAGCAAGATTGTTACGACTTCGCGATTCTGTTCAAAGATATCTACTGTGCAAGATTCACCGGCATGCACCGGCATTTATCGGAAATTGATTCGGTAATTTCACGTTCACGACCATAGCTACAAGGTAGAGATCAGGGAAAAGAAGATCGAGCGTTGTGTTGTTTTGTGAGCTTCTGACACATGATTTCCTCCCGTTGCCTTGCAAGCTCCGGCACCTGCTAGTCATTCATCAGTGTTTCTTTGCTTAGCATGTGCTGGGACCTGGGATATGTAAATTTAACAGAGTCAAGCTAAGACCGCATGGCTATTTCCCTGCTTTCTTTAATTTTTCCATTATCAGGTTCAAAATCGAATCACCAGCTGCAGTTCCAGCTTTCAGAGATGCAAATGATTTTTTATCCAGCAGTAAGTTCAGCAGGTGGCCAGAACCAGATGCTGGCCTTGGTAATCTGAGGGGGTGTTTGGATGCGAGGTACTAAACTTTAGGAGGGTCACATCGAATGTTCGGACGTTAATTAGGAGGAGTAAACATGAGCTAATTATAAAACTAACTGCAGAACCCCTATACTAATTCGGGAGACGAATCTATTAAGCCTAATTAATCCATCATTAGCAAATGGTTACTGTAGCACCACATTATCAAATCATGGACTAATTAGACTTAATAGATTCATCTCGCGAATTAGACTTCATCTGTGCAATTAGTTTTATAATTAGACTATATTTAATACTCCTAATTAGTATCCAAACATCTGATGTGATAGGTACTAAAGTAGTTTATGGGGGTGTATCCAAACACCCAAAGGGGACAAGAGATTCCATATGAATATATTGTGCATCATGTTGTGCACAGCTTGGTACGATCAACCACACTAACTATTCTTCCCTAACCCGGCCCCATAATCAGCACCTCACCAACTGTTTGTTTCTCAATGGGCCTGCCCAGCATAGCCTACTGAATAACAGCCCATCCCGTCTAACCCAACCACCGCGCGGGGCCACGACCCATGAACTGGCTCTCTGGGCCTGTGGTAGATCATCGCTGTCTGCGCGCTGCGTGCTGAGCAGTCTCAATTTCTCGTGTACGTAATGTGCACGCGCGCGCACCAAAGGTGCCGAGGTGCTGTTTGTTTCCGTTTATAAGCGTCCTATCGTGGAAAAAGCATGAATCCTGCTAAATACTTTACTTATTTTTATCGATTCTTGTTTATGTAGTAAGCTGCTTCAGAGATTTGAACTACAAGCGAGAAAATCTTTATTTAGATTATAATCTAAGCATGACTAGAAGAAGCGTATCCAAACAAGGAAAAAAACATGCAATGCACGCAAGACTCAACGGCGCAGTTCGATCCTTGTCAAATGTCAAATCAATTTCCCCACGGCATCAACTTACATTTCTAGTTCTGCAGTACACTTCACTTCCAGCACTTCCGCTCTGTGTAAACGTGTGAAATTATTTCAGTCCCCAATGAAAACAAAAATTGTATTTTCATCGGAGATAAGAAGAGAGCAAGAAGAACATGAAAGTTTTTAATTGTATTTTTTAGATTTTTTTCAGATTTATTCATGTAATTTGAAGACTTGCCGGAATCCATTGTTAATATAATCCTCTTCTCTTTGAAGAAGAAACTGTTTCTCTATAAATTTCTCAAGAAAATTCGGTACCCCAAATCAAATCAAAAGAACCCCAATACGGTCATACCAGGACCTAGACGCCGCGGTTCAAGGCCTGCTTGCCAAGTCGGGCAAGCCGATTTGGCTCTTTTAATCTAGAGAGAACCACTCATTTCATTTCAAATTGTAGATCCTTGTTACTTTTTCTAAATATATTTTTTCTATGCACCTATACATACTATGTCCAGATATATAATAAAAATTATGAATCTAATACTGTCAAAATAATATATAATAATATATGTTTGGGAGGCATGGGTTAAATTTTAGCCCCTGTCACACCGGATGTTTGGACACTAATTAGGAGTATTAAACATAGACTAATTACAAAACTAATTGCATAATCCCTAGGCTAAATCGCGAGACGAATCTATTAAGCCTAATTAGTCCATGATTTAACAATGTGGTGCTACAGTAGCCATTCGCTAATGATGAATTAATTAGGCTTAATAGATTCGTCTCGCGATTTAGCCTAGGGGTTTTGCTATTAGTTTTATAATTAACACATATTTAGTCATCCTAATTAGCATCCGAATATTCGATGTGACAGAACTTTAGCCCTTGCTATCCACGCCCCCTAATGAGAAAATCTTAATCTTGCTGCGCATCAAACTCATGACCTCGCTAGCTATCCGTGACAGCAAACCCATACGGTGTTGAGCGAGGGATCCAAGCGGACCCTCGCTCTCCTTTCCAGTTTCCACCAGTCACCTGCTCAAGTCTGAAGTCAAACACCTACCAAACGCACACCAATCTCAAAGCGCATCCGATCCCTACGCCTGCTAAAAAAAGGCCCTTCCGACGCTTCACCCGTGAGGCCGTGACCGACACACTCCCACTCGTCTCGCCCCAATCTTCCGCCGCCGACCCCCACAGATCTCGCCGCGGCCACCGCTCCCGCCATGGCCGCGCGCCTCCTCATCCTCCTCGCCGTCGCGGGAGCACTCGCCTTCCCCGCGGCGGCCGAGATCAAGACGGAGTCCTTCCGGGAGGACCCGCGCTCCTCAATCATGTTCGAGAAGTTCGGCTTCTCCAAGTCGGGCGCCGTCCGGATCATCGTCACGGGCGCCGCCGTCTCCTCCCCCGTCGCGCGGGCGGACCCCAAGCAGCTCGGCTTCTTCCTCCTCTCCGACGAGTCCCTCCTCCACGCCATCGACGAGGCGCGGGAGGGGCCCACGCGGGAGAAGCGCGCCGCGGCGACCAACGGCGGCGGCGAGGACCCCGACGGCGGCTCCGGCGGCGCCGGCGCCGGGTGCGTGCTCTCCAGCCCCTACGTGAAGAAGCTCTTCACCTTCCACGACATGAAGGGCGGACACTACAACAAGTCCTTCCCGGTCACCCGCCCCGACGAGTACACCCTCTTCTTCGCCAACTGCGCGCCGGAGGCGCTCGTCTCCATGCGCGTCCGCACCGAGATGTACAACGTCAACGCCGACGGCTTCAAGGACTACCTCCCCGTCGGCCAGGCGCCCGTGCCGGCCATCTACGGCTTCTTCGCCTTCTGCTACGTCGCGTTCCTCGCCGCTTGGGGGTACCTCACCCTCTCCCGCGACCGCGTCTCCGCGCACCAGATCCACCACCTCATGTCCGGCCTCCTCGTCGCGCGCCTACTCTACTGCCTCTCAGCCGCCGAGGACCAGCACTACATCCGCGTCACGGGGACGCCGCACGGGTGGGACGTTGCCTTCTACCTCTTCCAGCTGGTGAAGGGTGTCATTCTGTTCGCGGTGATCGCGCTGGTCGGCACCGGGTGGTCCTTCTTGAAGCCGGTCCTGCAGGACCGGGAGAAGAAGGTGCTCATGGCCGTGATCCCTCTCCAGGTCACCGCGAACATCGCGGCCGCGGTCATTGGGGAGACCGGGCCCTTCTTTCAGGGCTGGGTAACATGGAACCAGATCTTGCTGTTCGTGGACGTCGCGTGCTGCTGCGCCGTGCTCTTCCCGGTTGTGTGGTCGATCCGGTCTCTCAGGGAGACATCCAAGACCGATGGCAAGGCGGCGCGCAACCTCTCCAAGCTCACTTTGTTCCGGCAGTTCTATGTCGTGGTGATTGGGTACCTGTACTTCACTAGGATTGTCGTGTATGCGCTCAAGACCATTGCCACCTACAAGTACCGGTGGGTGAGCATCTTGGCAGAGGAGGTGGCCACCCTGGCATTCTACCTGTTCATGTTCTACACATTCAGGCCGGCCGAGAAGAGCCACTACTTCTCACTCGATGATGATGAAGAGGAGGCTGCAGAAATGGTACTCCGGGAAGAGGCGCTCCGGGAAGAGGATTTTGAGCTATGAAGAGATGCAGCGATTCACAAGAATGGGTTGAACTCAGCAGTGGGATCGGTCGCCGCGCCACGTTTGATCTTTTCTCCCTGTGATCTTGATCATACTTTGCAAATGCCAGGACATAGCTCATAGTGGTGTATGTACTGCAGGGATATGAGATTATTTTGTTCCTCTTGTAGATTTCAGATTTTAGTATTTTACTGATGAAATGCAGATTACTTAACTTATACCCTATTCCAGGGAGTCTTCTTACTTGCAATGCAAATATATCAATGAGCAACAACTACTCCTGTTTCGTAGTTTGAAATTTGCTGCATGTTTGTGGTAAGCCATCTTCGTCGTTTCGGCACATTTGACTTCTGCTGCTTCTGGTATACTACTGTAAAAATAAAATCGATGTGATGTTCTAGTCAGATGATTTTCCAGTAATTGCATGTGGAAGTCGAGTCATTCCTTATCCTGCCTACCTTGTACTACATCTTTTGAATACCTCCAATGCTTTGCTTTGCTGCATCCTTTACATGTCTCCAGTTTGCGAGTCTTGGTCTACTAGCTACCATTGCCTATGGTCACACACGTACACGTACTACCATTCTTAAGCATTGCATTGCTGGTTTTCAGCTGAGCATGTGTAATGGATGGGACACCTTGCTTTTGCTAATAGTTTGTGCTTTGGTAGTGCATCACTGTCCAGTGTCCACCTTTTTTCTGGCGTGCTGGTTGTGGATTGGCGACACACATTGGGATCATTCAGTCCCAAGCTCCTAACTACTACTGCAAACATCCAGAAAAACTCTCGAAAAGAGAAGCTTAAAATCAAGGCAGAATCTCGTCGATTAGCTGGCCTAAAAGCAACAGTGTAAAGTGTCCTGGGGCACATTCCCCATGTTGAAATCGCTAAGAATTTCGTTTATATATTTTATCTAAATGAAACCTTTGCTTAGGTAGGCAAATGTACGTCTAAACACTATGGTCAGGTGCACAACCACAATGCTCCCACTATCCAGTGGGAACACCTACCTAAAGGTCATAAAAATGCACATTACCGTCATGTAGCTTTGCTAATGTTTCCCACACACGTAAAGACGGAAATTTGAGTGGCCAAAGAGGGTACTTACCCTATTTCGAAAAAAAAGAGGGTACTTACCGGATGCATCTTCTGGCGCATCAGAACAGTGGGAGCAGAGATTGGTTCGCGAAAATGGTGAATCTGATCGTCGACTAGATGGATACTGGGAGCTGGAGTAGAGCTAGTTACATAGGTTTGGTGCTGGCCGTTTTAGGCGAGCGGTTACCAACTGACAGTGACACTGACACCAAAGGCTGGAATCGCTTAGTTTCGTCGGTGGTGACATAATTGCCGTGAGCTGCGCCCGGGATCCACTATTCACACCTCACCTAATTGTTCTTTGTTTAGTGTTTCAGTACCGTGTTACCGGCTGAATGCCGGATTCGGTTGGGGGCGGCATTCGGTTGGGGACTACTACCACTACCAGAGACTAAAGGAGGTAGGACACTATTCCGCTGAAGCTTGAAGAGCACTCAACTCTGGCGAGGACGGTGACGCACCAGGCCTCGCGCGCGGCGCCGGGCAAACCCAACCCGCCCCGCCAGTCCTGTTATTCAGGGCCGCGAGCCGCCCACACGGCGCAACATCGGCCAGGTTTCCTTATCCAGTTATCCAGCAGGCAGGCAGGCAGCAGAAATTTATCACATCATTTCGGGCCATCACAATATGCGCAAGAGGTAATATGAATGAAATATTTAGTATTAGTACTCGGTTCCTCTCGAATGATGTAAGATATATTTCTATAGGAAAACAACGTTATGTGCAAGAAAAAATAGTTTACACTCTTCTGCGGACAATGGGGCAGCCACAACCAGAAAAAGGTGCCCCCAAAGACATACATGTATTCTGTGTATGCTTCTTGGTCATGTTTCTCGATATTTCCTACACTTGAGGCCTTCTAAGCGGTAAGTAAACCTAAGTAAACCTGTGATACAACGCCACCTCGACGCATAAACTTGCAGCTCCGCGCTGGTGGCTCGTGCGGACAGCACTGCTTCAGGGTTTGCCCACTCAACGAAGCTCTTCAGAAGCAGCTCTAGATGAAGGGGTCGATTATAGCAAGTGGCGAGAACTCAGAATCAGATGACCACATCCTTGTTCCAGCTCTCGACCTCTGTAAGCATCCTTGAGCTGCTCCATTTGAAGCTCCCGTTGCATATTTTCTACGGGGGAAGTGCAGTATGTCCACAGCTCAGCACCAATACTACCAAGTAGTAGTACCCACTGTCAGCCTGTCGCTGCTACACCTTTTACGATGTCCGTGCCAAAAAGTCCTCGACGGCCAGTGATGCATCACCGTGTGCAACTGCATTCTCTGGCTCCGGCATGTAAAGCGTAGCAGAAGAAGCCTGTGCAGAAACACATAGGGGAAAAAAAAGCAAGTTAGATGTAGAAGACTGAAGACAGCTAGACCGCTAGAGTCAAGGCTGGGGACAGGATATAATATATTTTCAGCAAGACAATCTATCACTACTGTTAGACAGTTCTTAAGCACTGACAGAGATTTTACACTAAACCATCCAAGTTGGGGTTTCAGCTTCACCCTCGCATCATCTTCAAGATAGTTAGATGGAGGGAGGGAGGATTAATACCTTCATATCTATCTGCAATTCTCCACTGTTATTATCTACTGAAAGTACTGTTCCATGCGCTTTCAACCATTTCTCGCATTCTTCTAAGCCATCATTCACATCGGCCGTGCAACCTTCACTATCTGTTCTCAAGAATCCCAAAATCTGTGCAACATATCCCACAGGTACAGTTAGGCGATATGATCTAGACATGCATTTCATGGCTTCAAAGCGCATCCGCTCCACATATAGATCTGTTCAAAAGAATGGTTACTGCATCAGCAACCAAGAACACCAGTTCATAAGTGACACAAAAGATACTAGATTGCACTTTACCCATAAGGCATGCGTTCAAATTGGGCGCCTTCTTGTATAGTTTGAAAAATATGACATAATTGCCAGATAAAACAGCAGCATGAACTGCAAGGGCATGCTTAACAGCTGCATCTTGTTTGGCTTCTTTTGATAAGCTGAAACAATGAAAATGTCATTTTACGACCCACTTTAGAACTGACATTGGGATATGATAGGCTAGTATTTACAACATGATACCTCGCCATTGATGACAGCAAGTCCCGTTTATTATTAGAGTGCAGCATGACACAGAGCAAATTGTAAGCAGCAAATTCAAAATAGCAACCCTTGATTCCTTCTGCATATAGCCTCTTCAGTTGTGACTGGCACTGCAAGAGTTGAGGCAGAAATAGTTAGGACTATGACAGTCATGAAGCACTAGTGCCGTTTTCTAGGTTGTATTTTGCGTTAAAATTGCAAAAATAAATTTTGTAAGCAACAAGTTTTAATGCCAGTCAGCTTTCCTGAATCAGTAGCAGTACCAGTGATCTGCCGGACTGAAGATCAGCGACAAACCAGTTTACCCAACCTTGTAATACTTGGGATTGCCAAAAAGTGAATACCAATGGAAAAGCAAAATCCAACCTGTACAAAGTACTTTCTAAACCTAATGACGAAGTGGGTAACCCAATGGATAGTTGGGTCACCATTCTTGTTCAGTTGCACTCCACATCCAAAAGAAAAATTAATAGGAATTAGGAGGAGGTTCATTTTTAGTTCAGTTGAGTGGGTTTTGGAGCGACCAAAAAATTAGGAAACTTGCATCCCCATTTATACATATTTAATGAACCATACAAAATTACAAGATTACTAGCAGAACGAACGTACAATCATTCCATAATTGATATTAAAGAAGTAGATCAAGTAGAAAAACAGGCATACCTGGTTATATTCAGGTAAATCGCCAGCTTGCATTGCTAAACGGGCATGAGTTTCATAAACCTGAAAGAAGTAATATGAATGTTATAAAATCATTGCTCATTGCTGAACTGATGCCCCAGTGGCCAGCGCACAAGATTAACGGATATTTCTTACGGTCGGAAGCGCACAAGATTAACGGATATTTCTTACGGTCAGTTCTAGATTTGGTATAAATAGCATATCAAGTGTAATTTCTTAAGTCACTGTCAGTAGTACGTAAAATAGACAATGTTCATTTCTCTACTTAATAATAACCTAGCAGGCACAGAAGGAATGCAGGATGCTACGCAGAGTTGCAAATTACCTTTACGGTTAGTTCATTCTGGATTCTCTGAACCGTAAGATCTTGGCGAATAGATTTTAATTGATCACATTTGTAAAAATAATTCTTTTGAGATGTTTCAACCATTGCAAGGGCCTTCTCCAGGACTTCTTCTGGCCTTACCTGAAAAGGACATATTCAGAGAAGTAAGGCGAAGAGTAGAAAAGATCAAACATCAGCAAATCAGTAACACTTTTCAGTCAAGAGTTCAGGAAGACAATTGGTGTGTGTTATTACTATGGATGGATCAGGTGCCGATGTAAGGCGTAGATATCTTTTCTCAATTTCCTGACATGTTCCCTTGATTGTCAGTGCATCCCAATCCATATCCTCCACAGCCCTAGTGCCATCTTCATAAGTTCTACTAAGTTGAGACGAAATAGCCCTTCTTCTATGCATATTAGCCATTGCATCTTTATTTGCAGAAGAGTTTCTTGATTTTAATGATGAATCCTGACTCCTTTCAAAACGCTTAGATCTATGCTCCCTACGTTTCTTTTCCTCGGGTGAATTTGCTAGTGCGGTTGCACTGGCATAATATTTGGTTAGATCCTGCTCCTTATCACTGTCACTTGAAGCATTTCCATTCTGTATTTGACTTGAATTACTAGTGACTTTTTGCTTCTTGGCAGGCCTCTGATTGACTTTGTTTAAAGGTGCTTGGTGAGACTGGAGAAACTTCCCATGATCCCAACTGCTACCCTGATACAACAAGTCAACAACAAAGCCTCTTAGTCTCAAGCAAGTCTAGGCAGGCCTAAAGTTGAAACCCAACAGGAGCCACCAACAAAAAGGGAAAAGAAAGTGAAAAAGGAAATAGATTGATAATGGCAGTTTGGAAAATGAGAAGTCAGAAATAATGAAACGGGGAGCCCATTCCGTCTGTACATTAGCAGTTTAAAGAAAATTTTTTACAACAACAGATTAATGCTTACCGTTCTACTTTTAGGTTCAAAAGGAATGTGTATATTACTGTTGGCCAATCCTTTTGCTATTTGTTCCACCTTATTGGTAACTTTTTCATCCACAGCAGGCTCCCACCTGCTTTTCACACGTTTCCTTGGAGTAGCTGTTGATGAGAAGGGATTTGAATGATTTGCACTGCTGCAAAGAAACAAAATGAGAAAATGGGACTAAACTATCCAATTCTGTAAAGCACAGAAAATATAAAGAATGACATGAACCTAGGGCAAGTATAACAGATGTAAAATGGACAGCAGTATAGATGATTAACCACTTTTGAGGACCAAAATTATAGATCCAGCTTCTTAAGTATACAAGCAGAACTTTCGGCAATCAAGGAACCGATGTCCCTCTAACCATACCAGAACATGTAACAGTCTTTTAGGTGTCTCTTTTATTCCATTACGTATACTCTACTGAACTACACTTGGTAATAAAAACCGGTTAAACAGAACAAGTAGAAGAAAGCCTTTTATTTAGTCCCAAGCAAGTTGGGATAGGCTAGAGATGAACCCAGCAAGAGCTAGAGCCTCAGGAAAAAGAATAAAGAAGAGGTGGTGACAATAGTAATCAATCAGGGCAGTTAATTGAATAGCTTTGACAATATAACTAAAATCATGCTCCTTTTATAGTTTTGAGCGCTAGAAATATCCTAAGTGCAGAAGTCCATAATTCTTTTCAGGTCATCTGATTACTGACTGTTATATTAAGAAAAAAAGACTAGTATTATTTTTCTTAGGTTAATATTTTTTTAAGGTGTCAGCACCTGATAATAGAATTAATCAAAAGGCAGTACTGTTGAGAAGATGTGATCTGAAAAATTAACTTTGGCTGTGCCACTGTGTGATACAAAAGTTCCAAAACAACTTTCAATAAAATCGCATCAATCAATACATTATTACATTTAAGGTTTCAACAGCACCAAATTGCCAGCATCCAGAAACTTTATTTGATTTCAAGAAAGGGCATTGATAAGAAGCATGCACACCTTGCCTCCGTCATGCCAACAACACTTTCTGGCAAAGGAAGTAGTGGTTCAGTATCCCAATTCTTAGTAAGAAGGGTTCCATCAGCGATAGCTTTTCTTGTGATCTGAAATTAAAGAAAAATAAATAGAACAACTGAAATTACAGAGTCGATTTATCAAATCCGAATTGATGTAGCAGGGAAAACTCTAGCAAACGAAAAAAAAACTGAAGCATAAGCATATTGGTGGCCCCAATAACTGAAGAGTGTACAAGTAGGAGCTTGAAATCAGCCATTCGCTTCAGAATGGCTGCATCCATACTCATGGATGTTGGAAACTAAACTTGAGTTAGTTGGTTTGAGTTTGTACACTGAAGTATTGTGCATGCAAGTGTATGATTAGCTAGCTGTCAAGTTGTCTTTATTCGTGTGTAGAGGTTTGGATCATGAGGATGCATGCGCATGAGAGGCATGCATGCAGTAGTGGCTAGTTGGTTACTCCCTCCTTTCCAAATTGTGGGTCATTTTGACTTTTCTAGGTTCATAGATATTATTATGCACCTAGACATACACTATATCTAGATGCATAATAATATCTATGAACCTAAAAAAGCTAAAACGACCTACAATTTGGAACGGAGGGAGTAGATGACTAGAGCTTGTGGATATGGAGAAAGTGATGGATCATGATGCGGTGTTAGTATTAGTTAGGAACTTAGGATCATGTTGTGATACAATACATGCATGGGTTTGCATGCGTTCATAGTGGTCTCTCGGTGTTAAGACATGGTCATGTGTGGCAAATGCATGACAAGAGATAGCGGGTCATTAGATGCATATAAGCGTATTCAAGTCATAGCTAATAGTGGTGAGAAATACGCAATAGGATGCAAGCATTCTTGGTGGTGTCGCCAACTACTTTTGTAATTTTGGTTCTTCCTTAGAGCTTTTTGTAGTCCCATGTCACGAGAGTACGTGCGAGTGCTCTCCGAGAGGGATGTGAGGGAGAAGGCGAGGTTGAATGATTTGACTCTTCAAATTGAAACAACACTGTTTCGCTAACCAAATTTTATCAAAAGACGCTGGCGACGGCTTCAACTATGATGGCCTTATGGGCCAGGGCCATCCATATGATTGAAAGCAAGGCAACCCTGTTGTCCTTTTTTGGCATGAAAATCCTAGCAACTGATGAGCAAGAAATTAAGAACAAAAATTAAGACTTACCTCTAGCATTATACTTTGGCAGGCTGCCCTTTGTGCATCATCTTTGCAACGATTGAGGTTCCTTATAGTATAATTTCGGAGGGAAAACGGGATAGATCTCTAAACAGGAGAAATGAAAATGCATGATTAATATGTGAGTACCAAAACATCCTATTTACTTTGATAGGTAATACAGACATACACCCAGCTATAGTATTTTTTTTGTTATTCTTATTTACCAAATAATTAAGTGATTGACACTTACAAACACTGTATAAATTTAATCCTGACAATCAGAATATTAGTTAATTATTATGCAATTTCAGCTTTCTTTAATGCTATTTACTTTGTGTATCATCATTTCCTAAGTGGAGAAGAGAACAGAACATTACAGCATCAGGACCAACTTGAGTTGCTTTAGCATCATTTGTTGGCATGGAGACGCTAACATAGGCAGGTTTCTTTGATAAATCAGCTCCTAAATTTTTCTTCTCACTCTTCGGTATCACCATAGAGAAACCAGGAGCAATTCGAGGATTGGTTGGAATCTGTATTTTGCTTTCACTGGAGGTATTTGTTGTCACGGAACCCTGCAAATTTGGTTGAAAATTTTCAGAAACATGGTTCGACAGAGTATTGGAGCTTCGACCTATAGGCTCTACAGTCCTCTGTTGATCTTCAGGGTTGCTTAGCGGCGCATGATTCGAGTTCATGGTCTTCTGAGGGTATGCCTGTGCCTGGTAGGCATAATGGTCTTGAGACCATTGAACACCTGGCACCTGGTTGGCATGATGGTCTTGTGCCTGGTTGGCGTATTGGTTTTGCAGTCCTGAAACGCCTGGGACCTGAAGCATGATGAAATTTAGATGATGAGAACTCTTCACACAATTAAAAATAAATAAAACGTCATAAACAACAAAAGATGTTGTTCTAAATAAGCATAATGGAAGAGCACTGTAAAGTTTCAATAGAAGAGCTCCAATGTCTTCATATCTCTATATTAAATATTATCAAGCCATGCTTCAGCAAATGCAAAATGTTAACGTAAAAGAGAACAAAAAGATAGCCTTGGTAGCCAGGCCATCAATTAGAGAGCAACGGGTTCATGTACTAAAACTAAACTAAACTAAAAAGTCAAAAGATCACTTGATATCTTTTGGTGAAAGGAATGGGCCATGGTGGAGCTTCTTGGAGGAACTAAGGATAGCCATAGCCCTACCATTTTCAACAAGTAACATAGCAAAATATTAGTTTGACCACTCAGATGCGAACAAAAATATAAATATGCATGTCTATCTTAATTTAGCCTCCTCAATGATCTTATTCAAGCCCACCACTGGAGTGGTATGTTTTGGAATGAATCATCTTAGTTTTTATTTCAACATCCTTCCACTTCAGCATAGAATATTCATCTTTGTTCATATGCTATGTAATAATTGTTTAAGTATGTTTCATCATGCTATCCAACACAATAATCGGTGCTAGTGCCACGAGACATCCATGCATAACTCATAAAAGCAATCACTACAGATTGTAATATGCAATATCATGATGTGCATGTGTTACTTTGTAAAGCTATATTTCAATTAGAGTGGCTGCACTGAAATGTATGGAAAGAATTATGACTAAGTTGAATATGTGGCGTGCTGATTCAATAAAATATGCTTGCAAAAATGCAATGAAATTACTAGTTGTTATATGACAATCATTTTTTTTGTTTCGGATTCTTCTTCGGGATAATTTTGACCCCTAAGTTGGGTAGTAAAACCAGAAGGTGATAAAATGAACAGCAGAAACAGAATTAGGGGCCAATTTGATGTCAAAAATAAAATTAACCCTTCTAAGATGTGCATTGCTCTACTGTGCATTATTCAAAAAGGATTAAAAAATAACAGAACCAGACAGCACATACTTCTGAGAAATCATTTTTCAGAATATCATGAAGAAAGCTATGTACATCAAGTAAGAATTTGTAGTGAAAGGAGGTAAAAATACCTGCATAGGAGGTGCAACAGAAGCAATTGAATTACTTTTCCATGCTGTCGTGCCTGGCGGAGGTGGCTGGCTATTAGGATAGGAATAACCAGAGGAGTTGTTAACTGCTACATTATCTGTAGTACTCTTTCCAGCAACTGGATTGCTAGAAGCACTTGGCACAGATTGATTGTAATAGTATGGCCACTGGTTATACTGCTGCTGATATGGTATAGAATTGGCAGGCATTGAAGTGGAACTCTGGAGTGCATTTGTATCAGACGATGAGTAGCTTTGGTATGATTGAGCATAATTATTCCCTGAGCTTCCACCATTCCATGTGCTGTTCTGATAATAGTAGTTGCTGCTTCCATATCCTGGCACAGTCTGATGACCCCCAGCATTGTAATATGTGTTACTTGTAGGATCAATGTAAGACCCTGAATTTTGAAATGAAGTAAGAGGCTGATAAGCTGCACCTGGATGTTGGTTTGCTCCTTGCTGGACAGAAGAATCATTTGTAGCTTGTGGGTAGCTATAATAATAGTTGGCATATTCTACAGGATTGTAGCCATGTTGAACTGAACTAGAGTAGGGCACATGAGAATGGGATGAATCTGCCACCCCCATACTCAGCTGGGCTGCATGAGGTGCACTGCTGCCTACATTTTGATTCCCTCCTGCAACTGATACATCCCTTTGTGGATCATAGTAAACTGTATCTTGGCTAGGTTTGTCCACTGGATTGTTCCATGAAACTGTTGCTGACCCACTCGCAGAGGACCATGATTGATGACTGGAAGATAGAGGTGGATAAGGAGATGGATTTGTCTGTCCCATACTGACAACCTGCCATCACCAAATAAAGTTTCGTTCTCAGTGTGCAACTCTCTAATCTAAATAGAGATTCTAAAGGGGTTAAAGATAGACGAATTAAGACCCATGAAATCACCAGTAGAACAATGGTTTGAGTAGACTTCTATTAAATTCCATGCTACATAATTCTTTCTAACAAGTAACTGAAGCATAGCAAGGCACTCATGACTTTCTACAACAGAATAAAATACCAGAGTGGTAAAAAAATGGTACAAATACAACTCTCAGAGAAATCCTTGTTAATTATTTAATCAGTTTAACTTAGCTCAATTTAATAGCAGTGGAACATCATTGTAGCTATATCCCCACCCAGTCCATGGCACAATATATTGCATAACCAATCACGCAAAAGAAATTCTCTGACCGAATAACTAACATGTCAGATATCACACGCTCCTCAACTCCTAATTACACCATATCCATGGCAAAAGCCAACTACATCATAATCTATGGACATTAGCTGGAATCAGAATTCAAGTTTACGATAACCAAAACAAAAAACAACCGTTGGTTCCTCAAAAAAAATACACAAACATGTGTCGGGTCACATCGGTACCTCAGCATGGGGGGCGTCGGATCCAGCGGCCGCCCCGGCGCCGTGGCTCGCCATCCTCCCGGAGCTCCAACCCTAGCAACCAGTCAACCAACCACAGCCGCCGCCACACGCCCGCGCGATTCGATCCGCGGCGAGGAGGCGGAGGAGAAACGGATCAGACGCGGGGAACGAACCAGAAGCGAGGGGGGAAAGAATTCGTGACTGGACGACGAATCGCAATCGCGTGCGTTAAGCCGTGCGGTGAATTTTTTTTCTCTTTTTTGGGACAGAAGAAAAAAGGTTTTCCTTCCGCGGAAAGCGAGGAGATGACGCAGGAAACGGAAAAGGGAGCTCCTGCCCTTTTCGGGCGCGCCCCGCTGCGGCCTGCGGGTTGGATTCGGGTGTCGTCAACGCCCCGCGCGCCGCCGCCGCCCCGCCCCGCGGCGCCCGCGTCGGAGGGTCGCGGCTGCGGAGAAGAGAGTGGGAAGTGGCTTGGGGTTGGGGATGTGTCGGAGCGGTCAGTGGAGGCGGCGGCGGCTCCGCGGGGAGGGAGCGAGGAGAGCGGCGACGCCGACGACGCGGGCGGCGGCGAGCGTAGGACGTCGGGGAAAACGGGTTGAGGAACAGGTGAGGTGTTGAGATTGGTGGCCTTCTCAGGCGAGACGGGCGGAGGTAGCCGGCGACTCGGGTGACGCCGGTGGTCAGTAGTTAGATTGGAGAGGACGCCGGCGGCTCTTAACAAAGGCGAGGGATAGAGAGGTTGTGTGGGGTGAGGGCGTGTGGCTTAACCGTCGAAGAATGGCGGTGCTGACGGAAAATAATCCCATGATGATGATGGTATCATCTGTCAGTATAATCACAAATAATGGCCGTACCAGCTGTTAAAGTAACGAATGGTAAATCACTGTAGTCACAAATATTTGTAAACTTAATGAAAACAGTCACTTGATTTTACAATACATTGCACAATTTGAAATCAACCGATTACACTGTGTCCTCAACGGAGATCAAATACAACGAGACATATCTTCTGACATTATTTTCCAACCACGAGATGGAGGAAACTTTAATCACTGCTGGCACGTCTCGACACCCACACCATTGCACAAGCTGTAATCACCTGGTTGTACGATGTTTGTTTTCAACTTTTCAATAGGAGCTCAAGTATAACGAAGCATCTTGAGCGATTAGTTTTGAGATTATTTTCCAACCACGAGACCGAAAGCTTTTATTAATCGCCGCTGGCACAACCCTTGCATCCGCAGTGGACGCATTCTATCACTTTCTCCTCCCTGAGGTGCTTGGGGACCCTACAGACGCAAGTGGTTGCAAAGTTGTGGTCTCGTGTTTGTATGCATCGGAGGCAACAGAGGCGCTCATAACCTGGCTGCAGAAGGACTCAAGAAGAAAATTGTTAGTAGTGATCCAAAGAATCGAGTAATAGAATACAAACAGTACACAATTGAACAAATTGTAGTAGAATCCAAGCGTAGATTCACATTAGATCTATGGCAGCTGCACAAAGAAAGATAGTGCAGTTCAGGGTATGGAGTAAAAGGATAGGGACTGGTGAGAGAAGGAAAGGTATCTGAGCATGCCCCTAATGAGTGAATCACTAAAGATTGTGTCTTTCAGAAATTTCACATGACAAACGACGCCCACAAGTACACATACAACTGCATGGGTGAAGCCACAAAGTACCTTTCAAGCAATTTCTACAATTGAATTTGGACAAAGTAAACTATTCCTCAAAGTACACCCACACACCCAGCTAATAGCAGGAGCTTTATTCTTCCCTAAAGAAATAAGTACTTGCAAAAGCTTGAAAAATGTAAGAAGCAAGCATTGAATTGTGTTCTTATTTAAGTACAGATAGTCAGTGGGAAAAGGCTGCATCCAGAAAAAGCATTCTGCTTGCCAAGGTTTTACTTGTTCACTTGATGAGGCTTAAGGCGGGGAGTAGCATTCCAGTCACAGTTTCGTAAAACCATCAAAACAAAGCGCGAGTACTAGTGAGTATGCTCACCAACCTTTTTCCACTTTGCAATCAGATTGCGATCAGCATAGCCTTGGTCCAAGCAAAACTCATATAGCTCTTTTGATATTTCCTTCCTTCGATAGTAAAGATCGTATATGTAGCGACTCTTCTGATGAGAAATACGAAAGATGGGCCATAGAGCTTCACACTTCCTCTTCCCATCATGTGGATCATTTTCAGCTGCAAGAGAAAATCACATTACTACTCCTATCAGAGAAAATATGTGTACTAAAAGATCCACATATAATACACTAAGTTCACACCTTCCCTCATTTTGGCCTCCAAATCACGAAGTGTTGGCTCAATAAGCTCCCATCCTTCAGGATATTTCACACGGCTTGTCTTTATCTTAGGCATGTCTCAAATCTGTGAGATAAGATATAATATTTAGTGAGAGACATAAGGAGGACGGATTCAGAATACTTACCCCTCCGTCCCAAATTGTTGGTCGTTTTGGCTTTTTAGGTGCATAGTTTTTGCTATGCACCTAAATATAGTGTATGTCTAGATGCATACAAACATCTATGAACCTAGAAAAGCCAAAACGACCTATAATTTGAAACAGAGGGAGTATGATATAAATTAGGATGTTATATGCAATTATGCATATAGGATTTACATACAGAAGCACACATCCAAAGCATGATTGCGTAGGAATTGCAAAAACTGATAATATGTTTCTGAATATTCACACTGCTCAGATATCTACTGCTAATATGTATAGGAACTGAGCCTAGCATAGTAGGTGGGAGGTGTGGGTGTACACCCCCACCACCCAAGTTCAAGTCCTCTTGACTCAAATTTGGGTGCCTATTCTTGCTATTCACAATGCCACGTAGTTCCTCCTAGTTGGGTCGAGTTCTTGCTTTAGCATATGCGTGGCATTGTAACATTTCATGGCACACAAGTCAAGCTGGACGTAGACCAACCACCTGGGTGTTTGAAAACATATAACAGAAACATTTTCAAACATTGCAACTGCAACTGCCAGTCTGGACTACAACAGTGTACACAAATGCAGATGATACCAGTAGACGCTAATTAGTAAAAAAAAAACTAAACCTGATAAAAAGTGCCCAGTCAAGGAAGCCCGAAAATGACCTGTGCCTGGACCAGGCCTACAGTGGCCCTGGACAGCAACACGCTGACATTAGGCAAACTGCACCTTGTTCAAATTTTCGTTTCGATCCTTTTCAGTGTGAAAACCTTCCAGTGTCCCAGCCCAGATAGCTTGTGGAGCACCATTCAGCCCAAAAGAAACTGAACTTTTCCCAGGTTGGGCTGGGGAACACTCACCACTCATGCATGACAGTGCAAGCAAAACACAAATTCCCTGAAGAAGCCATGTAAGTTGGATTTCCGAAATATCTCTTACTTTCCTCCCTCTCTCCAAGAACTTTTCGATGGGTAAATCCAAGCTTCCAGCAAGAAACAGCTTGCCTGAGCTTCTTCCACCAGTCTTTGCAGCACTGATCCTCTGCCTGCAAATTCACAGGGCTTATCCCTCATCCATCCCCTGATTATGTGATTATCTGGCATAAGACATTCCTAAGCCTCTTTATTTTTCCAATTCCAGGTTATCTTGGTTTGGGTATACAGGAAGCAACTGCAATTAATAACATTTTTTCCCTAACTCAGTTTATGGTCACTCATGACTCTATCAAAACTGCTATGCTTGCAGGGTTCTTGTTCATCTAGACTATAAATTCATACTTGGTAGCCAGACAACTGGTGCAGTACATGCATGCATCAGAGATCAGACATTATGTATATATGTGCCTGGTTTTTATACAGTTAATACCATATACTGTGGTAACCACTATCCATTAAAAACTCCATACATCTGTACCCAAGGATCTAAGCAGCATGGCTAGTCCAAGGCAACCAGGAGCATCAAAATCAAACTAAAAGTTCAGCTGGCAACAAACGCACCAAGTACTGAGGAGCGTTTCACATACTGCAAGTGAACTAATACACATAAATGGATCATGTTCACTGACAAAAAGAATGATTTAGGGAATCGAACCTCAATGCTCATGCTGAGAATGAGAATCAACTTCTAAATAATCCAATACTATCCCCTCTGTTTTAACAATTAACATAATTCAACGTTTCATCTTCTTTAGGAAGGGCCACTGACAGTAAAACAGTGTAAATGAGAACCTCGCATATCATCGCAAGGATCAAGTAAAACATTTTTTTCGACGAAAGATCAATTAAAACATTACAGTGAGAATTTGGGGATCTAGGGCAAAAATCGGGCAGGGATTCGGGGATAAACCAACCCGAATTTGTACAGGACAGTAAGCTGGTACTCCGAGCAAGAGCGAGAAGCAACCGAGTGATTCGGGGATAAAAGTCCGTACCTCGAGGTTGGGACTGGCGAGGAGGACGGGCTCGGAGAGAGGTCCTCCGACGACGACGACGGCGTAGAAGAGATCGGCCGGAATCAACGTCAGCAACGGCGGGGATGTTGAGGACCTTGCCGAATGACGAGGCCGCAACCGGAGATGGCGGTGGGTTCGTCGGCGGCGGCGGAAGCGGAGATCGTCGGCTCGGTCGAGACTGGCGGCGGGGAACGGAGGAGAGCGACGGAGCCGCCGGGTTTGGTTGGACAAGACCGGGGCAAACGGGTCCGGAACGGCAGAACCTGATCCCTGGTTCACTGGCCCAGCGGCCAGCGTCTGGATACCCCCTGATGCTTGGGCTAAAGCTAAAACGAGGCCCGTTTGCTCTGTCCTCGTCCCACCAATTCGGCAATTCCGAAGAAAAAAATCAAATAATCAACTGTAAGTAAACTTGCCGGACCTTCTTTATCTTCTTTAGCTATGCAACAATACGTGGCTCTGTAAATCTTTGGTTATGCAGTAAAGAAGTACAGCATTCACAAGAAAGTAAGTTAGCGCAATTGAATAACCATTCTATAATACTTTTGCTGCTCTTTGTTACAAAATATAACCTTAAAAAAATACAGTACGATACAATAACAACATGGCTAAAGTCGAAAAGGATAACAATTATATTCATTTGACGACAATCACACGTTCATGCTTTGACTGCAATAAGATAAGATAAGAGTATAACAACAGTGACTAAAGATTGGGAGGTACTCCTATTTCTTTTTAAGTTTGTGCATTATTTAGCTATTATTATTTGTAACTAGGGGATAAAGTCTAAACTTTCCTCCATTATTTGAGGAAAAAACGATCAACTGGTGACATCCTGCCTCCAAGTTTGTTGGGATATTTGGGTATGGACCGAGCTAACGCGCGACTAGTCGCATAATAGAATAGCGCGCGACCCTATCCAGTACCGCCATGTGTCCTGTAGTTTGCTTGGTTGGCATGCGCACACGCAATGTCGCAACATGCAGGACGGGGAAGTTGCTTTGTGGGTGATATCATTGCACTGACAGGTTAAAAAAATAGTTGTATTTTCTTTAAACTGGCATTATTCTCTTGTTGAGTGTCTGTTTTCAAATCCGTTTGCAGACCTACAAAACAAGATTCACTTTTAATATATTTTGAAGTCATCTTATGCTAATAACAACTTATATTGAATGACAGTGCTAACTTATGTATGATTTGTGTAGCAATTTATACTGTAATTTTAAGATAACATATTCTTTTGTTTGTGTAGTGGAAAATTACTGTATGGACATATAGCAACTATGTAATGACTTGTATCTCTACTACACATTTAAGAATCATGGAGAAATTATCGTATGAACTTTACTATATCAAATTACGTAGAAGTTTATCACAACTTTTATAATGTTACAACTCATGTAGAGGCGTGAATGCAACAACTTGTACAAGGATAATGTATCAAATTATAAAGAGATAATGAATCATCTTATATAGATATTTTAGGTAATAGTGTTAATTGAACAAATTATGTCTGTAACAATTTATCAACATAGTTCATTGATGGGTGAGATATAAGTTGCCAGACACTTAATACATAACTACCTACTACACATTCAACATAAGTTGCCACCATATAAATTTTTTTCAATTTTTATAGATCTTGTCATGAGGAACACAATGGTGCAAACGGATTTGAAAATTGAGTGTCTACAATAAAGTTATCATGTTTCAAAGAGATCAAATAAATAGATAAGTATGCGGGCAAATTCCATGCTATGGATCCGATGGAGACCACAACGAGTCTGTCATGCGTCAGCCTAGTTACTTAACACCAAATACCGCATACAATATTAAAATATGTTAGTCAACCCACCACCCTAAAAGCATGTTGTGGGCCTCCAGCGGTTGCGCTTTCACGCTGCTGCGCAACATAGCGTGATTTAGCTTTTTCCTTTGGGTACGGTCATATTCCATTATCTTCCATAGCCATTGGAGCTACAAATGTAGAGGAGGGAGAGTTTTCAGACCATGTGTTTTGTATGTGTGAGATGATAATACGAGAGACAGATCAGATTGAAAAATGTGTACCATTCATCAGTGTGTATGATTCATAAGCTCACATTTAGATGTCCCGTCATTAAAAAAAACATTACTCACTTATGAACACCCCCACAAATTTACATTGCCACGACCTCTCGGTAGCCAGTCCACGCACTGAACTCCTTTACACGATACTCCTAAGTGCATCAAGCCACTTCACCTCCATGCCCTTCCACATTCTGACGACGAGTCATTGCTCATCGGCTCGTATCATTGCTCCTGCTCCTGCTCGTATAAAGCTCATCGGCTTCCTCCTCCTCCTCCTCGTCCTCGTTGCCTTCGTCGTCGTCCGAAGATTCTGACGACGAGTCGGAATGATCGTCCGATCGTCCTTTGTCTTTCTTCGGCTCTGGGGCGGTGGCCGGTGGAGCAACAGGGGCCGGTGGATCTGGCGGCATAGATGTGAGGAAGCCCAGCGTCATGACGACGTCGGCCATCAGTGGTCGCACGGAGTCCTCTTCCTGCAAGCACATCGCTGCCATGGCGACCACCTGGTTCAACGCTTTGGCTGGGTACTCGGTTTTGATGAGTGGATCAACCAGCTCGTGATATCTCTTCTGGTCTTTGAACATTGGCATGGCCTGAAAATGTGTAATGCAGATAGAAACATTTCAGAACTAAGTTCAGAAATCCAGCGTTCTATATTTAAGAACACAATGTAAAAACAACATTAGGTGACGAAAGAAAGTTGAGAAAATACCAGCAAATTGAAATTGAGAGAGTCAGAGTTTCAGTAACTGCTATAGAATCAAAAAAACCTGTACACTGCCAACAGAAGTGCGTCGTTGACTTACCCAGGTGACCACATTCTGCTCGGCCACAGGCTTGCTGGTATCGACGGCCCTCCTGCCGGAGATGAGCTGCACGAGCACGACCCCGAAGCTGTACACGTCGGACTTCATGGTGGCCTGCCCGCTCCGGTCGTACTCCGGCGCGGCGCAGCCGAACGAACCCATCATCGGCGACGCCACCGGCATGCTGCCGCCCGCCTGGCCGAGCTGCGCGAGGCCGAAGTCGGAGAGCTTGGGCGTGAGGCTCTCGTCGAGGAGGATGTGGGACGCCTTGAACTCCCCGTACACGACCGGCGGGTTCGCCTTCTCGTGCAGGTACTCCAGCCCCTGCGCCGCGCCGTACGCCACCTTCATCCTCGTGCACCAGTCCATCGGCTTCTTGCCCGCCGACAAATCTGGCGCGCAGCGGCGGCGACGAGCAAACAGTCTCAGCACCGTCCATAATCCTGAAGTGGTTAGGGAGGTGCGTGGTGCACCGTGCACGTACCGTACAGGTGGTCTTCCAAGGTGCCGGCGGGCACGGACTCGTAGACCAGCAGCCGCTGGTCGCCGTCGGCGCAGTAGCCGACGATGTCGACGAGGTTCTCGTGGTGGAGCTGGCTGAGCTTGGCGACCCCTGTCAGGAACGCCTTGTTGTCCTGGAAGCCGTGCTTGTCCAGCTGCTTGATGGCCACGGTCTGGTGCAATGCAGCATGCTTGATCCGTTCAGAGCCCAACCAGTGTCAGAAAGATGCGCGAGCGTGAGACGCGGTGGCGTTTGCGTACCTGGCCGCTCTTCTCTAACTTGCCCTTGTAGACCCGGAAGAAGCCGCCTTCTCCGACGAGGTTGTACGGCGTGAAGTGATCGGTGGCCGCGGCGAGCTCGCGGAACGCGAACGCCTGCGCCGTGATGGCGGCTCGCAGCGACGCGTCGTCGACGGAAGACGGGTCCGCGTTGTTGGCTGCGTGGCGAGAAATCAAATCGACTCGGCGTTAGAGCTGCGAGATTTGGACGCGATCGATCGAAATCAATCGATTAAAAAAAAAATCTAAGCTGCGGCGGGCTCTCTCACCGCCACCGGGCTTGGGCGGCGCCGCGGCTGATGGAGCGGCCGAGGCCGCGGGCGCTGGGGAGTACGCGGCGGGCGCCTGCACCATCGGCGGCGGCGTCATGTTGGACGCCGTGGCCGGCGCGTCCGGGCCCTCCGCGTCGGCGTCGTCATTCTTGCTCTTTCCGCCGCCGAAGCACGGAAAGCAGCTCATCTTCCCTTTCCCTCGGCGCCTCCCCGTGGCTGCGACTTTGTGGGCGCCGGGCGGGCGCGGGCGAGCGACGACTCGATCAGGCCGAGAGGCGCGCACGCACACACGCACGGACCGAGCCGCCGGCCGCCGTCACCGCGCGCCGATGCCCTGGCCTCTCAGCACCGACGCGCCGTCGACTCCACTTCGTGGAACGCCATGCTACCGGCCTCGATCGCCGCGCGCCAAAGTGACCGAACCCGACCGGCCGGGGCGGAGCAAGGGGTGGTGGGGAGCGTGGCAGCGGCGGTTTTGCTCGATCGGGCGGCCGGAGAGCGGGACGAGACCACCACGGGGGAGACGGGCGGTGGCGGTGGCAGTGGCAATGGGAGGAAGGCCTTGGAGATCGAGGGATCCAAGAGCCCCTTCCCAGAGAGAAGGGGGATCGGGGGAGGAGACCGATGGAGGGGAGGCGGGAGGGAGGGGGGCAGGCTAAGTTTGGCGGGTGGAGTGGACCGAGCGAGGAGCGCCCCGAAACGAGGGGTCGGGAACATGCAGGCCGCGCGCGTATTTGAAGCAACGCCGGGAACGGAGGCACGACAGCGCCTTTCCTCGTTGCTGCCGGTTTGCCGTTGCATGGTTTGCTTTGGCCAGCCGGGACGCCTCGCCGGCCGTGTCTGGCTCCGAACAAGAATTTGCATTGCAGGCTTCTGTTATGTTCCAAACGTGATTAACGTCGCTGTGCTGTATGGGAGTACATGTCCTAGCACGTTAGCTGAATCTCCTGCAAGCTAATAGTATCAGACTAACAGTTACAGCACCATGTGTTCTACTTAGGTGAAAGCGCTAAAGTTTCTTGTCTTCTGTTCGGATGAGAACCGGTGTGCTTCGTCACATTCATGTTTGCTCGTCACCTAATCTGACAGTTTACATGTTCGTGGTGCGCATTTCTTCTCGTCTTACTATGGTCACTGTGAAGACAGCTTTTTCCTAAGCTTTATTTTTGTTCTAGCACGTTAGCTCACGATGAGCACCTGAGCAGAGTGCCAGAGTTTCCAGTACCATGTGTTCTACTTCCACAGTGCCAGAGTTTCTTGTGTTATGCTCGGGCCTCACGCCTTGACAGTTTAGACCTTAGACGTTCGTGGTGCGCATTCCTTGACGACTTACTCCACTATGATGACAGTTATATGTAAGCCAAATTTGCGCAGCTAATCGTTCAGAAATCACAGCAATTTTTATTTTTGACAATAGAATACTTCTTTAGAAGCGATATTAATCAGACCAGATTAAATATTTTTTGGAGACGAGAACAATTTATTGTTCGTCCGTTCAATCATTTGGTTCAGTTGCCTGTTAGTGGTACTGCATACCACAGCGACACGGGCCGCACGGCGCTGCCAAGTCGTCAGCACGACCACCGCACAGCCTCCCGAGTACTCGCACGAAACCACCGTAACCTTGACGGCCACCAACTGTCCAGGCCCATATGAATTCGCAGCAGCCAGCAGCAATGCTTCGCCATCCGAGCTACAGCCTGGAGCGAATACGCGAGAATCTCCATCGCCACCAGCGCAACGGGACTCGCCCGAGAGACGGCATACGGGGGCAAAGACCATGGAAACGATGTGCGAAACGGACACGAAGAATCAGATCCATGGGTAAACCAACGGCAGGTTGCTCGGTGCAAATCAGTGTGCGCCGCAGGGAAGAGTTCCCGACGCCGATGGCACGGCGGCAGGGAAACTAAGCCACCGCGGCGCGACTTCGTTCTGCGCCCCCAGAACAAGGCCGCCAAGAGTGGAGTGTTCTCTTGAAGCCGAAAGAAGAGGCGACGAGAAAGAAAAACAAATCGAAACTAAAAACCTCCACAGATGCCGCCACAGCAACTTCTACGAACAGAGACAAACAGCAGATATATTTTCAAATTAGACGAGTTCAGCAGCTACAGCGGATCGGTGATATGAGAGGGAGGTCGACGAAGCCATAAATGGCGGCGGCGGTGGTAGAGGAAGAGAGAGCGAGCGAGCGAGCTAGGGATTGCAGAGGGAGGCGTCGCGCGTTTATAAAAGCGAGCCGGGTGGTTCTAGAAGCCCTAATCTCTGGTCAGCATGGGCCGGCCCAGGTACCTAACTCTGGGCCTCGATGTTAAGTGGTCGCCATGATGGGCCCGTGACTCAAAAGGGAAACATGAGTGAACTCGGCATAACTTTAACTTAGTAGGTTGAAAATGACATAAAGCTTCGGATAATTCGGCCAAGAAAAAGCATGTCAGACAAAAAAGAATTAAAACAAATACAGATTAGATTAAGTTTATTAGGCGTAACAAGCATTTTGTTCTTGTAGAGTAGATAATTGGATTTTGATTGAGTTATTTTTCTAAGTGAAAAAAAGTAAAAGAAAGGTGGATTCGAAATCCTCCTTTCTTCGAACTTTCCCAAACACAGAATACCTCTTTGCATTCACGTCCTCAAATGAGATCGGAAGAAATTCGACTTTCATATAATATCTTAATAGAATCTCATGTAGGGTCAATGCATCTTTAGGATTCTATATTGCAGGCACGTCGCAAGATATAGATGTGTCTGAAATTCCAATGATCACTGATCCTTACTGCAGACCCATGTCAAACACAGAACCAATTGACGATTACGATCTCAAACTGAAAACATAGGGAGTTTGCAAAACAGAGAACTGGTAAGTTGCAAGAGAAAATCAGTACAGTGTACAAGGCCACCAGGCCATCAACACTTTCATGCTTCGTATGGCTGTCCTGATCACCAACCACTAAGGCTACATTACTAAATGCAAAAAAATGGACACAAATCGCCAAATCTGAGACTCCAAATTAGACGTAAACAAAATATTATGGATATATGACCACCTACAAGGCTACAAGACGCACTTGTTTTGTGTGTTCCTTCCGTTTCTCCTCTCTATGGTCTATCGCTTCAGGTCCGCGACATCCTGGGACTGGGAGGCTGCGAGTGCCGCCTCGTCACCCTCTCCGCGGCCGCCTTGCTCGGCGACGAGGCGCTAGGCTTGTCCACAAACGCAAGGGACAGGCGCTTCTTCGCTGAAGACGGCGAGGTCACCTGCAGAGGCGGTGGCCCGCTCTCGGTAGCGTCGAACATTTCCGCAGCGGCCGATGCCGACGGGCTCGCGCACCGGGCTTTGGCTTTCACGGACCTGGTCGGTTGCATGTAGCTGGGGGTCAACGGCGCGCCCTCGTCGTCTCCCGCGGCGACGGCGGCGGTGGCGCTTCCCAGGCTCAGCCTTCTCGGGAGCTCCGCCCGCAGGCTCGTCGTGCGCCGCAGCGGGGCGGCCTTGGCGCCCTGGCGCGGGCTGCTCACCGCACGCTCCTGGCTGCTCCGCGGGCGGCGCTCGAGCTGCATGCCGCTGGAAGCGTGGAGCGGGCTGCCGCTCCCGCCGCCCCTCGGGCTCGACGGCACGGCGCGGCGCGGGCTGCTCACCGAGAGCTCCTGGCTGCTCCGCGGGCGGCGATCGGGATGCAGGCCGCTGGAAGCGTGGAGCGGGGTGCCGCTTCCGCCCCCGCCCCTGGGGCTAGCCGGCACGGCGCGGCGCGGGCTGCTGACCGAGAGCTCCTGGCTGCTCCGCGGGCGGCGAACGGGCTGCAGGCCGCTTGAAGAGTGGAGCGTGCCGCTCCTCGGGCTCGCCGGCACGGCCGTCCTTGCCGAGAGGGACGGCGACCGCGGCGGGGGCGTCGACGGGGACGGGAGCGACGGCCAGTTCGGTGGGCGGGACCTGCCCTTTGGCGTTGTCGTCGTGGGTATCTGAATCGAGACGGCCACACGAGGCATTCGACCGGCGCTTTTCGGTGCGGCGCGGCCATTGTCCGGCACCGCTGTCTGGTTCTCCCACGGCCTCGTAGCCGCCATCCAGCGCTCCGTCCAGCTCCAACCCCAGTTCGGGTTCCCGGGGTCCATGAACATGGGAGCAGGCGCAGCTCTCGCTGAAGAAGGATTCCTGTTCCTCCACTGCGTGGGGATCAAAGCAGAGACAGAGTTCAGTGGGGAAGAACGAAAAACACACATACGAAATAGCCATCGTTCATCACTAACTACCTGATTAGAAAATGCGTATGACAACGCCCTTTGCCTCCTTGAAGCGGCTTCGTGCTTCATCATCATCACAGCTTCCATCTGCTCCTTGGACTGAAGGCTATGGTCCCAGCCTTCACCAATCTGTCAACAAATTCAGATTCAAATAGCTGAAGATTGACAGGTGTATGACTGCCATCCCAGGCTTTCAGCAGAAATCAAGAGCTATTGAGTGACTGATGCTCTTTGAGCTTACTGGCTAATGCTAAACACCAACAATTTGTGCACACCGTCACAAGGAAGTGAAAGCTAACAGTTTCATCGTATGAAACAGTGAGCTCGAACGATTGCACCAAAATGACGGATGCACTGTACCTTTGTTTTGTCCATGCTCTGCTTAACCTTGATCTGACCCTTCAGTGCCTTCTTGTCCTCCTCCGTCTTGAGCCTCCTCGAGTATATCTGGGTCTGGATCCTCGTCATCGTCTGCATGCAGTACAATGCTTCCTCGGTTTGGCGCTTGACGGTGAACCCCTCGACCAGCGACATCAACCGAGCCATCCCTCTGTCCTGGTGCGCTCTCCTTGCCTGGATGCAAAACGTTCTCGGGAGATTCACAGTCACAGACAGCGGCGACGCAAATTAACCTCCTCTTAATCCCCCTAGCTAACGACACTTAAATTTTAATCAATCGAGAATGATGATGCGGTTACCAGATAGCCCCTGCAAGCCGCCTGGATCCTGGTGGCGGCAATGTCCTCCTTCGAACGCGCAGTCCACACCCTCGGCGTGGTCACCGTGGGGCGGGCGGCCGCTGCCGCCTCCGCGGCGCCGGCGCCAGCCTTTGAAGCCACCTCCGTCGGACGCACGTCGCCTTCGTCGCAACTTGTCTCCGCATGCTGCGCCTCTGCGGTGATCTCCTCGGCCTGCTGCTGATCAGGCCGTGGCGATGGTGGCGGTTGAGGCTGGTGGGCCTCCCGATCCGGCGCCTGCGCCGCAGAGGTGGAAGCACCGGAAGAGTTCGATCTGCCGAACTGCCATATCTTCTTGAAGCTCGGTTTGTCTCTCTGCTTCGCAGCCTTCTTGCATCGAATTTGAAATTGAAACGCCCGTCAAATTAACGAAGAAATCGATATTTTTCGCGTAGGAATTGAGCAAATGATCTCTGCGGGCTCGTGTTACAAATGTTACCTTAGCATCCGTCTCCGCAGGATCAGGTTCAGAAGCGCTCAGAATTCTCTGCACGGTGTCAAACCACTTCCCTTTCCTCCCCATTTCTCGTGCTTTTCGCACCGTCGCTGCAGCGACGACCGGTTAGGAACGATCTGGTTCAGTAACGCAATCAAACGGACAGAAAAAGGAGGCAAAACTCCATCGAGGATAGGGATGAAATCGATACAAAATTGCGACAGTGAACTTTCAAACATGTAACAAACACCGCGGCATCGAGCACGGCATGGATGGAGCCAGCGAGGCAAAGATGCACGCCGGAAGTTCTTGCGCCTCAACGAATAGAAGAACAGAGATATCAGAGGAGACCTCATAGTTTTTTTCCGAGACGCTTGGTTACTCACCTCGTCGCCTGGGCCGCCGTACGCTGTCCGGGGACCTCGCAGCAAACCACCTGATTGGTGCTTTGCCGCTGTCCCTACATTTGCCCCACCACGCCTTGTAACGCGCCGTGATAACCGCGCAGAGTTCGGGACCTAACGAGGCCGAAACTGTTGGGCCGAGCCCGTCGCACGATTCCACGTGAACCAGCCCAACCCATCCCGGCCTTTCGGACACATCGTCTTCTCCTCTTCCCCAACTCGCCAGTCGCCACACACAGGGCGCCACCGCCCACTTGCCACTCACCCGCCCGCCCGCGCGCGCAGGCGCCGAGCACCAAATCGCCAAACCCTAGGCAGCCTTCGTCTCCTCTCCGCCCATCCGCCTTTCACGCCGGAGGTAAGGCACGCTCCTACCCCCGCCCTAGGATTCCTCGCTTCCTCCTCCAAGCGCCGCACCGCCGGATGCAGAATTGCAGGGGACGCGCGAAAGGTGGGGTTTTGGGGTTGCGCTTTTAACATTTTACCTCCCGAATTTCGCAGGTTCCTACCCGGGGGATCGCCAGGGAGGCGGGCGCTGGGGAGCCAGCTGCGATGCTCACGCGTTCTCGATACAAAGCTGCGATGAGCTCGGGCCCGGGAGGCAGCGGCCGTGGCGGAATGGGGCGTGTGGGGCAGGCCCCGCGGACGGGTCCTATTGCGGAGGCAGCCGCGGCGGAGAACCTGATGGGGAATTCCGGCCTGAAGGTTGATACTGATGTGATGGTGGAAGCCACGGATGAGGTGGCCGGGGTGAAGAAGGTGGAGGGGAGGATCGTGGCGGTGGGGGATGCGGTGGTGATCACGGATGCTGGTACCGATGGAGATGAGGGTCTTGCCATTGTGAGTGATTTGCTGTACGAGGCAGAAGCGGTGGGTATGGTTGGCGCAGCAATTGAAGAAGATGGTTTTGGTGAGAACGTGCAAGTGCGGATTGGTGGAGGTGGGATGGAGGGGGAGTTGGGAGTGGAAGCTGGTGGCCTGCAGGGTGAGGATGAAGACGCTGCTAAGACTGTCGAACGGTCCGCTTACCATACACCTCAGCATGTCGAAGCTGGTAAGTGTATTGCCCATTCTCTTAGGTTGATTTGATATATCATGTACCACGTTTATTCCAGCTTTTATTTTTCCAACTGACATGGTGTTTACTTGTAATCTTGCAGAACCCAACAAAAATGATCGGCTTGCCAGCTACTGCCTTCCTCTTCTTGATACTGGTGATATTCGAGTTTCTGATCTTGTATGGGGCAAATTAGAAGGTTATCCTTGGTGGCCCGGTGAAATTTTCAATCCTTCAGATGCATCTGAGCTGGCATTGAAGCATCAGATAAGGGGAAACCATCTGGTAGTGTTTTTTGGTGACAGCACATTTGCATGGTGTGATGAATCCCAGTTGATGCCTTTCATGACCAACTATTCACAGATGGAGAAACAAAGCAGTTCTGATGAGTTTGTTAATGCAATTAACCATGCACTCGAAGAACTCTTGAGGCGGATATTAATAGGGATGAGCTGTCCATGTGCACCCGAAGAGCTTTCTGACAGTAGAATGTCTTATTTGGTTGAGAATCATGGGCTCAGGGAGGGAGTTGTGTGTTCAACAGCTAATCGGGCTGAGGTCTTGGAACATTTCCATCCAGAAAATCTTCTTCACTATGTCAAGTCGTTAGCTTTGTTCCCTGGCCAAGGGGGTGATTTGCTGGAATTGGTGATAGCTTGCTCTCAGCTTACATCTTTCTATCGTTCTAAGGGCAGCCCTGAACTTGCCACATTTCAAACCACCAGTGGATGGGCTGAAAAAGCCATGGATGCTCCTTCCACCAAGAATGTAGAGGAAGATGTCGGCAGTGTAGTGCATTCTAATCATTATAAGCCCAGAAAAGGCATCGGTAGACCTTGTAAAAGGAAGCCTGACGATGGTATTGAGTCGATGGAGAAAAAGGCAACATTGTACAACCCTTGCAGTTACGATTATCCAGGGAAAATACAAATGGCTGGTCCTGCTGATGAACTTAAGCCAAAGAGGGGTCAAAACAGGAAAAATGTGCATTCCCCTGAGGCAGGAATGACTGATCACTCGCATGATATGTACTGGTATGAATTGAGTTTACACAATGACCCAATCTACAGCCTCAAAAGAGCAAGTACCAAGATGAAGCCTACTAGAGAAACCAAGTGGAGATCATCACTAGAGAAACCTGCGCCTTCATCACAGCAAGTGCAGTCTGCAACATTGGCTCCAAAGAAACAGATACAAGTGATGGAAAGACCAATCATCTATATCGATGCCAAAATGCCCCATGAGGTGAAGCCCACCGCACTTGTTTTGTGCTTTGGCAGGTCAGCTGCTCTTCCTTCAGAAGCTGATCTCATCAAGATGTTCAGGGGCTATGGACCACTAAAACAAACCGAGACTGAAGTGCACAAGGGCACAAACACTGTTAAGGTTGTCTTCAAGAAACGTGCCGATGCAGAAAGGGCTTTTAGTGTTGCTGGCAGCTATTGCACTTTTGGACCTTGGCTTCAAAGCTACCGTCTTGTGAATATGCCATTTTCTCTAGGGACAGAAGCAAGTAATCCTATGACGCACCCTGAAGCAAATCGACTCTAGCGAATAGCGCCATTTACATTACCTATCAAGAACATTGACTTTCATCGGTCTCATCCTGTAAAAAACTTCGTCTGGATCTGTTTGTCCAGAATGCACAGATTTCAGTCTATTACCAACAACTATCTTAGGGTAGGATCAGCCACTGAGGTAAGAAATCAGAATCGCTTAGCGGGAGCAGGTTCTTTCCTACATCTCAGGTTCTCTCCCCATTGGTGCAAGTTCATATTTAAAGAATTTTCTGTTAAATCCCATTGGTGATCCGATTATTCCTTAGTAGGTTCCTGTTTTCTTTTATGGGAGTTAGATTCTGCGTGTAACACTGCCTGCAGATTTATTGCGGCTCATGAAAGATTGAAATCCTCTTTGCTTTTCACTTTGCTCTTTTGTTCACCTTCTGGATTCTGTGGACCTGCTGATTTGCATGTGAAATGCAGGCACGCTATTCAGTTCCTGTCTGGACCTACCGCTTTCAATATGTACTGATGGCAGATGGGAACTCAGAAGCCCTTCTTTTCTTTTTCCTCACTGTTTTCCCCCATGATTCTCAGTTTTTGCTGTCAATACCGCCAGGAGGTTCTTCATGCTTTAGTAATTACAGCATTGATCTTATCTTATCCAACATCCACTTGTCCACAGCAATGTTGTCTAGCTCGGTCTTTTTTTCTTTTTTTTCTTTTGCGGGGAATTGTGTGGTATCTGTTGTCATTTAGCTGCAATTTAGTGTTCATAACACTGATTTGTTGTCTCTTAAAGAAAATATTTTCTGCTTCTCTCTATTGTGTTGTTCAGGATCATTTCTTGAGCTAGTCCTATAGCCTTAACTTAAGCGATAACGAGTGTACTCGTGGTGGCTATCAAGGCCCAAAGCATTCGTAGGCTTGATTCGTTGCAGCATTAGATCGAGGCACGCCTGTAAGATCAGCATCTTTTCAAGCCGTGTTTGTTCGTTGTCCGGTCTGAGCTTCTGCAGCGAGCCAAGGATTAAATCACGTCACTTAACATCATTATATTTTTTTGATGAAATGGAAAGGGGATGGTACAGCAAAAGAAAAGAAACAGAAACAGAAGCTAAAGAAATAACAAACTAAAAGGAAAAGAAAACAAAGAAGAGGTTTCTTTGAGGACCGGGCCTTGTGCTTGGATCTCTTCTTAACATCATTAAATTAAGTGAGATTAATTTATCTTTAAGTGGATCAAGACTTAAAGATGTTTGCAAAGTCCAACAGAGTATATTTTTTTTCCGAAAAAAATAGTATATTTAGGCCCAAGTAACATGTGAACCACTTTGTAGAAGCGTCACGTCTTTTTGCATCTAAATTTGAAAGCTTTGTGGGTAAGGGCAGTGCAACAGCATTTCGTCAGCCGAGCTGAGCTGCGTCCCCTAGTTGGACTTTTAGTGTATATATACGCGGACGATTCAGAGTTGTATTGTTTTTCGTATAATCGTATTAACTACATGAGGCAGAACAGGAATGGTTTCTTCGACATGCAAAATGGATAAGCTTCAATTTCTTGTAGTCGTAATCAATCAAACTGAAAATTTAAAACAAGCATCTTCGGCGTCTTCTCCTTTTTGTTACTTGGTTGCTTTGGCAGCATAACCATATTTATTGTTTTTTTTACTAAATTTAATATAGGTAGTGGCCTCTAAATTCATTGTTTTTTACTAAATTAAATATAAGTAGTGGCCTCAGACCACTACTTGAAAATGCAAATTTCCTTACAACTCCAAATCCTAGGAAAGGTCAAATACTTGTAGAAAAACGTGTTCTTACATGTTTTTGTATATTTTTTCCTAGGGACAATTTAGGGACTGACTTTAGTCGACTAAAAATTAACCCCTGATGATCCAAACAATAGGGCTAAAAATTAGCCAATCCCTTAACTAAACTTTAGTTCATTAGCCCTCCAAACCCCACTAATAGGGGCTAATTTTAGATACGAATGACAAAAGGCTAAAATACTCTCCTACACGCTCTAAGGATAGAATGAACTTTTACCAATAAATAGGCTAAAAATTAGCTTTAGTCCCAACAAGACAGGATTAATTTTAACAAATTAAAGTTTAGACATCTATACTTTAGTCAAGATAAACTTTAGTTTAGTTTTAGTTCATCCAAACAGGCTTGAAGTGTGATGGATTTTTGTCGGGACTTGAGGGAGGCGGTGCAAATTTTGGTCGACTTGTTCAATTTTTGGTCGGCCAATGTCACCGATTATTTTTATTCCACACCAAGCAAAACGTTCCATAAGATTTGCTTGTGTTTCCTAGGGTTAATGCAACCTTACTGCCTACATAGCATGTGTTGCAACACCATCTTCTTGATTCCTCCCATGGAAAGGAGGAAATTACCCTATGGCCTTCAAATCTCGTTATTGGAAAATAAATTGACCTATGCCACTCCAAACTTTACTAGGGGGAAAAGGATAGGAAACTAAGGGTTCCAATAATAAACCTACTACAATTGCTCTCTTTTGTTGGCAGTGGTGTAATGGAGAAATGCGGACAAGTAAGCAAATAAATCATAGATGTGCATAGTGCAGGTTATTGAAGAGCCACATCATTTATCACTGGTTGTGGTGCCTTGCATTTATCGAAAGCAGTAAGCCAACAAATTAACATATTTGTTTAGAGAACATGTATAGCACATATTTCATTAACAGGAAAATAAATATAATAATATAATAAATATAATAAATATAATACAATATGAGCTCTACGTCGCTAATATTAACATATTTGTATATCAAGGTTGAAAAATAAATATATAATAATATAATATTAGCTCCACGTTGCTAATTTTATATAGATTTTAGATGTTTATGGTTGAAGTCGATAAAGTTGGACTTATAGAACAAATATATTGAACCTATATTAGGATCGAGCACGCGTTGATTATGATTTTGGCATGGCATGAACGGGAAACGTTACCAAAACCCGGCGGTCACGACTCACGAGAACCCCCTCTCGACTCTCCCCCTCGTGAAGAGAGGAGAGGGAAAAACCATCGAACTGAAACACCGTTTCAGATCAGATCGCGCAACACACGTATGCTTTCGAGCTCGGAGCGCCGATACACGACACGGAAGCCGAGCACGAGCACACTTCCCCCCTCCCGACCTCCTCCCAGCTCGCCCCCCCGCATCTATCCCTCCCTCCCTCTCTGGCCCTCTCGCCCTGCCATCCCCGGAGCTGCTCCCACCTCGCCTCCCCCACGCGCGAGCCCTCGCCGTCACCCCCGTTCCCCGTCCCCTCGCTCGCTCGGCGCTCGCGCAGGTAAAGTCCGTGCTCCCCCGCCGCTGATCCGCGCCTAGGGTTTCGGCGCCCCGCCGGATCGAGGAGAATTCCGAGCTCCCCCTACCTCGCTGACTTCCTTCCCCCCCGCTGTTCCGTCCAGATTCCACCGTCCGGGTAGCGGCGTCGAGGCATGAGCTCGGGGGCCGTCGCGGCCTCGGATCCGGGGGGTGGCGAGCCGAAGCTGGTGGCAGGCGCTGACGTGGCGATGACGGAAGCAGATGGCGTGGTGGCTGCACCCGCCGCCGAGGTGAAGGCGGAGGGGAAAGCTGCAGCGGCGACGGACGTTGGTCTGGAAGGGGGAGATGCGGCGTTGAGCGACCCGCTTTACGCGACGGAGTCGGCTGGCATGGTCGGTGTAGAAGGGCCCGGAGATGAGCCAGTGACGGGTGTGGAGGGGGTGAACGGTGGCGAGGAGGGGAGGCTTGAAGCGGGAGCTGGAGGTCAGCAGAATGAGACGGAGAGGAAGCCGGTTCCAGCGGGAGATGTAGCTGCTGCTGCTGCTGGTCAAGAAGTGGAAGCAGCTAGTTCTGCTGCTTCCAAACACGTGGAACCCGGTAAGGAGATTGCTCTGAGCACTGTGCCTTCTGATCTGTTGCCTATTGGTGGCAGGGTTTCAACTCAATTAGCATCTTGAATAATATTCACTGACTCCATTTCAGAATCCAATAAACTTGAAGAAAATCATATAAATGCCGAGCATGGGACAGAGAATAATGAAATTGATTATGGCATAGCGCGTTCTGATAAGGAAATACAGAACCATGTGCCTGCTGAGGTCGAGGGAAGCTCCAAGATATATGCGGATGATGGAGCACCTGCAGTTGACCAGCCTGGTGATGGATATGTAATGATGCCGCAAACAGGGGAGCAGTTTCCTGACAGTGGAAATGGCCTGAGCAGTAATGAAGAGTCTGCTAGTCTAGGAAATGTTGTTCATGGTGCTAGATACTGCCTTCCACCTCTTGATAAAGGCGGTTTTCAAGTTGCTGATCTTGTCTGGGGTAAAGTAAAAAGTCATCCTTGGTGGCCTGGTGAAATTTTTGATCCATCAGATGCATCTGAATTGGGGCTAAAGCACCAGAAAAAGGACAGCCACTTGGTAGCTTATTTTGGTGACAATACTTTTGCGTGGTGCGATGAATCCCAGTTGAAGCCTTTCGTAACAAATTATTCACAAATGGAGAAACAGAGCAGTTCAGATGCCTTTGTTGGGTCAGTTAATAATGCTCTTGAAGAACTCTCAAGGCGGATACTGTCAGGTATGAGCTGCTCTTGTTTGCCAGAAGAGCTTGCTGATAATGGCATGTCCTATACGGTTGATAATGCTGGGCTTAAGGATGGAGTTACTTGCTCTGCAGTTAATCGGCCTGAGATCTTAAACTGCTTTAGTCCAGAAAAGCTTCTTCATTATATTAAGGAGTTAGCTCTATTTCCTGGCCAAGGAGGTGATCTGTTGGAGTTAGTGATAGCATGTTCTCAACTTACTTCTTTCTATCGATCTAAGGGATGCCCTGAACTTGCATCATTTCAAACTGGTGATGCGTGGGTTGAGGATGGGCTGGATGGCACGGACACTTCAGCCACTCAGAATGTAGTGGCAGAGGAAGTTGTTATTAATGAAGTACCTCCTACTCAAGATAAGCCCAAAAGAGGCAGGGGGAGACCTCGTAAACAAAAACCTGGAGATGGCCAGGTGGTGATGGAGAAAAGGGACCTGTCTAATCGGGCCAATGATGCTAGCCATGACGATTTTGATGATTTTGACAACTTACAAAACAAGAAGAAAAGAAACTTTGACTCATTTGAAGATTTAGAGAAGGCATCAGCTCCAACTGGTGGTAAATCTTTTAAGATTGGCGAGTGTATTCGGCGAGCTGCAAGCCAGCTGACAGGATCTTCATCCATTGTGAAGGCTCAGAATGAACCAACAGGCTATAAGAATGCTGCTGAAGCTGAGAATGGGGAATTTGACATCTCAAGCGATGATGCTGTTGATGAACTTACTGTGGAGAAGCGAGCAAAAAGGAGACGCTTGCACAGGAACCACACTGCAGACCCCAAGGAATTACTGTCACAGCTATGCTTGGTTGCAACAGAGCCAATGAATGGATATAGTTTCTCAGCAATGCTAATCAGTTACTTCAATGATTACAGAAACTATATTGTTTCTACTACCACTGAAGCAAGCATTGTTGAAAAAGGTGCATCAAGGAGGGGGAGAAAGAGAAAAGAAGTTTTACCTTCTCCTGAGGTAGAGACAACAGACCATATGCAAGACTCATACTGGTCCGGATTGAGCTTGCATAATCATCCAATCCATGACCTCAGAAAGGAAAGTCCCACTACAAGGCCAAGACGTAGGCGGAGATCCTCGAGATATGCATATGTACCTTCATCAGAACTTGGAGATTCGGTTCCTAAAAAACAGATACAAGTGATAGAAAGGTCAATCATCCATGTCGATGAGAAGATGGTTGATGAGTTGAAGCCCAGTGCACTTGTTTTGAGCTTTGGCAGGTCAGCTTCTATTCCTTCAGAGCTGGATCTCGTTAAGATGTTCAGTCGCTATGGGCCACTGAAAGAAATGGAGACAGAAGTAGACAAGGACACAAATACTGTTAAAGTTGTCTTCAAGAAACGTGCAGATGCTGAAAGGGCTTTTAGTGCTGCTGGCAAGTACGGCACTTTTGGACCTTCTCTTCGAAGCTTCCGTCTTGTGAATATGCCATTTTCTCTAAAGGCATTATCAGCGAATAATCCTGTGAAACACCCTGAACATCATGGTGCGGAGATTCCTGGTAAACATTCGTTCGATTTGCATGTCTGCATAGCATTCAATAAAGTAACTACAGTTTTCCACAATTAAATGCTTATTTCTGCCTTGTGACCATGACTTTTCTCTAGGTTCGAGTAAGTCCGAAACTCCTAATGATGCCATGGAAGTTGATCTGGTGCACAAAACAGAGAAAGTAGAAGTGGGAGAACAGTCGGTTGAACAAGTGGAGGCTGTGAAGCAAACATCTCAAGTGGAAGCTGCAAATGCTGCATTTGCCAATCAAGTTGACATGGTTGAGAAAACTGGAAAGATTGATGCCGAGCTAATTGGTCATGTTAATCAAATTGGAACAACTGCACAAGCTGCATCTGTAGCTGAAGGTTCATCTGAGCAAGTTGGCAATGTTGAGCAAGCTTACACGCAGAAGGAAGCGTCAATTGGTGGTCTACCTGACATTACTCAGTCTGGAGCTGTGACTGGTGCATCAATTGGAGGCATGGTTGATGAAATACAGTTGCATGAGACTCCAAATCAAGCATCAATGGCTGATACAGCAAATACATTCCAAGTGGAATCTGCTCCAGAGGCACAAACTTTACATTCTGATGCTACAATAAAAGAGTCACCTCTAGATGTTTCAGATAATATGCAAATGGATGTTGCAGCTGAAACCCCAAAGCAGAGTCACATCTCTGGAGATAATACTGTATCTGAAGCAATCACTGAAGCACCAGGTACTGCACAAGTTTGTACTGAGGTGGATACTGCCAATGAAGTTTCAGAAGAGCTCATGGTATCTCCTGCGTTACAAAGTCAAACCGCAGGTGAAAAACTTGTGGAACAAGATGCAACTGAGCAACATGTGGGATCTGAAGGTTCAAAGCTCGAAGCTGAAACATTTGCTGGAGAACCTGCTGTACAAGGTGTAGTCAAGCAAGTAGAAGTTGAAGTGGAATCCAAAACTACCGTCGAAGTATCAGGTGAACAAGTCTACAGTATTGAGCAAACTGTTCAATTGGAAGCTGTAACTGAAGCATCAGGTGGACAACTTGAGGTGGGAAGACAAACTCCAGGAGATGAATCTATGGCTGATGCAACTACCGAGCACTCTACAATCATGGTTGAGGAAACTGTGGAGGCAAAAGCAGTACCATTCAAGGAAGATATAGAAGATAATGCTGCTGCCGTGGGAGTAGCTGAGGAAACTGCTGAAGGTGAAACCAAGGAGGAAGCACCAGACAATGGGAAAATGGGAAATAAAGCTGCTGCTGACAGACTAGCTGGGGAGACAAGAGAAGGTGAAATTACAGTGGAGGCACCAGATGAGAAAGCAGAAACTAAAGCTATTGCTGAACCAATAACTAGGGAGACAGCTGAAGCTATAGGTGAAGAACCAGCTGAAGAAGCTAGAACATCTGAGGAAATTGTAGAGGATGTTAAGACACTGGATGATAAAACTACATCAGCTGAGAAACTTGTAGAGGATGCCACGGTTGTGACAGAGCAAGATGAGAGAACTACTACAGTCGAGAAGACTGTTGAGGATGCCAAGGTTGAGCAACCAAATGAGAAGACTACTACAGCTGAGACGACTGTGGAGAATGCCGTGGCTGAGCCACCAAATACAAATACCTCAGAAGCTGAGAAAACTGTGGAGGGTGCCACACTTAAATCACCAGATGAGAAAGGTACAGCAGCAGAGAAGAAAATAGAGGATACCACGATCGAGGCACAAGATGTACAAGCAGGTGCGAGTGAGTAAGCCAGCTAGCATATGTTGCATTCCTTTCAGTTTCTGTTGATATCAACGTAGGCTGCTCAACTGATTCTCTCATCTAGGCAATGTGGTCTGTATAGAAAAATGGGAACCCACTTTAGCATCAAAATGCTATTAGGTATTAGTAACTAGGGCATCTACATCTTTGCCCCTTTTCGTATGAACTTCATCTAGTTGTATTGGACGACACACATGTGTCAGTTTGTCATAAACGGGGTTTCTTCCTATACGTCTGTTCAGCGCAAGGAGAATCAGCAGACTGAGTGAAGACCTTTTGAATCAGACAGGGGAAACCATGTTCGTTCCTATGTTTCACGGTCAGGCTTGGGAGTCCTTGGGCATTCTACTGGAATCCGATGATTCTTGTACCTTTTGTCATTTGTAACCTAACTGTGTTCTGGAACCCTTTTTCGTATCACTTAGAATTTCTTAGGGGAATATTGTCTGCTCACTGATTGATCATCGAATTTCAGTAACCTTTTTTGCGGTATTTTGGGGGGTGTTCGTGTTTCTCTACAACTTTAAAAATGGGATGATGCAAGTATTTACTGTATATCGGTGACTCGGGATGTCCTATCGCTAAGCTTGAGCCAATTCAGCGTTGGTGTTTCAGTTTGTTGGACAAACATTCAGAGAGGAAGGTTCGGGTGGCTGCTCCTCCTGTGCTGCCTGTCTAACAATATATGAGCCTGTAATTGTTATGGTCAATGGAAAACGCAGTCTGTATGCTGTCTAAACTAACGATTGTGAATTATTCATCTGCGCGCAACTGGTGCGCGAATGAACGAATGAGCCTCAAGCACGTTTTTTCAAGCACATGTTGGGCCTCTCCATGGCCGTGGAATGAACGATGGAACGCTAAATGATGGGCCTTTGTACAACGGGAAATCAAATGCGAGAGGGCTCTCGTTTTAGACTACCGCGAGAGCCCTCTCATTTTGGAAAGTCCATGCACATGTCAGATCCTTTCGGTGCTGAAAGGGAAAGAAAAAAGGAATTATGAAGGAAATAAGAAAACTGATGGAGAAAGCAACAATGGTGACCACCTTCAATTCCTCCGGTTGACAAGCGGCGCTTCGGCAACAAGGATTCGATCGAGATTCAGGTTTGGGGGTTTGAGTTACATATGTTGTCGGACCTAGAGGGAGCTTCGTGAAAGCTGCCAGTTCGGCGGTGGAGGCGAGCGGCATGCGGTGAGGCAGCGATGGCGCCGGATCGTTACCAAAATGGCAAACTACCGAAATAATATTTTCACTTATTGAGTCAAACCTTCCTAAATATGACAAGTTCATGAAAAAAACATACTGTAACCCACAATATCAAATAGATACATTATCCAAGGCATTACGACATTTAGTGAAAGTATTATGATGTTCTACACGTCTATAAATTTAGTCAAAGTTAAAAAAGTTTGAAGGCTGAATTAAGGCTGAATTAAAAAAGTTAACTCTTCAACTAACACCTATCATTTAGCTAACGGATCCAAAGATCTCTAACTAAAATTTATCATTTAGCTAACGGATCCAAAGATCCCTAGCTAAACTAACTTTAGCTAACGGATCCAAAGACCCGCTAAACTTAGAAAGTTTCTAAACTTTAGCTAGTTTATTAAACTTTAGTTGAGTAGATCCAAACATGGCTAAACGTTCTCATTTTGGAAAGAAGAGAGCACAAGACTTTAGCCGATAAATATGGTGTCGACGCCATAATCTTCTCCATTGCCTAACGCAAGGATATCCAAAGATGGTTACAGCTAGAGCAGCTCTTCTGATAGTTCAATACGCTAGTTTAACACATTACACAATATTTATGCCTCCCAATACAAATACATGTAACGAAATGACAGCCGAAAGACCAATCATTAAATTATTCTTAATATACATACAACAACGGCGCTAGCCCACAACCGAAACTATCCCCAGGGAAGCGATTTACACCTAGCAAGCTGCCTCATCAGTTCTGCCTGATAAAAATGGACCTGTTGGGGGTGGCTGGTTACTATTCTTAACTGCTCACCGCAGGGTGTCTTAGTAACTAACTGCAATGAAAAACCCACTAGTGTTAGAAATTTAGCAACACATGATAAATTGCATACGGAAATCAAAGTAACATACTCCTACAGCACAATTCGATGAAAGCACAGCTTGTACCTCGGGTAAGAGCAGCAGTTGCAGAAAAGGTCCATATCTTCAATTAGTTTGAGATGTCCCCGTTATGGTACTGAGCAAGCGAAAGAGGACGGGGCTATCAGCAAACATATGGATGCTAACCACATTGTGATTAAATACCATTGATGGGTGAACAGAAAACTCAATTTAACAACGAGATAATGATATTGTCATGGGGTGGGGGATGGTCACTACTGATAGGCTGATAGAACACATGAACTAGCTTGCAGGTCATTCATCAAGTTTCCTATTGCAGAAGTATCTATGGTCAACTCATTCAAAAAGTTTAAGGGGCTTCGTATACAACCAAGTAAAAATGCAATTACTACAGGAACCCATATATTGTGCTTATAGAAACAAGTATGCAACAAACTAGCAATTTTTCAAGAAAATTTAAGGTGAATCACCTGAGGTTGCATATAGCCCATTCCTTGGTTGTATGCTCCTTGTTGGCCCATCTAAAAAGAACAAAAACAGTTTAGCTTTGCAATATATTATCAAAAGGGCAACAATGAAACATGCCTAAAAAAACTAACCCCTTGTGTGGCTGAGCTACTTGCTCCCCCATGACCAAGAACATCCTTTTTAATAGAGCCATCACCAGCTTTTGCAGTTAACTTGCTATCACCCTGTTTGTTATAAAAAAAACAAGAGCAGAGTAATGTTCATCGCATCTCAGATTCTATAAGTTTGCTAGTTTAACCATGGATCATAACAAGAACATACTCCTATAACCTAGAAAGAAGAATCATCTTCTCATAATTCTACTTGAAGCAAAGATATAGTAGCTTGTATGATGTAGAGCAAACATAAGGAAACATGCATGTGACTGTCATTGTTCTATTAAACTTTCCTTGCCCTGCCAAAGGAACAGGAAACCAGATGAACTACATAAATTTAGAAAACATTAGAACCTCCTTCTCCTAACCCCTCCCCCCACCTCCCTCTTAAAAGATACCTTCATTTCTTCACAATTTTAAGCTAATGCTTATACCCTTCAGATGTGAACAAAACCAATTCAATCATGTGCAGATCTGTTTCAAGTCAAGGCGAAGATAGGATCAACTTGCTCAAATCAACATTTCCCAAGTCAACTCTAAAACCTACCAAAACACATTTCGAACCACTAAAACCCCATGTCTAGAAACATGAAAAGAGATCTAAGTGTAATTCAGCATCAGGAGAAGATATCTACAACATAACGAAAAGAGTTCAATATCACATACCTCCATCTGCAATCAGCACAGAAATCCACCAGACAGGAGACAAAAAAAACAAATAAACTATGTCAGATACACGATTCAACCGATAAAATAAGACACACAACAATGTAACTACCCATAAAGTCAAAGAATGATAGTTTACAGCCTACAAAAGAAAGTTACAGTTTCAGGTACATTGTGTAAAGGTACAGTTTATCAAGTAACCGGCAACCAACACACCACATTTACAAGAGCTTTTGCTGATCTATGAACTACATTAGCATTACATCTAATCTTTAACTCAAAAACATAGCCACATAGGGTTCTGGGTACATAAATATCTTCCCCAATATGAGTGTTATCCTAGCCTCGCGCAACATCAGTAAACACAGGCTTCCATTACTATTAAATGAATCAAAGTACTTTCAAAATTTCACACCTTGGAATCATAAAAGATTAAAGTAAATCTTTGAGGGAAAAGAATTTCTCTGAAAACATATTTAGCAGCAGTATTTACTACAGGGACAGGGAGGCTTCTTCAAATCCTCAACTAAAGCCACAAATGGGTACCAGAAGCATCAGGAGGGAAGTGGGTCACTCACTATCACCTATCAGTACCCATGCCCAACAAGATTATTTAAGTTCAATCAGAGCCACAATCCAAAACGTGATAAATTGGTGATTGCACAACCTCACCCCCAAAGTATCAATCACCCTTAATTATCTCAACACAAATCCAAACCTGATTAACCCAAAGTCCCCATCCCCAACATTCATCAGTACGCACCTCTCTGTACTTCTGCAGGTACACCTTGAGGGGTTCTATGTAGTCCTCGAAGCCCAGCGTGGCCATGGCCCACAGTAAGTCGTCCCCGTTGATGGTCTTTCGCTTCTCCCTTTGGCACTTGTCGCTTGCCCTGAAAAGCGCAGCCCAAAGACGCCGACAAGTCAACACGAAAAACCGCCCACCTCAGCAAAAGCCCGAAATGCCAGTCGAAATTCCCAACCGAGCCAGCTAGCACTCACTCGCTGGTGATGAAGGAGATGAACTCCGAGACGCACTCCTGCACGGTCTCCTTAGCGTCCTTGGCGATCTTCCCGTTAGCCGGAATGGCCTTCTTCATGATGCGGCTGATGTTGGCGATGGGCAGGAACCTGTCCTGCTCCCTGACGCCTCCGCCTCCGCCACCGCCGCCGCCCCTGGGGCTCCCGCTCTCGTGGCTCCCGCCGCCGCCCCCGGGGCTCGCCGGCGCGTCCGCCATGCGCTCCTCCTGCGCTGCAGGTGCAGGGCCACAACCACCGCGGCCCACCCAACAGTAACCCTAGATCCATCAGCTCAATCCACCGAACCCTAGCCCACCGCGGAGGCGGGAGGAGGCGGGAGCGGAGAGAGGGGGAGGAGGGCGTACCTTATATAAGCGAGGGCGCGCGCGACGTGGAGGGAGGGGAGGGCGAGGTGGCGAGCGCGCGCGCGGGGAAGGCGGAGGTGGGGAAGCGACCGAGCGGAGAGAGCTGCGGTGAGGGCGGCGAGTGGGAGATCGGACGCTGGAGAAGAGAAGGCGGCCCGGGCGGGTGCGATGCGGGGGTGGAGGTATCCGGGCCGTTCGTGGGGTATATATAGCCCGACGCGGGCGCCGCCGCGTGGGGGTGCTGGTGGGAGAGCCCGGTGCACCGTGGACCCGGCGCAGGGTAGTTGGTGACTTGGTGTTCACCGAATCGCTCGCTGCTCTCTCTTTCTGCCACTTTCTTTTGTTGCCTTTCTTGGCATGTGTAACAGGTTGTTTTTCCTATTCTGCAATAGGACTGGAGATGGTTTTGCAATAATTCCACCACTTTCTGGTTGCCAATCCGCTTGTATGCTATTATAAAAAATACAAAAAATGTCTTATGTATGATATCGTCAAAATACACGCAAATGGTAAAAAATCTTATGATTTTTAAGAACAAATGGTGTTTGTCCTCAATCAAAATAGATAAATTTTGCGGGGTCGATAAGATTTAAAAACCACATTCCAAAGATATGTGCTTCCTTACTTGTGTGAAGTAAATCGTCTTTATGCATATCCATTCTTGATCAGGATGAGACGGATAGACTTTTCATAAGAGCGGCACATCACGACAATAGTGACATTCATCATGAGGTCTGCATTTCAGAGATAAAGGCAAACTTGTGAGCAAATGTGTGCAGGATGTAAGCAACCGTGTCTATAAGCAGCATATCATGTTGTCTGTTGTCACATTAGAGAATAGACATCTATCAATCGATACATTAGCAACAATGACACTTGGCTATGCCTCGTGATCAAATTGGACCACCGAATTGTTCGTTGTCACACTAGAGAACGTTCATCTGTCAATTGATAAATTTAGCAACATAGACATCTGGCTTATGCCTCGTGAACCTCCACGCTCTTTCTTTCTGTGTGGGACGATGCTGGGGAATGTGTCGAGGCGGCGGTCCGGTGCTAATAGAAGTCGCTTACTCTCCGTCTAGCGAAGGTGCCAGGGCAGGGCTTTTTTTTTAGTAATAGTGGGCGGGTCTCATGAGATTTCATCTATGCCGGCCGTCGGAATCAAACGAGGGCCGAAGGACCATTCGATTCATTAAGGGGGATGGCCCATTTGTAAGGCGGGGGGTCTGAATGAAGAGTGGACCAGACTCTTCTTTGTTTCAACTGCTCCCACGCACGCAGACCGGAAGATCTCAGTTGTCTTGGATTATACAAGTACGTAGGGATCTTCATGGAACCAGGGAGGGAGTCTCAATCGATCTTTTCTAGGATTCCAACTCATGCCACGCACGAAGATTTATTTATTGATAGAGTTAAGGGCTCGGCTCCCCCGACTCTAAAAGGTTAGGTTACTACCAGCTTGCCTCTACGGAAGAGGTGTACTTTGTATTGTCTGGAGGTCATATAGATCGGAACCTGGAGCAAGTTGAACAAAAGCCTTACCCACTGCTACAACTACTGGCGCTTCAAAGGGCTTAGATTCTAAGGTAGGGGTGTCAGCCGTGAAAGCCTTTGGTACTTTAGTAAGGCGAGCAGCCCTTAAAACAACTTTGACCGTTGAATTGCTTGTTGTCACGCTGGAGAAAACTAATGCCATTCAGCAACACAAACACTAGGCTTATGTCTCATGAACAAATTTCATCACTTGTATATGGTAAATCATGTTTACGTATGGACATTCATGATCTTGATGAGAATGATAGATCTTACCTAAAAATGGTGAGCCAAGACAATAGTGACATTGATCATGAGGTCTGCAATTGACAGATAAGACAAACTTGTGAGCAAATGAGTTCGTAACGGATGTGAGCAACTATGTCCATAAGCAGTGTGATACATTGTTTGTTGTCACGCTAGAAAACAGACATCTGCCATGGATACATTTAGCAATGTCGACACTTGGCTTATGCCACATGAACAAATGGCACATCGTTTGTTGTCACACTAGAGAACGTATATCTATCATCGACACATTTAGCAATGTTGACGCTTGCCTTATGCGGTTATGCCTCATGAACAAGTTGCACACCGAGAACATACATCTATCAATCAATACACTTAGCAACATAGGCACTTGGCATGTGCCAGTTATCACACTAGAGAACGGTCATTTAGCAACACTAGCACTTGGCTTCTACCACGTGAATGAATTTCACGGGAATGTAATCACAATTTGTAAGAGTGTAGATATTTCTGCATTATCAATATGGCTCCAACGTTGGTCTTAGATTTACTTTATGGTCAGTGATGGCAGCATCGGTGATGTTATTCCCCTCCTTGGAGGCATCACTACAAATCGAATCCCTATTCCCCTTGTTCCCGTAAGTTGGTTCTTCTCATTAACGCATGATTTTTACTGGCTGCTTTCCAAAAAAAATAGTGACTTAAATGAAACAAAATTTTATAGCACGATATGGTATTGCATTTCTATGTCTTACAAGCTCACCGCATTTTTTGGTAGAGTTACCATTCACGACTCATATTTTAACATCAAACAGAAAACCACAAAAATGATGTACAAACGTTCACTTTTTTTTAATTGCTACTACTTCCTTTGTCCCAAATTGTAGATTGTTTTGGCTTTTGTAGATTCATAGATATTATTATGCACCTAGATATACACTTTGGGTAGATGCATAGCAAAAGTTATGAATTTAGAAAAATTAAGACGAACTAGAATTTACGACAGAGGGAGTAACTCATTGCTAGCACTTTCGGTAACCAGAGATCAGATGGTACGACGACAACCACCTATAAAACCTCAAAGCTTTCCTTTCCCTATACATTTTTTTACTCATTCCTTGCAAAGCTTTTAGACGACCAACGAACGGGCTCACTTATCCCGAAGGATCAAATCGTAAAGCGAAAACGTGCTATACAATCACACTAAGCAATGATTTCTGATAAGATATCAACCAGAGTCCAGCCAGAGACCTTTACACGGCGAAGGAGTTGCGACATCCGCAAACAAGCGTATTATCCTCGGACAGGATACAATTAAACTATAGCTCCTTTTGTTGCTAAGGCCAGAGACTGTATACTTAACTCCTTAAGTGACGGACTCCTTAAGTGACGTTGTGGTCACTACCTGCAGAGACATTTATTTGTAAGCAAAGGTTCCTGGGCAAAACGACAGTGGGTATTAAACTATATCATCTTCAGCCTCAGGGACGAGTCTCCTCTGCAGTAGTTGTAGCTGCTCTTGAGTCATTGACGTGTGGACCCGATCCCACATACCAGTGACCCAACCACAAACAGCAATACTGAGACACTCGTCCGGCATATATTCCACAGAACAGTATGATTGCCCACGTCTACAGTACCGGCACGGATGGGGGACCGGACTTCCGCATCTCGAACCGACCAGACTCACCCCGTTCTCTGGTGGCTTCGGGTGCCACCTCTCGCATCCACGAGAAACTTTTGAGAACAAAAGATCGCAACTCATCACACCAAAGATGGCAAACAGAGCCAGCAGCAAAGAATAAACCTGACGTATATGAGCGACAAGGGACAGGCCAATACAAGGAAATGAACAAAAAAAGTTCGGCCCTGTTTATAAGGCATAGATCCATTACGCTCGGATCAGATTGTTCATATGAAATCCACGATTAATTCACATATATGTTTTGCTAAAGGTCACGCAACCACACTTTAGAAGGCACAATCAGGCTTCAGGAGACGCTTTAGGAGGCGCAATGAGGCTTCAGAAGGCGAGCATCAATGAACAGTGTTGTTTTCATAGATAACACAGGCACTTTGTATCAGGCACGCATATGTACACCAAACGTAAATCTGTAGCGAACTAAGCTGATGGTCGCCATGTGCGACCAACACACACACACACTACTTGTCTGCTTAACACACCTAAAACCTAGTATGTACAGAGCAGGGTAGTTTTTTTTTTTCCTCCTAAAATCAGCTCCACCATATCATCGTGTCAGCTAAAAGAGCAGTGAACCACCCTGATTTACACCGTGCTTTCCATTCCTACGTGATACTTACAATGCGTGTGGCATATTGTTGTGGCTTATCCGTTAGGATAGGTGGAAGGAACCCTGGCCTTCCGTGATCGCGTAGATGAGTTTCTCCCTCATCTTTTCCTGCAGGCAAGTGCAAGAAGGTTAGTGTTAAAGCTTAAAACAAGAAAGCTTACGTGTTTCCAGAACAAACAAAACATAGCTCAAACCATTCGCAAAGATTGTCGTGTAAGAATTTCTATGTTTTTTTAACTATAAATTAAGAAAAAGAAAGAAAGAACCTCGACTTGTTCAATTTTTTTAGTTATGTTATTCAAGAAATGTTGGAAGTCATGTTGGGTGCTTAACGTTTTTAGTTTAGGATGACTGGGGACCTCAGAACATGGATGTTTAATTTCAATCTATTTACTTGCTTTGCTATACTTTAGTCTGAAGTTCAATATCCTACTCCATAACTATCAACTGGAAAAGAATATAGAAAACTAATTAACCTAGCAAGCTGCCCTGAATTAAGCTAAACATAAAGTTGAAACCTTTGAAGAGTATGGAGGTAACTTAAGATAGTTGGCACAGGTCATCACGCTCGGCAGGTCATTGTCAGCATCATTGCTGTTATGCTGTTTATCATTACATGACAAACTGTTAGTAAAAGATTGGAGAAATGAACTGATCCAGAAAGAGCTATTTAACAAAAAAGAGACCTTTCGGACAACCGTGAACTTCGGATTTAGTGCGGCCAAGCCACCTGGGGGAAGCCGAGGTGAACCTGTTATAAATTGCAAGAAAGCTCTGCGTTGATGGGATCCAAACTCTTGGACGATTTCCAGCAACTGCAGTTCATTTTGGATTTAAACAACTTTCACTGACAGTTCACAATATATGTTGCGCATTCAGAATTTTGGCTAGAGAAAACTTACATTAATGACAGGAGGGCTGCTGGAAGTGTAACCATGATCAAATTTGATGTGATCCACAAGTTTCCCAAACTGTTCGAAACCAAAACATCAGCAACAGGAATAGAATAATAATAAAATACGAACAGATTCCAACAGAAGAGATGCATACATCCCAAGTATCTTGTTCACCACAGAGTAATCGCTCTAGCTCATCCTCTGAGAAAACCTCGAGTTTGTTTAGTGGAAATACCTGCAGTAGCCAGTGTCAGCATGTCAGAGAAAGTGAATTTAACCAATAGATAAATGGCAAAAAGCAACAACACAATATTCTAAGTTCAAAAAGGACCACGGTGTCATGTAGCTCCATGTAAGGTTTCCTAATTACAACCATAAGCACATGAGTGCTAACCCCACAAAGAAACCTGGACCCGGCAAACGAGTATTAAGATCAATGCATCACTTAACATTTTGGGATGTAAACTATAGTGCTATCTAGTCTAGTCTGACTCACAGTAAATTATCCATGTGTTAACAGGCTTGTATGCAGTAAAAAGGTGGGAGGGTGAGTGTGAATTTACAAAGCATAAAATCAGTACAAGAAATAATGGAAGCTCACTCATGCTAGGTTGATATATATATATATATATAATATATATATATATATATTATATATATAGGGTTACATGGTAACAAAACGAATGGTTTTAAAATTATATGGTTAGAGCCTTGCTCTCCATAGTAATATCCAAACTATCTGTGCTAGCAAGTAACAACGTTGATGCCCAGCATTTCCTATGTGTCCAGAACTAGCACATTTCCAGAAATAGAGCCAAACTAGATAATCATCATAGTGTAAACCTAGGTTTTAAAATCATCTGCGTGTTTGCAAGGCAATTCTGGTACTACATCCTGCAGAGTGCTGGTCTAGCATTGCTTGCCCCACAGCCTGATGAATCCTCATTGGATGCCTGGTGGGACAGAGCAGCAATGGCTGTGAGTGGCGATGCGCAGATGGGTCTAAATTCCCTCATCATTCTTGGCGTCTGGATCATCTAGAAACATCGAAATGAATGTGTCTTTAATCAGTCTGCCCCTAGTATGCCTAGGGCACTGACCCTTGCGAGGGATGAAGCTCTTCTATGGAGTGTGGCAGGAGCCAAGGGAATATCCCTGCTCACTGCTAGAGATGTTGTTTAGAAGGTTCTAGTGGTCAGGCCTTTCCATCTGTTTTACAGGTGATTAAGTTCCAATAGTCCTGGTGGTTGTTTGAGTGTGTTTGGGTCTCTGTATGACTCCTACTATTAATACAATGATACAAAGTTCTCCTGTGTGTTCGAGAAAAAAAAATCTGAATCCAACAAGTGTGTTAGTAGGTAACAGCATTGCTACATGGCATTTCCTATGCACACTCTAGAACTAGGCATTTCCAGAAATAGAGCCAACTAGACACTCATAGTGTAAGTGAAAAATGCCACTAGCTACAAGGATCAATAGAGAGCCGCAGAATTATAGAGCATGTACCTCATTAAATCCTGACTTAAAAGCTTCCATCTGCCTTGCAATGCCACTTTTAACTGTTGCCTCGACAACATGATGAACATATTCTTCCAAATTCTCAACGTTCAACTGAAAATAACATTAGGGGGATTTAGTCTGTTCAGAAGCAGGCAAAAGAGAGAACATACTAGTACGCAACTTACACTATCAGAGCTGCTTCCTGATGAGAGCATATAGTCTGGATATCCTGGGAGAGCAAAATCAATAGCAAGATCCTCTATTCTACAACCTCGATAAGTCAAATCAGACATAATCTGGCAGTCCCTTGTCAAATTTGACTCTGCATATTTTCTCCGACAAGCAATCGCTTGAAACTCCATAAGGGATATTGCCAGTTCAGAATCAAATAACTGGATATCATATATATTAAGCTCCTAAGAAAGAAAAGGATTATTATTTTGATAGACACAAAGTAAGAAAGAAAAAAGAAGTGCCATTCATATTGAAGGATGAAGAGTCAACTATACCTGTCCAAGGATAAGCTTGTAGAATGCTTTAGAAAATGGAATGTCGAGAATTCTGCCATCTTTAATTGCTTTTGCAACAACCTGACCAAGTAGGTGGAATTGTTTGCTTACTTCTTGAAAGGAAGCACAGTCTGCGGAAGTAGACCAAGGTCTAGGAAACAGTCCTTTAGGCGCAACCACGAATCTAGAAACATGAGCATCATCAGTACCAGCTTCACAAGGAAGCTCCCCTCTCCACATGCCTAGACCGGACTTCTGAAATTCATGACTTATCAATGTATAGAATTCCATTGTAGGACCTAAACCAGTACCCACTTCCTCTTTATATTCTACTTCAAGTAGAGCATTGCTCTTAGCATACGACTTCATCATTTTAGCAGCTGAGACCAGTATATTATCGCGATCAACTTTGAACTTTTTACGCGAGTGGGAAGGTCCCCTTTCTGTCACAGTATTAACAATTGCATCCATAATATGTCCATGATGGTTTTTCAAAGAGCCAAATGCTGTTAGTTGGAAATACTTCCATCTTGCCTCAAACGAAAACAAGAAAGGGCATGCAGACATCAGTTCAGTGCACCATAAAGGCAGGCAGCTAGACCTAGAAACCAATGGATCATGCATTTGTTGCTCCAGTTTATCTGTCAGTTTGGCACTGACAAACTCCTGATGAGGAATCGAGAAAACTACTGCCTTCAGATCATCAAGGTTAGTTATCTTTCCATGGGCAAAAGAATGGGTTCTCTCATCAGAGACGAGGTGGAAGGAATACCGGTTTAATCCCTCTAAAATGTGTAACATAAACAATATGTCATATAATGGATTTGACCTGTCAAGTTTGCAAGGAAGTTTACCAAGCAACATACTAGAAAAAAATGGGAGCATCTGCCATTTAAACCCAGTTGTGCTGTCATTTTCTGAAGATATTGCAGTAGTCCCTTTAAGAGAATCTGCCTCTGGGTTAATGGCTGTTCTATTAGCCTCTGGGTTAGCAGCTGTTCTGAAAATTATGTCATGTACATTGCGCCAAAACTGCATGTCCAGAATTATGTCAGACCCTGCATTGATCTGATCCTGCAAGACTGATTGATACAGAGTAACAGATCGGTCAAGCTCTTTCCCTTTTAAGCTAAATACCAATTTTGGTTGTAAGGCGTGATCGCTCACAATTGTTGTGCTTTTATCTGCTTGACCTGCAGTTGCACATTCATTAGAGTTTTCAAGTTGCCAGAAGAAAAAGATGGTCTGCAAACCAGACACTTTAGGCTACACATGCTCACCAGAAGATGAAGTTCCTTCCTTTGGGCATGGTTCTACAGCTGGATTTTGATTTCCGCAAGTCATCAGGCCCTGAAAAAGGATCAATTTAGCCTTAAAGACAATGAGGATGGGTGTCAAAATATTTCAAAGGACATGCTTTGTCTGAAAAATAGCATCACGAACAACTTCTCTTGATATGCATTTCTAAGCAATTAAATTCCCAATTAGCTGTGAACTCATTTTTCCATGGAACTACCAACATAACACAAAAACATTTTCCGCACAAAGAACCTTCTGTTCTCTGTCTAATTTCAACTAAAACTTATAGGAGAGCTAACTGCAGACAATGAATTTATCCATTTCCATGGAGCAAATGGCATACAGAATCATCTCTAGAACAAAGGTCCTTCTATCCTCTCTGTTCAATTTCAAACTTAGAGAAAAGCAGGTAAGTGCGCAGTAGTTTAAGAATTTATAGCATCCCTAGAGTTCAGAATAAAAACCTAAGAAAAGCATGTTGGATCCATGAAAACGACCATATCATAGTCACACTTCCTAAAGTATCAACAGAATGGGCAGAATAGCACCTCTGATGGAGGAGATGATTGTGGTGTGGAATCTCGTTCCTGAGAGTCATCACTAGCATATTTGCTTTCCAAAGCAGTGCCACTAGGTGGTGATTCAACCTTCTGACTGTTCATATCTGTACTAACTTTGGGCCATAAAAATTCCTCAATAGTATGCAAGGATGATAATATTTCCACATTCACAATACTATCATAGCTTGACAAGTTAGTTTCATCTTCATCTTTCTTGAATCGTACTCGGATACATGGAATAATTGTTGAGTGCCTCGTAGGGATATCAGAAATATTGCTCCTTGGCTTGAAATTGTGGCTCATTATCACTGGAAAGTTGTCAAGAGAAGTAAGAGCATTCTGTAGCTTCCTTACTAACAGTGTCAAGAGCATATCACTCCAATTTTGGCCCATTCTTGAGAATGACATCCGAGCAAATGATTGAAATCTTTTCACCACAGCCAAAAAATGGTCAGAGCTGCAACTCATATTTTCCTCCGCCTGGAGGTACTTGCCATTCGAGAGGTAATTTGATAAAGATTTGACTAATCCGCTCTCAAGGAATTCAAAGGTTGTCATTGTTTCTCCCCCATGAAGCTCCATCATCACCTCACTTAAAATGGTAGATAAGTATTCTTCATTTTGAAGATTATCTTGTTCTGATGACTTGTCTGCGGTCTCGTTTAAAACTGCGCAGCAAGTTTTGAGTTTCTGCAAAATCTCAGTTACCCCTATCTCAGAACTCACTACTTCCTTAGTGAAGTAGGTTGACTTCACATGCCTTGCAAAAGTAAAAAGACTGTCATTCCCAATCCTACAAGCCCTTGTTTCAGCAGCTTCAGATCTGTGGGCATCAAATGCATAGCAGAAACATTTAGATTTATTTCTTATGACAGGTTGAGTCCCTGATTGTTGCATGTCATCAAGCAGACGAGTGGATTTTGAGCAATCCTCTTGTGTAAGAAGAGCCTCAACTGCATAAACTACACCTTCCTTGATAAAGGATCCCAGGTAAGCATCAGGAAGCTTTTGCATAAGAATCTCGATTATCTTTAGTGATGAGGTCAGGACATGATGATCCTTTCTAGACAATAAACCAGCCAAGAAGCTGCCAAAGATAATACAAACAAAGGTGTCCATTCAAAATCGGCAGTTTAGGTACAATTTAAGTGCAATATTTGTCTTTCCTATGACTGCGTTGAAGAAATATGACATTGCAACCTTTTCACATGCTATTTTGTACCTTGATATGTTCGTTTCTTTGAGCAACTCTTGAAGCGTTTCTGGTTTACTGAAGTAACAAATGTTGTTCACTATTGAAGCACAGCCATAGCAAATGTACGAATTGGCACCAGAGTTCACCGCCTGCACAAATGTATAGCTCACTTCCATATTTCATAACACAAACACTGTTATGAGCTGTTACTTTGTTACTATTAAGATACCTTGATCAAGACAGGAAGAATATCCCTAGAGAACTGACACAGGAACCTTGGTTCATCCGTAATAATTTTTTCTTTCGCAAGTATGATCTGGGTGTCTTCAACGTCTCTTGCAGCAGAAGGAATCAACTGGTTTGCTAGTTTCAGAGCTTCATATACCTGACATAATCATCATTAAATTATCAAATCATGGAATAACGCATCAGAGTCCATGCTTTAAGAGTGTTTATCACACAGAAAGGATAATCCAAGGATGTAGCAGGGGAAAAACTGTTCACCTACTACCTATTTACACTGACATTGTGCCATAAGGATTCCAAGAAGGGGAAGACAGAATTTCTGAATTTCAGGTCCATAACTGCCAGCAGGATGTTCAAAGAAAATAGCAGGTTTCCAGGATCTCTATATCCATTTTGCTTCCTCTATTTTCTTTTCTTTTGTTTGAAATGTATGATTATGGAAAATTTGATGCTGTGCAATTGAAACGATCTTGCATAACTGCTATGTAAATAGTGTCAAAGAGGAAAACCAGAGCACCAGACATCACTTTAGAAGAGAAAAGAGGCTAGTTGTGATTAAATTAATATTCTGTATTTGGCTTTTCCTTCAGGTTCTCATATATGCATCTCCTAGCCATCTCTAAATAAATGAACCTATGATGATTTCATGAACTTTGATGAAAAGAAATCTTATAATAAACTTTGCCACAAAGAACTGGAACATAATATAGTAGGATAGAAGATTATGGTAACACGAATCGTTAAGTTCATTTTGGCGGAAAATGTGCTGATGGCAATCTGCACACATGATATGTAAAAGCAATTTGCAGATGGCGAAGGCAATATATATTGGCTGCAGTTACTGATAAGGCCATGTGAAAACAAATGAAACTTGCAGGTGTGAGATTATAACAAAATGATTTGCAGGTGGGTTTATGATAACTGATACAGAAGTTACATACTGGGGAAAATTAGAGCTTGTGGACGTAAGTTAAATTGCACATAACAGAAAGTTAGTTCTCATAAAATCAAACTTCTCAAAGCTTCAGTTCATGGCACCTGGAACAAATTGTCTGACTACATATAAGTTACACTTTTTCCTTCAAAGAATTGATAAATGCCTCACCAGAAAAAAAATAAATTAATAAAGGTAATGCATTTGGTGAACTTGTATTCTTGTAAGGAGTTTAAAATGCCATCTATACTAAGCAAAATGGCATGCCAATTACGCTATTGGCAGTTGGCACCCACTCTGGTGTAGCTACTAGGGTTTTCTCACACTATCTTCAATTAACAGAACTTCAACAGTTTATGTAAGCATACTAATAAATCTATGTCACATGCAGAACTATTGAATGCACATGAGATGATTCAGAGAAGAGCACATAATCTTTTCCCCAAACATAATGATAGCTACAAAAAATTCATTTTAGAAGCAAGCAACTGAATATATCTGCTTCACACATCTAGTACTACTTGGCTGGAAGTAAACAAGATGTGAGACAGCCAACCTGATTGTTTTGTTTTTCCAAAGGTAAGTATGGCATGCCATGAGATAGGTCTGAAGTGACCAAAATCCCCTTTATTGTGCTCCCAACATTCAGCTCAAAGAGAGACTTCACTGCCACAAGTGACGAACAGGCTAGCTTGGCAAGAAGCCCAATCAGGTTCTGCAATGGCAAGAAAACATTCAGCTCCCTCAACACATGATTGAGCATAGCAAGAAGTTGCAGAGGAAACATACGCTGCAAGTCGATGGGCTAAGGGCCGTGAGTCCACCAGTGTGGATCAAAGGTAGGACCTTCTCTATGATGCCCTGGTGACAGAGCTGGTCAAGAAGATCAATTGAACTGCTAAAAGAGTCCACGATGCTTATCAAGCAAGCTGCAACCTTCTCCACTACCTGGAAATTTACATCACTTAGAAACAAAAACAGAGCACTGTGTACATACCAAAAAAAAGCTCAGTTAGATGGGGGAATAGAAGTACCATCTTGTCCTCGGATTGCAGAAGATTACACAGTGTTGGGACTGAATCCACAACAAAATGGGAGCAATCTGCAGGGACCTTTTTGCAGGCATTTGCGACAGCTGACACTGCAACCCTCTGAAACATGGAAGCGGGAATCAAATTAGCAAATGTACTAAATTATCACCACCCAAGATGACTTCTTTAAGGTTCTGACCTGAATACTTGCAGTGAAGAAGTCAATGTATGTCAGCACAGCGGTGATCATGCCTGCCTGCAAGCACTGGGTAGGCTGCCGCCGTGATATCTTCTCAAATGCTTGCAAGCACTGCATACGCAACAGAACGATCAGATAAAGCACCTCTGGCAAATGTGATCGCCTGATCAGGTCGTAAGAGCACATTTGGCTTACCTGCTCAGCGACATCAAGGTACTCGATGGCAAGGAGCCGAGAGCAGAGCAAGGGGAGGAGGCCGTGGCGGACGACAGAGTCTGCGGCGCGCGGCATGGCATCGCAGAGGTACGTGATGGCGCGCACGGAGAGCAGAACCACGTCGGGGGCAGCCTCCGCACCATCGCCGTCGGCGCCACCGCCGGCCCGCCGCACCAGCGCCCGCGCGGCCGCCTCCGTGGGGAAGTAGCCCCCCGCGTCCTCGGCGCAGAACGAGAGCTCCTTGCAGAGCTCCGTCAGCGCCGCCACGAGCGCGTCCTGCCCCGCGCCCTCCGCCGCCACCGCCTCCACCATCTGATGGAACCTCCCGGCCCGCGCGCCGCGCGGCCTCGGGCTCCCGTCCCCATCCGACTCGCACGACGACCCGCCGTCCCCGTCCCCATCCCCATCGCCATCGCCGTCCCCGTCATCCGCGTCTGCATCAGCGTCGCCGGCGTGGCCGGACGACGAGGTGTCCATATCCGAGCCGCCCTGCTCCGCCCGCGGGGGAGGAGCCGCGGCCGCGGCCGCGGAGGTCGAGGGTTCCGCCGTGCAGGGCCGCTTATCGGCGGGGGGCTCGGGCTCCCCGGAGCCCTCGGGGTCGGAGTCGGGCCGCTTCCGGCAGCGATCCATCGGCGCGCTCCCGGTCGCCGCCGCCGCTGCCCCAGAGCCCTCGCCGAGGATGGAGGACGCCAGCGCGCTCGCTCGCTCGCCTGACCGCTTTTTGGCACGGCACGGGGGGCACGATCGACCGATCACAGGAGGGGGGCGGATTGGGGTCGCCGCGTGGATATATACGGGAGGCGTGCGGGGGTGGGTTTAGTCCCGGGTTTGTTTGGGTTCCTCCGCTATCGGAGCGAAATCGCGAGATTTTCATGCGATTTGGGGCGGTTTTTGGGGGAAACTCCGTGGGTTCCCACGGCGCCGGGGGTTGCTTTGGGCGTTCGGCTCCACCGCCATACTGTGTTTGTGTCACTTGTCAGTGTGTTAGCGGCCTGCCGCCTGCGGCCGGGTGGGTGGAGTGGACTCGAGACGTGGAACCGCGGAAGCAGCTCTACCGCTTCCGCAGGGCCTTTGGGTTGTTTCCGCTTTTTTGGGACGTGCAGTCGTGCACGGGGAACGGGATCGTTTTTCTCGTGTACTCCGTGCTGGTTGGTTCAGCTTCAGCCCACCCCGGTCACGAATTGTGCTTTATATGGATTATGCCCGTGTTGTTGCTACAGTCAATACAAATCATAAATGAATAGCATTCCCATCTTACTGGCAAGCAATTATATCACTAGACAAATATAAATTGCGCACTTGATCATGTTACTGTTCGTATGCAGTCCGCAAAATATGAGATGCACCAATACTTCGCAATGCAATTCCGAGAAAACACATAAACTGGTGAACGGTGACACCCAACAGAACATGCTGCTATTTCTATAATAATTGTTTCATTCTAAATTGCGTCGGACAAATGAATTTTCTTATATATCTGGAAAGCCCGAAATGGATAGGTTATTGGACATAGTCGAAGCATGGGTTCAGAGTAAGACTCTGCATTTGCAGCTGACTTGACAACGTCAGAGGGCGCACGACATTGTCCATCCTGCTAAAAACTGTCAGAGTTGAGCCAATGCCACGTCCGGTTCGTGTCATGGACCAAGCGTCGCCTAGGGCTGTACGGCGTGGTCTTCGTTGAGGACTGCCGATGTTGATTGCTACGGCCGCGCGTGGTGATCCCTCGGTTGGCACCCGAGCCTTCTGCAGCTGATGGCGGAATGGATCCCAACATGGGAGGCTGGTGGACGAAAAAAAAATAGTCAGATTTAGGAGCTGAAAACGAAATTTGATGTTAGTTGTAGTGTTGTTTCCCAAAATTTGCTGCAAAACTTTTTGAAGGGGAATTTGCTGCAAAACTGTAAACATAAATCAGAGAAGATGAACTTAAATACTTTGACAACAAGTTATTGACATGCATTAGGTAGTTAACCAGGCATGCAACTAAAGGAAATAAATAGACCTCTTCCACAGAGAAGGAACTGATGACCTTGTCAAATGTAGGAAATTCCTCCACTGTTGTGTGGATTATAATTTATAAACATGCCCAAGGTTCAGTTCGGCAGTACTGGCTAACAAAACTCATGCTGGAGGCACAAGCCATGCTACTTGCTCCACTGCAAATACTGTAAACTACATATGGAGAAAATATTTTTAGGATGCTAAGAGGTTTTGCTAGCTTGTGAACAGTTTAACTGTTCTACATTAGGGATCCCGGTCTTCAAAAACTGAAACGCGAGAGACATATGTCATGATCCGGTACTGAAACCCATATATAAGCAACTAAGCAAGTAAACTAAGTAGGCTGAGCATGAGTTATATGAGATCCATGTCTATAGCAACTAAGCAAGTAAACTAAGTAGGCTGAGCATGAATTATATGACAAGATATCCAGCTTTGAACTTTGAAGTAAAATAAACAAACCAGCATATGTCATTACCGTCATGTCCAACTGAGTTGATTGCTTATGTAAAGAGGATTGTGTTGACTTAGAAGATAGTCCAAAATTTTTTTACAAGCAAAATTTCTTAAGAGGATGTGTTGATACTGAACAACACCTAGCACGATTGTGTTTCATCATACCTTATTCATTGCTGGCCATAGCTTTGCTTGAACCTTTCATTCCAGCAGAGATTGAAGTACCTGCATACACTGCCTGAATAAAGAATGAATGTGCTAACCACAAGTTAGTCTTTCCCTCATCAGAACAACAATTCAAAAGGAAAATCATACAGAAGCTAGCAATGCCTGTGTATGAGTAGCTACTTCACAAATCTGTGCCGTGTGCCTTGCAATGCCCGTTTTGGACTTGATTTTTTCCAGATTTCCCTGCACAAGCACAACCACGAGATTATGTCAACATGGAAATAGGGGATTCAGGTCTGAAAGGATTGTATTGAAAATAAAAATGAACCAAATACTGATGATACATCAATAATAATACACTGAACTGAATAGCAAGTACTATTTACTCCAAGTCAATGACACTGCATAAATTCCATGCTCAAATTAGAACCATCCATTTAGTATGTTGAAACTTTCAGCCTTTGAAAAAGCCTATGCATATATAATTTTTGCCCAGATGTGTCAAAATCAGGTACATAGGAACAGAAAATTCCTTCATCCTTGAAATCCATCAAAATAGCAATCCATTAGGGAAATAAAAGAAACTGAATAGAAGAATTGAATGAACAAAAGCGCATGGGAACCAACAGCAACCAACATGAAAAGCAGATCAAACTCAACCACTTTTGGACAACAATTTACATACCTTTCGACAATGTTATCTTGACCATTAGTGGTTAGCACCTTATCATGCATGAGGCTTATCCGAAATAACCCACTCTGATACTCTGAAAATAAAGAGCTAGCATGTGTTGAGGACCAATCTCCCTGCCACGAAGAATGGAATTATTAACTATTTTCCAAAGGTGAAGTATGTCTGCGAGCCCAATATGTTGCAGTACAGGATGAATAGGCCTATCTCCATCGATAGCTAATATACACTTTCCAGCATCACGATGAATTAATGCTCTTAGAAACTCTGAAGCACTGACATGTTTCATTCTCCCACAATTATGAAACAGAGCAGTTCATGATAATTGTAGGCATTATAGGCCTAGCAGGCAGCACAAGATAGAAATAACTATAAGAAATGGGCTAGAAAATGGCATACCCTTCTGATCTGGCACTAAAGAATTTTGTTGTCCAGGCAACCAGAACCAGCCACAAGAACAGGTAGAGAAGAAAAATCACAGGACCAAAATTTTACAGGAACCACCATAAAAAGAAACAAACAAGAGCTCAAATTAGTATCATTGTTGGTATATGATTCTCCATTCATATTCACTAACATTTTCTGTCAAGGACAGGAAACAAAGTAACTTAGTGTTGCCTTACAAAAACCAGCTTACACCAAGAGGTAATGAATACTCAGTTCAGTATTGAAAAAGATAGAAATGGCAAAGTATTGCTGTGTTGCCATTTGCCAAACAAAAACCGTCACATTCTGTAATACCATTTTCACCTGTGCATATAGCATGCTGGAGTTCAAAAAAAGCTACTTTCCCCCAATTAAGTTGCTGTAAAAAAACCTGCTGGTGACTGGTGAATAAGCGATCAAATCCAAACATGGTACTCATAAATGGCTATTTTAGAGTTGAATTTATCTTTGCAGTCAGACAAAATATTTATGTGGTGTAAGGCCAAATGAAGAAAATGATAAAATTCATGATAGATCATATTTGTTTCTACTTGCTTACACATCAGATCACAAACCCTAGCTAGATAATCCACTCCTAAACTAAGAAGCATTGGATAAGCACTTGGCCTATTTGACGCGGTAAGCCATGCTCTACTGGATAAGCACTGCATAAAAAAAATCCTCACTACAGTAGCCATCAACCATTTTAAAAATTCCCATGCCAACTCTCAAATCCCCTAGTCGTTCTTGTTTTGCATGTAAATTCAAGTGATAGCTTGTGCCACAGCAATAACGAACTTACAGAGGGGTAAGGCTTTCCTAGTTGCTCCCAAAGGCTTTGCTTGCCTAAAGGGATAAAGGGGCCTCCTCGCCGGCGCTATTTCGCGAATTCGCGAACCTGCAGGGACAACAAAAATAAGTGAAGATGGGAAGGATTTGGATGGCCGCCGAAGGACCAGCCATGGAGGATGGGTTGTGCCGCCAGAAAAGAAGATGATGTTGACGGTCCGCCCTCCAAGCAAGGCACGTCGCGTGGACAAAAATGGCGAGAATCCGCCGGACGCTGAGTCCATTTTCTTCTCGTCGCCGCCGTCACCAACCCCACCTTCCACCATCTCCCTGCGGATGCCGACGCGTAGGTGTCCGCATCCATCTTGATCTCCGCCAGCAGCGCCCAATGGTAGACGAGCACCGCGGCGGCCATCCCCAGCAGCGGGTGGTGACGCCCGCGCAGATCAGCAGGGGAGCCCCATGCTCCGCCGTCCCCCGCCTGCGCTAAGCCGCTACCGCAGCGTCGTGCTCCCCATCGATCATCACTGCTCTGGATCTGGGGAAGAAAGGGAGAGTGAAAAACGGGTCACGCTCACGCAATCTGAGGTGGCGGCGTGACACATTCTCCATAGCTCTGCTGCTGATGAGTCTATGGTATCGGTCCGTGGACAGAGAGGACTTCAGTCTACGGTCTTGGTCCATGGTACACCGGGTCTACCTGAAGGGGTATCCTAATCATTTAATCTAAACCGTTCAATTGGAGATCTAAGGCTGCAAGATCACCTTCCTGCTATCGACGCCAACGACGGAGAGTAGGCACTGTGGTTCCATGCACGCACAATGGCCTATTGCTTGGACCTCGCCGGAGATAGGTCTAGGATGAGCTACTGTTCACGGAATTCGACGGGAATAGGCAAAATGGAACGGTAACGAGATGGGATCTCACCTAGGGAGTCGTATGTGATAGATGGAATGCGGCATCAGGTTGGAGGAGATGAACGGCGGCGGGTTTGAGGCGACGGCTGGGGCGACGGTGGCACCGAGTTGGGGTTAGAGGTGATGGCTGGTTAATGGCGAACACGGGTTGGAGGCTACGGCGACAGGTTGGAGGATAGTACGGCATCAGGTTGGAGGAGACGGCGTCGTCGGGTTGGAGGACACGGCGGCGGCGACGGCTTGGATTGTAGCGCACGAGCTAGCGTAGGAAGTGGGAAGAGGAAATGTGTAATCGACGTATGAGTTAAATGAGTTGCGTGTCGAGTTTTGTTTAGCTGTTGAGCGGTTGGTGGGCCCAAAAGGTCAGCGTCGATGTTTGGATATAGACCAATACCTTGCATCTGAATGATCGATGAACTTGCCTCTGAAGTAAACGCGAACTGGGCGTCAGGTTCCTCGCCCAGTCTCCGTCCACTCCTCTGAGTGCTTGCTATGATATTCTCACGTCCCGGCGATCGTCGACGGCTTAAGAGTTGTAACAGTTGGTATCAGATTCGGTTATCCTCGGTGCGCCCGCTGTTTGATTCACGAGATTCCGTCAGCGAGCTGATAAACTGTGTTGGTCTGGGGATTGGATTTGTGTGCCGCGTAGAACTGGCTGTCAGGGATAGATCCCCAGTATCCACAAGGAAGGAAGAAAACGGACTCTTAATAGGATTCCTCTGTAATCCTACTAGTACATATACCTGTAATCCTATTAGGACTCCTCCTTGTAACCGATCAGTAATCCCGCCCCCTAGAGTATATAAAGGAGGGCAGGGGTCCCTAGATCGGTAGGTCAAGATCTCATAGAACCACAGTAGAGGACCAAATTCTCAATACCAAATAACATCCAAACGCAGAATGCAATATGCAACACCCCAAACAGGACGCAGTGTATTATACTACTCTGACGGCCTAAACCTGTATAAATCCGTGTCTTGTGTCCTCGCTTTTACCTTCGAGTTTCAGATCTGACAATTCCCCATCAACCAATCTACTATCTCAGGATACCCCTCGGTAGGTTGCCGGGTATAAAATATCGTCATCTGGCGTGCCAGATAGGGGTGATTTTCGAGATCAACGGGCGAGCTTCAAAGACCTCATCATTAAGATCAATCTACTCGACAAGAAGCAAGTCGTTGAGTCGGAGTTCCAAGCAGACAAATCTACGCTGAGACAATTGATTCGCTCCATGTTGCAGTCAAAGACCGAGTCGGTTTCCGCCGCAGGCTGCTGCATGCGGCTCGTCGATCGAGGCAGATGAAAATCCGATTCGAGCTGGGAGATCAGGCAGACCGAGGGACCCATGCCATAATTCCCAAGATGACAAAGATCCGTTACAGCCATGCGCGGATTGAGGCAAATAATCAGCTCCCACTACTCTCCGTGAAAAGCAATATTGAAGAATTTGTGCTACACACACATGGAATGCTACCACAAGATCTCAAAATCATAGCCTAACATGCATAGAAGATTTACGCGAGCACTGCTACCCAACGTCTGGCCGCATCAAGTCGCCGATGACGATTTCGACTACTTGTCTCAACTAGAAAACTAGTCGAGGACGGGCCTCACACCGTCGACAGCTAGCCGTAATCGACTCCGACTAGTTGGCTTCATCAATAATTGACACGGCTTCGTCGATAATCGTCCACGAATCAAGCTAAGTCACTTTTTTTAATTATTTTATATAATTTTTCCGACTTGTTTTTCGCATGCAGGGCAACGCGCTGAGTACTTATTTGTGTACGCATCTCGACAGGAATTACCCTTTAGAGCTACACTTCGTCGATTACTCTTGGAGTATGTTGACCAACAGCCGCGCGCTTGACCAACAGCCACGGACTTGCCTTGAAAATCTTAAATTTGGTTCCGACTCCAATAATTTATTATCCTATATTTTACACTTGTATATATTTTATTTAATCCTTTCTACTCACTTGAAAAGCATAAATACATATTATAAGAATCACACCTCCCAACCTTAGTCTTTACTGTGTGATTATGTCGAACCAACAAATAAGGTAATCTGTGTATTGATGCATGTTTAATTTCATTTAGAAGTTCTTCACTGATTTTAGGTGTCATGCCTTGTACCAGCCACTCTCTCTCTCTCTCAAGTCTACCATAGCTCTTTATGAATTGTGATGTTTTATAGAAGCAAATAAAATGTACCAACTTAGTCTCTTTCCGAAGAAAATGAATCGAACAACCTTTGCTCTTGAGTCTTGAGCGTATCTGGTCAACTCTGTGGAAACAAACTTCTACTGATGCATGCGAGGACTATGCGTGGCCCATGCGTAGTGTCGAGCATGTCTTGCGTGAACCTTACACCGGAAAGACAGACTACTCTAGCTGGCGTGCAACATTGCCACAACTCGACATTGCTGGCAAGCCCACCGGTGACGCATGGAGAAAGAAAGGACACGTTGCATTGAGTCGCCGACGCGTCCACTTAGGCTTATCCGCTCCGTCACCATGGACAGAGCCACTTAATCCACTCAACCATTTCTCTCTCATCTATACTTCTTCCCAGCTCTACTGCGGCGATCCACAACAACCCTAGCTTAGGTCTCAAGTCAAGAAGCCTCTTCAATGTCTTCGCAGTGTCTCCCGAGTTCATCGCCGGGCACCAACTGGTGCCCCCTCCTCCCCTCGGCCCCCACCCCAGTCCATCATCTTCTTGAGCTTTGTCCGCCGCCACCTCCTCGAGCTTCCTTCTATCCACTGCCGAGCCACCAACTTCAGGCTCCAGCGGGGGATGCACACCAGCACGCCGCTGCCGCAGACACAATTCATGGTGCTCATCTACGTCACCATTGGCATGGCCGGAGCTCATCCTTCATGGCACGGTTGGCCTCGTCGCCCTCATCCCCCAACAGTGGCTTGGCCGATGAGGATGCGCGTGGGCAGTCATGCCTTCTACGGCGAGCTCAGCAGCACCCTCCATTGCCTGACCGTCACTCCACTCAAGCCAACTTGCAGCATGTAGCACTCCAATCCGCAAGCAAGCAAGCTGCTGCTACTCCAATTTCACTCATGCGGGTGCTACGACAGATTGACATGCACACACGGCAAGCACGCGCCGATGCGGCCGTCCTGTGAGAGAGCCTAATATCAACCTCCGGCATGGCAACAACGTATCCTGCCTCCTGCGAACATGGGAAAATGACGGGTAATCCTCGACTCCTCGTTAATTTGGAGCTGTAGCGTGTGCGGAGGTAGCATGGAGAGGCGGAGCATGAGGGGTGAAAGGATCAAGGATGTCGACTAGGGGGTGAATAGTCAAACCTGAAAATGTTCACAACTTCGAACAAGTTTAACAGCGACTTCTGGAGTTTCCAGAGATTATTCCGGAAATTCCACAACTTACGGAATTTCCAGAGAAACCTACGGATTCTCCGGAGAAACAAGAATTTTAACTACGACCTCATGAAAGACTTGCTCAAATATAAATCGCTGAAAATAGGTTAATCAACAGGATATTCTAGGCCTTTGGCACAAGATAGAACAGTTAAAAACTTGCTAGAAGAGTAGATCGAGCACACAAACCCTAGAAATATGTTCTATGCTTGAATATGAACAAATTTAAGAACAACAAGCACAAGAGACATAAGGATTTGTTTACTGGAGTTCAGCTTCATACCTTGAAGCCTACGTCTCTGTTGAGCACCCACGAAGGGTGAGTTTTTCACACCTATGCCACTTTCCTCACTCTAGCAACCACAAAGATAAAACTAGAGACACTTACTCTATAATCGGGGTAATACAAACTTCCCATAGGCAGCCACAATCCTTGGATGCTCCACGGGCAACATCTAGCCAGCTAGGAGCTTGAAGCTCCAAGGGAAACAAATGCGAAATCACTGGCTTGACGAAGAACAAGGTGCTAAAGAGATCAGAAATCAGCTCAGTAGCACACTCTCTTGCTCTTCCTTGAATCCCTCCTTACATCCACCACTAAATCTTTACCTAAAGGCCAAAAACGGAGTAAAGAGGGGCTTTGAATGTTTCTAAATAGCTCATGTCAGTGTTAGGTCAAGAGACAGATTGTGGGAGGGGGTGAGGGGGTATTTATACCCCGAAACTAGACGTTGGGGGTTAAGTTCCGGAGTTTTCCGAAAAAAGTTCCGGAAAACTTCGGAACCCCTGGATTCTTCCAGAACAATTTTCGAAAATCTCTGGACTTCCGAAATTTTTCGGAATACTTTCTAGAAACTCTACAAACTCTGGAATATTCTGAAAGAATCTCTAGAAAAATCCGGAGCTCTCAAGTTAGCAGCATTCTAAGTATCCCCATGTGATGTGCAGGTGCAAAGGTGTCTCTCATAGGTTGGTTAGGTTATTTGGAGCACCTTTTTCAACGTAAAGACCAGAGATTACGCATCCCTCTTAATAGTACGGCATTCCTATACTCAAATTCAAACCAAAAATAAATTTAGCCCTCAAGGTATGCCCTTTATCTATTCATTTCCTTTTTGAGGGGTAAATCACAAGTGTTCCATGTCCATCATTCCTTTTAAACCTACTTATGACTTGAAACTTCATTAGACACTTAAGCTTGCATCATTAATTCACCAAAACCCACTTAGGGGACCAAGATACCCTTCAATCTCCCCCTTTTTGGTGATTGATGACAACATGCTTAAGTCTTACTAATGAGAGTATAATGTATCAACAAAATAAAAGGTAAAGCAAGAGCATGTGCATCTCACCCTTAATGTGTGCCATAAGAATTTGAATTCCAAAAGGATCTTTAAATATCACTTGGAACATCATAAGTGAAAACATGAGAGATGCATATGTTCTTGGCAATAGTGGGGTGTAAAGAGTGTGTGAAACAAGTTTTTGTGATGTATATGATAGAATATACACTTCAACAAATAATCAAGGAGAAAAATGATAGAATGTCGGGAGATTCCGTAGAAATCTCCGGAATTCTCCACATGTTACGGAATTTTCCGATGAAATGTCCGGAATCTCCGTACATTCTGCGATACTCAAATAACATCCATCACAGAAAATTTTCACACTAGCACACAATCATCCTTAGATAAATAAAAGCAGTTCTAAGCATTCAAAGTACACCCATTACAAGTTCTCATGCTCACATAGTCTTACACATCATAAAATATAAAGTTTGATACATAAATCCATCCCATTCAAATGTTCACTCCCCCTTTGGCATCAAGCGCCAAAAAGGAAATGAACTCCATCACAACAGCAGCAGCCTACTCCTAGTCGTCAAAATCGTCGTCCTCCTCCTCGTCATCGTCATCATCCTCTTCCTCGTTGTCCTCTTCTTCTTCCTCAATAGGTGTAGCGCGTGAGGAGTGGCGAGGGCTAGAAGAGCCAACAAGTGCAGGCAGGGTAGGAGAAGGAGCAGCAGCACTGGCTTCAGCGGCATCCACGGTGTCCCACTTAGTGAAAGGATCATCAAAGTCCAACAGCTCATGATAAGGATCAATAGGAAGGCCTGGGGAGGCCTTGAGCTCAATGATGTCACACCTATTCTCATTTACCTCTTGAGCCATATGCTTGCACATGGTGAAAATGCTCCTAAGCACCCTCTTGATCATAGAAGCCTCTTGATCATAGAAGCTTTTGGCCTGCGGGACTGCCTGGGAGGACAGGAAGCATGAGGCTCATCATCATGGCATGGAGCTTGGCTAGAAGATCAGGCAAAACGATGAGAGGTGACTGTAGGATAGGGACCATCACCATCACGAGGATGAATATGAAGCAGCTCATGGGCACAATCCTTGGGAAAGGTAATCTTTGTGACCCTCTCAATTATATACATAATGTATGGAGAATATGGAAGATCCTTCCTACAATCTGTCATGGCACGGCGAAGCTCATTCCATATGTAGTCAAAGATATAAAAGGGTCTTCCTTTGGGAGCCACACAGTTCAAAAGATTGCCCACATAGAAATGAAGCGCGGTAGCATCTCCTCCCTGAGGATCCACTGTGTTCCTGAAGAATTGGTTGAACACATAGTATTATGGCACCAAATTATTTGTCTTCCCCTCAAGTGCCACCATAGGATTGTAGAACATGAATGGAACATCCTTGGACGTGACTTTGAACTCAACATGTTGGGCAAACAGATTGTGTCCTTTGATCTTGGTTAAATGTGGGAGTGAGATGCTTTGGAGTTTGAGGACAAATCTGATAAGCTAACCCCCTGTTTCTCTTGACTGGTGTAGGTTGAGCTACAAAAGATGGCATGACACTAGGTGCTTGGCCACAGGAGGATCTACGGGATGTTTCAACCACTTTTTCCTCCCCCTTCCTCCTTTGAGCAACCACAAACCTTTCTTCCTCAGATTTCTCTTGCTCATACACCTCCTCCTTCTCTTCTTCTTCACTCATAACTCTAGGAGGATTAGATCATGTCTTGCCTTAGTTCTTCTTTGAGTTGCACTAGCACGAGTGTTCCTTTGCCTTCCCATCTGGATAAAGCAAAGAGCATGACCAAGATAAGAAAAGAGTCATGAAAATTTCAAAGAGTAATCAATATAAGAGGTTTCAGCTGCGAATTGCGGAGTATTCCAAAAAAAATATCCGGAGTTTTCCGCAACTTGTGGAGATTCTGGAAAAATGTCTGGAGTTTCCGCAAGTTGTGGAGTTTCCGGAACCCCTTTTCGAAATATTCCAAAACTCGCGGTCCAAAACCCTAACATCTCATACACAATGAATCCGTCATGGGATTGATATGAAATTGAAGATTCTAGGCCTACTCATGGTAGTGAAGAGTTCTATCCAAAAAAATCCTAAGGAACAACCTACATTGATAGATCGGGCAAGTTGAACATTGGATACCTTTGGAGAGAAAAGAGAAAAGCCTACAAACTTCGATTCCAACACCACCACGTGATTCCCCTTTGTGAGTTGAGTCTTCCTTGATGATTTCACGGGTTTTTGGTGGTTGAATCTCCAAATCGCCCCCTCGGTGGGCGGGGGGACAAAGGAGAAAGGAGAGGGAGGAGAGAGAAGCCAGCGGTGATAATGAGATAGGATGAACCGGTAACTTCTCGGGGTGAAAAGTAAATACCCGTTAAGTTACAGAATTTTCTGGAACAAGTTTCAGAGATTCCGCAACTTCCAAAATTTTCTGAAAATAGTTTCAGAGATTCCGCACTTTTGGAATTTCTGAAAAGATTTCTGGAGATTTCGCTCCCCCTTGCAAATAGCCATTAGATTTGAGTGAAATTTGATTTGGGATAGATTTGGAGGAATATGGAAATAATATATATATGAGGATGAGTCGTTTTATCACTTGAGATCAGCGAACACACAACCAATGAGAACAATGGTCCAAGTGATCGAGCAAAATTAACTCCAAATTTTTTCAAAGTAAAACCACACTTCAATTTTGAAAAAGATTTTTGTTTGAAAGCAATCTATCCTAAGTCACTCAAACATGCACATGATTTCAAGCTATGCTACGAGAATCTAAGATATTTAGTTCTCTCCTCAAAGCACAAAACCTTTGCTCATTAAGGGGCTTTACGAAGATATCGGCTAGTTGCTTTTCGGTGCTCACATGGCTAAGAGCAATATCTCCTTTGGCTTCATGGTCTCTTAGTAAATGGTATCTTATATCTATATGCTTTGTCCTAGAGTGGCTCACGGGGTTGTTTGCTAGCTTAATAGCACTCTCATTGTCACACAAGAGAGGTATCTTGCTAAACTCATAACCAAAGTCTCTCAATGTGAGCCTCATCCATAGTAGTTCAGCACAACAAGAATCAACTGCAACATACTCAGCCTCGGTGGTGAATAGGGCAATGGAATTTTGTTTCTTGGAACTCCAAGACGCCAAGGACCTACCAAGAAATTGACAAGTCCCTGATGTACTCTTTCTATCTACTTTGCAACCGGCATAATCTGAATCGGAATAGCCAAGTAGATTGAAAATGGAGCCTTTAGGATACCACAAGCCAAGGTTAGGAGTGTGTACTAGATATCTCAAGATTCTCTTAACAGCCATTAAATAAGATTCCTTAGGATTAGCTTGAAACCTTGCACACATGCACACCCTAAGCATAATATCGGGTCTATATGCACAAAAGTGAGACAAAAAGCCAATTATAGACCGATATACCTTTTGATCTACATTCTTACCATACTCATTTAGATCAAGATGTCCATTTGTTGGCATTGGAGTCTTGATGGGCTTGGCATTTTTCACGTCAAACTTCTTGAGCATATCTTGAGTGTACTTAGTTTGACTAATGAACGTGCCATCCTTGAGTTGCTTGATTTGGAAACCAAGAAAGAATTTTAACTCTCCCATCATGGACATCTCAAATCCCTTAGTCATGATCCTACTAAACTCATCACACCATACTTGGTTAGTAGAACCAAATATTCTGTCATTGACATATATTTGGCATAAAAATAGGTCATTATCTCTTTTGTGAGTGAAGAGTATAGGATCAGCTTTGCCTATTTCAAAGCCTTTCCTTAGGAGAAAATCCTTAAAGCATTCATACCATGCTCTTGAAGCTTGCTTAAGCCCATAAAGCGCCTTATGGAGCTTCTAGACGTGGTTGGGTAACTTTGGATCTTCAAAGCCCGGTGGTTGCTCAACATAAAACACTTCAGAGATTGGTTCGTTCACGAATACACTTTTGACATCCATTTGATATAGCTTGAAGTCATGATGGGCGGCAAATGCTAGTAATATTCGGATAGCTTCAAGTCTTGCCACCGGTGCATATGTTTCTCCAAAATCCAATCCCTCGATTTGAGTGAACCCTTGAGCAACCAACCTTGCCATGTTTCTTATCATCACACCATTCTCATCTTGCTTGTTGCGAAACAACCATTTTGTTCCAATTCCAATGACATTTTGCTTGGGGCGTTTCACTAAGAACCAGATTTCACTCCAAGTGAAATTGTTCAACTCTTCTTGTATGGCCACCACCCAATCCAGATTGTCCGGCACCTCATCTACCTTAAGAGGTTCCAAAGAGGAAACAAACGAGTAATGTTCACAAAAATTTGCTAATCTTGAACGAGTGGTTACCCCTCTTTGGGTGCTTCCTAAAATTTTGTCAACGGGATGATCACATTGAACACTTTAATGAACTCGTGGATGTGGGTTAGGACCTTAATGTTGTACCAAATCCTCATTCTCAGCTTGATGTTGTGCACTTTCATCAATATTTCCATAATTTCCGAAAGTTTGTCTGGAGTTTCCGAAACTTGCAGAGTTTCTGGAAGTTTCTACAGAATTTCTGCAAGATTTTTTAGAATTTTTGAAGCTCGCAGCGGTTTCTTGATTTGTAGGCCCATGAATTGTGACACAATCATCTTACTTCTCTTGAGGCTTGATTTCTCCTGTGGCCATCTTCTCAATAGCTTGTGATGGAGGTTCTTCATCATCTACATCATGTGAGGCAACTTGCTCTACTTGAGAGCCGTTAGATTCATCAAATGTCACGTCACACACAACTTCAACACAACTGGTGGTTTTGTTGAAGACATGATAACAATGAGCATTTGAAGCATAACCAAGAAGAAAACTTTCATCAACTTTATGTGCAAATTTAGAGCTTTTGGGCTTCTTGTTGAGAATGAAACACTTACTTCCAAAAACTCTAAAGTAAGACACGTTAAAAGTTTGTAGGTGGTTTTGTGCAACATCTTGTGAAGATATAGACGGATGATAGCATGACACACCGTGTTGACCGCTTCCGCCCAAAATTGATCCGAGGTCTTGTATTCATCGAGCATTGTCCTTGTGGCTTCAATAAGAGTTCTATTCTTCCTCTTCACAATCCCATTTTGTTGTGGCGTGTGTGGGACGGAGAATTCATGACCAATGCCTTCCTTGTCAAGTTACTCTTCAATGTTGGTATTCTTGAACTTGGTGCCATTATCGCTTCTTACTCTCTTAATCTTCACTTCAAACTCATTTTGTGCTCTAGTTGCAAATTTCTTGAACATTCCTTAAACTTCACTCTTATCATGCAAAAAGAACACCCATGTATATCGAGAGTAATCATCAATAATGACAAAACCATACTTGTTTCCCCCAATGCTAACATATGCCACGGGACCAAAAATATCCATATGCAATAATTTCAATGGTCTTGTGGTAGTGAGAATACTCTTAGAGGGATGAGGAGCACCAACTTGCTTGCTTGCTTGACATGCACTGCAAATTCTGGTTTTTCTCAAAATACACATTCGTTAGTCCTAGAATGTGTGCCCCCTTTAGAATCTTGTTAAGATTATTCATCCCAACATGAGCTAGCCGGTGATGCCAAAGCTAACTCAAGCTAGACTTTGCCTTAAGCATGTATCAAGTTAAGCTTTATTTGACGTAAATTCACTAGATAAATCTTTCCCTTGAGTCCACCCTTAAAAGCAACGGAGTCATCGCTTCTTCTAAAGATGGTCACACCCTCATTAGAGAACAAACAATTGTAACTGTCATCGTCAAGAATTGCGAGTCAAGACTACGGCAAGTGAATTTGTTTTCTATGCGCGTAAGGCTCGGATGGTTGCGCGAGAGGACATGGGGTTTATACTGGTTCGGGCAGGAATAGCCCTACGTCCAGTGTGGGAAGCTGCTCGTGTTACTCACGCAGAGTTTGCAGCAGGGGTTACAAACAGGCGACAGAGGGAAGCTGGTCCCAAGTCTCTGTGGGTGTGTACTAATGCTCGTGAGGAGAGAGTGTGAGTTGGGGGGGTGCTCGGTTGGCTTTTCAACTCTCTCTGTCTCGGGCCTCCTGGTCCTCCCTTTATAGCGCAAGGAGGGCACAGGGGTTACAGTTTTTTGCCAGGAGCTGAAGGGGAGCAAGGAAGGTAAGCAGGGACGTAACAGCGCAGGGAGAAGGACCGAGCCCCTGGGGTCGCCGCCTTCCCTCCTGGTCTTTGCCTCCTGTCAGCATGACCGCTGAAGGGGGATGATTGTCGTTGGGCCCCGTCAACGACCCTCCGGTCGGCCGTTGTGGCCAAGCGTGCGAGATATGCGCGGCGTCCAACCGCTGTAGCCGTGCATGATGATGATGATGACCGGCCGCCGCAGTTGTGCACGTCATGGAGGACGGTCGGCCTCGTCAGCCTCGCGTGCTGACCGGGAGGCGCGGCTACACTCCCCTACCGCTAGGCCGAGCGGGAGACCGGGCGGCGCATCCTCCTTTATTGGGCGGCGTAGGCGATGAGTGCCCTATGACGAATGTCACAGGGGAGGCAGGACGGTGCAGCAGTAGCCCCGTGCGGTCGTGGCTATAGTGTACCGCTCAAAAACTGTGGCGGTCACGTCAAGGAGCGCGGGCGCCTTTTTGCATGTCAGAGCCGCATTCCGGATAGGCACCCCATAGGTCGCATTTATGGCGAGATCGGTGGGGTCCCACGAGATCCGCGCCCTTGTCCGCTGGTCCTCGCCCGCCCTCGAGCGAGGCGAAGCCCTATCTTGTGAGCTCGGATGCGTCCGACCCCTAGCGCCTGGGGTGGGGCGAGGCTGAGCCTTGCGGCGAGGGGTCGGGCGTGTCCGACCCCTTGCGCCCGGGGTCAGGCGAGGTGGAGCCTTGCGGTGAGGGGTCGGGCGTGTCCGACCCTAGGACCATGGTTTGGACGAGGCGAAATGGAATATTTCCTGTGCGTGCTAAGTCGGTGGAGGTCACTATCGCCGTAGGCGGGCTCGGGCCCTTATGACCGTTGTTTAAGGAGTATAAGGAGGTCATTAATATTTTCCCCCAACAGTAACCCATTTCACAAAGTTGTGACATGGATAACAAATTATAATCCAAAGATTCAACCAAATAAATATTGGAAATTGAATGATCGGTTGAGATGGCAACATTACCTAGTCCAACAACGGTTCCCTCACTATTGTCACCAAATACTATCTTCCCCTTTGAATTTTTCTTCATTTCACATGAGGAGAAGATGTTTCTCTCGCCGGTCATATGATTTGTGCATTCACTATCAATCACCCATTTTGTTCCACCGGCGGAGTAAGCCTACAAAATAAATTAGGCTTGTGTTTTAGGTACCCAAAGAAATTTGGGTCTTAGAGCGTTAGTCACCAGAATCTTACCCACACACTCTTTTTGATCAAAGTGCTCTTGGTACGGTTACCCACATACTTAGCGATCACTTTACCCTTATGATCCCAAATTAACACATAATTGGCATAAAATCCATTTTGTGAAGCATGTGGCTTGGGTTTCTTGACTTGCTTTGGTTGAGTGATCTTGGGCTTGTTTTGAGTGACATGGGGCTTGGCTTGTCTTTCTTGATGGTTCTAGAACTTGATGGATTTGTTGTACTCAAGTTGCTTACCATCAACTCTTGCACCTAGTGGCTTCATACCATGTACCACCTTCTTTGACCCCATGTCCGTGGTGTGGTTGTTCTTCACGAATGGAATGGGATCAAGTGAGCCTTGCTCATACTTACCTAGTCACTTTCCATCCTTGAAACCAAACTTCTTCATGTAACTTGACCAAAAACCCTTTGTGTGATTCTCAAACTCACCCCTTTTGGAGGTGTTCTTTTCTTCATTGAGAAGTGAGTTTGATAACCTAGCAACCTCTTTCTTCATAGCATGCATTTCGGCAATGTTAGTAGCACAAGCATTTATATCAACATTATAACATCTTGCACAACCATTGCTTATAGAGGCACTAGAAGATATGGATGCATCATTAGAGTTAGATGATGTATTTTTTTAAGAGTGTTGAGTTAAGCTTCAAGTGTCGTGTGATTGGCTTTGAAACTTGTGAGGTTCTCTTGAAGCACACTAAAGACTAGCACTAGTGTCCTTAGCTAAGGATAGTTCCTTAGTTAATTCTTCCACTTTCATCTTCTCTTTAACTAGAGATTTTTCAAGGCTAAGAATTGTGTCAATTTTAGTCTTAAGCAAGTCATCTTGCATCTTGAAACCCTTCTTTTCATTTTCAAGGGAATTCTAAAGAGCAATAGTTTTCTCTCACTCAAGTCTAAATAACTCTTCTTGCACCTCAAGAGTCTCATCCCTATCTTCTATTTCCATCATTAGTTTCATTATTCTTTTAGAAGCATGTTTGCCAAAACCTTTTAACACCTTTTCATCATCACTATCAACATCATCATCATCATCATCATCATCATCATCAAGAGAAGGTGTTTTAGGATCTACCTTAGCCATGAAGCAAGTATGAGTGATTCATCTTCATCATCGGTGAGATCTTCAAAGAACAATGTCTTGGAGGTTGGCACTTCAATAGCCATTATTGCCAAACCCACTTCTTCATCAGAGTCCGATCTTTCTTCATTTGAATCCCATTCTTAACCCAAGTGAGCTTCACCAACGTTCGCCTTGTATTTACTCTTGTCAAACTTGGATGAGTCATTTTTCTTGATCTTGACTTTCGGGCAATTTGCAATGAAATGACCCTCCTTGCCACCTCCAAAGCATGGCCTCTTTGACTTTTTCTTGATTCTGTTCTTGTCAAAAAAATCACTCTTTTTCATTACCTTCTTTATTCTTCTCATTAACAAGGCCATATCTTCCTCATCCATACTCTCACTATCACTATCATCACTATCCTCCTTGATAGTTGCCTTTGATGATGTGCTTGCTTGCTTCTCTTTGTTCTTGTGGCTTGCTTTGAAAGCTACCCCATTGTTCTTTTTCTATTTACTCAAGAATCTTGGACATTTCTTGGGATAGCTTGGATACCTTGATGGTGATAAAATATTCTTCAATTCTTCCAATCACATTCACCGGAGTGAATTTCTTGAATCCTCTCTTCTCCCTAATCAAGATAGAGAGTTGAACATCTCTAGCCATGTAGGTTGAGAAAATCTTGTCAACCACCTCTTTTCTTCCCCACTTGTCACTTCCAAGAGATCTTATCTTGTTAATGATCTTGTTCAACCTATTGTACATCTCTTGTAGCGTTTCATTTTCCCTAATGATGAAGCGATTGAGTTCACTTTCCAAGGCTCTTATCCTTCCTTCTCTAACCCTTCTTGTTTCTTGATGGTTGATGAAGAGAGTGTCCCATACTTTCTTGGCGGATTGCAACCCAACAATCTTATCAAATTCTTCAGCGCACAGTGAGCTTTGATAAGATGCAAAGCTTGATAGTTGCGTTGAATATCAATTCCTTGGTCTTGTGTAAGAGTAGCATCTTCGGGTGGAAAGATTATACCTACTTCAATAACATCCCAAAGTACGGGGTTGACCACTATCAAATAGTCCCTCATCGAGTTTTTTCACTTGAAATAGCTTACCCCATCAAAATGAGAAAGATTTCCCAAGTTGATAGACTCGGATGATGTGTTAAAATTGAAACAACCATAATTAAAAAGGATTTGGTGAAACTCCCTTCGTGGACCACGACGTCCGGAGCAGGTTGATCTTGCATCATCACAGTTGGAGTCGTCATCGGAGAAATCTTTGCTTTCTTGATGCCTCCTTGCACTTGTGCTTGTTCCGCCAGCACCTCCTCCTTGAGCACTCGTTTGTGCTTCTTATGGCAGCACAGGTTATTGAGTGACATTTGGATTGGTGACATCACCTTCTTGAGGCACCTCTTGACTACCAGGCGTCTACATCTCGATACTCCAAGCATTTAAGCTTTAATCCGAACATCAAAGCTCTGGTACCAATGGAAAGGATCTAGGATGTCGTCTAGAGGGGGTGAATAGTCGAACTTGAGAATTTTTACAACTTCGAACAAGTTTATCAGCAACTTCCGGAGTTTCCAGAGATCGTTCCGAAAATTTCGCAACTTACAGAATTTCCAGAGAAATCTACAGATTCTTCGGAGAAACAAGAATTTGAACTACGACCTTATGCAAGACTTGCTCAAATGTAAATCGCTAAAAATAGGTTAATCAACAGAATATTTTAGACCTTTGGCATAAGATAGAACAACTGGAAACTTGCTAGAAAAGTAGATCGAGCACAAATCCTAGAAATATGTTCGATGCTTGAATATGACGAAATTTAAAAACAACAAGCATAAGAGACATAAGGATTTATTTACTGGGGTTCAGCTTCATACCTTGAAGCCTACGTCTCCATTGAGGACCCATGAAGGATGGGTTTTTCACACCTAAGCCACTTTCCTCACTCTAGTGACCACAAAGATCAAGCTAGAGACACTTACTCAATCGTCGGGTAATACAAACTTCCCGTAGGTAGCCACAATCCTTGGATGCTCCACAGGCAACACCTAGCCGGCTAGGAGCTTGAAGCTCCAAGAGTAACAAACACAAAATCACCAGCTTGACAAAGAACAAGGTGCTCAAGAGATGGGAAATCAGCTCACTAGCACTCTCTCTTGCCCTCCCTCATTAAATCCCCTACCAAATCTTCACCTAACGGCCAAGAGGAGAGTAATAAAGAGGGGCTTTGAATGTTTCTAAACAGCTCAGGTCAGTGTTAGGTCAAGAGCCAGAGTGTGGGAGGGGGTGAGGGGGTAATTATACCCCTTCACCCCGAAACTAGCAATTGGGGGTTAAGTTCTGGAGTTTTTCGGAACTTTTTTTGTAAACTCCAGAACCCCGGATTCTTCCAGAACAATTTTCGGAAATCTCTAGACTTTTGGAATTTTTCAGAATACTTTCTGGAAACTCTACAAACTCCGGAATATTCCGAAAGGATCTCCGGAGCTCTCAAGTTAGCACCATTCTAAGTATCCTCATGTGATATGCAGGTGCAAAGGTGTCTCTCATAGGTTGGTTAGGTCATCTTGAGCACCTTTTTCAACGTAAAGACCAGAGATTACGCATCCCTCTTAATAGTGTGGCATTTCTATACTCAAATTCAAACCAAAAATAAATTTAGCCTTCAAGATATTCCTTTTATCTATTCATTTCCTTTTTGAGGGGTAAATCATAAGTGCTCCATGTCCATCATTCCTTTTAAACCTGCTTATGCACTTGACTTCATTAGAAACTTAAGCTCGTGTCAATAATTCACCAAAATTCACTTAGGGGACCAAGATACTCTTCAAGGGGTCGTAGGGCGCAGCTCCGGCTTCAGCCCCGTGCAAAATGAGCAACGGCCCACGCCAACAAGAATGCCTACGACCTGGACGTGGCTCGGACCTCGTGCAGATGGCCGGCACAGGCCCCGGTCTGGCAGTGCCCTAACTGCAGGATCGTGGTGGATTGGGCAGAGCCGCAAATGAAGAGATCGAGGGAGGAAGTGCGCAGCACGAGTGTGGAAAAAAAAGATGGACTGTTTAACTCAGGGTTGCGGGTTGATTAATAAAGAGTTGAGGAACCTTTTTTTTCAAAACTACCTGACAGTTGGAAAAAACTACCGCACTTTAATATTAGGTACATATATAGATATAGATATAGATATAGATACATGCTAAAGATAAGATCACAATATTTAGATGAGATAGATCTAGCATTGCGCCATATCAACTAGACCTGAGCAAAAGAGGCCCGGCCTGGCCCAAGCCCGACGGGCTAAGCCCGACCCAACACTCGTTTGGGGCCGGGTGTGGTGCTGATTTTCACGGCCAGAAAAAATGGCGGGCTCAAGCCCAGCCCGAATAATAAAATGAATTAAATTACACTAGAAAATGATGGGTGGCCATCCTAAGCCCAAGCTCGGCCCAAATTAGGCCCATTTTTGTTGGCCCAATAGAGTTAATGAGCAGGCTTGGGTGGAGATTTTGGGCTTGAAAGAAAGCGAGCTTTTTGCCGGCCCGGCCCGACATTTGCTCAGGTCTAATATCAACATGCGGCATCCCTCTCTTGACACTACATCTGCCACCAATAATATGACGCAACTACACGAAGAGGCTTCTCGCGTTAAGCTTACGCGGATAGCCCCCGACAGCTTGGCCCATGTGCATCCACGTCCTTCCGCCGACCCGCACCGCACCTTATCCTTTCACCTTTCGTCTTCCTCATGAACCACACCTTTATTCCCTCGCACACGCAGTTCCATTCCGCCAGCCTCCTACCTCCTAGCCCATGCGAACGTCGTCGCCCCACCTCGTCCTTCCTCTTCTTCCTCCTCCTCCTTCCCCTCCGACCAAATCTCGCCGTTGTCTTCTTCCTATCCAGCGCGCACCCTGCCACGGTCGGCCTCCACCACCGCCCACAGCTGGCGGCAACCTCGCTGTCGTGCCGTCCGCCCGCCTTCTACCGCGGCCCCCTTCCCCACCCTTCCTAACCACTACACTGCCCCGCCCCCGCCGCCGACACTAGCCACCGGACATCCTCCACCACTTGGCCAGCGGCGCCATCGCCGCCCGGCCTCGCCGCCCACACTTCACGCTCCTCCGCCAGGTGTGCCGCCGCCCGAGCATTCATCTAGGCCTGCCAACCATGGGGCGTCCCCCACAACCCCGTAACCCAAAAACCATAACCCTGCCAGCCTCCATCGTCACCCACAGCTGGCGGTGACCCGCCACCGGCCGCCCCGCCCACCTCCTGCCCACAGGGCATCTTCTTCTCCGATTCCAACGAGCCGACCATGGAGGTACTTTTTACCGTTCTATTTGCTCTGGTCAAGAAGTAACAGAGGGGGCTCTCGATTTAGAGATAAATCGAGAGGCCTCTCAGTTTAGTTTTTGCGTAATATTTATTCATGTATCATATACTCCGATATGCTCGTATACAAGTGGCATTATTGGACAGATACAACGCGACAAGATACCGCACAAATATTTCAATGTCCATGAAACTATAAGCTCGAGAATTCGATCTCCTTGACATCACATAGTAACTCCATAAGTTGTCGCCGTTGGGTAATCAAATGAAGTACGACGGTATATAAGTTCTCACCTAGTCACCTGCAGTGCGCACTGATCACATTCTTGTTATTACATATTTTTTTCTCTGCAAAAGTACACCACCTGTTTCTTTTCTTTTTGCGAAATAGCACATCACCTATATTGACTCTGATGGGCCACGCAAAAACAGTTGTGATTTGTCTCTCTGCTGGACGGCGTCTACACCTTTTCCACAGATAGAAGAAGATGAGGGTTCGAAAAGGAATATAAAACACAGCAAACGCGGAGCAAACTCCAAGAGGCTGCTAATCTTACCCCCAAAACCTTTTTTAGGAAAAAAAAGAGAAAAAATGAACTCCAACAGTCCACCCAAAACCTTCCCAAAAAATTAGCGACGCCAAAAAACATGCCCTCCTCCCGTATATTTTCGCGACCCGAAACCTTCCCCCAATCCATTCCCGCGCCCCCTATCGCGCTTTTTTATTTTTTTGCCGCGCTCTTCTCCCGTTATGTTCTCGAGCCTTCCAGGCGGTGGCGGCCAGGCTCCTCTCCCAGCGCGCCCCTCCTCTCCTGGCGGCGCGCCCCTCCACTCCCGGCGGCGGCGAGGGGCGAGGGGCGGCGGCGCCCTGTCGAACCAGCTGAGGAGGCGGCGGAGGCGGCCCTCCCCACTCCGGCGCACCTCTCCTCTCCCGGCGGCGCGTCCATCCTTTCCCGGCGGCGGCCATCCCCACTCCGGCGGTGGCCCTCCTCTCTCGGCGGCGGCGCCCTGTCGGTTTGGCTGAGCAGGCGGCGGTGGCGACCCTCCCCACTTCGGCGCGCCCCTTCTCTCCCGGCGGCACGCCCCTCCTCTCCCGGAGGCGGCCCTCCCCACTCCGGCGGGAGCCCTCCTCTCCCGGCGACGGCGAGGGGTGAGGGGTGGCGGCACCCTGTCGAGTCGGGCTGAGCAGGAAGCCCGCGGCAGCCAGAAGATCTTCAACATCTCGCCAAGAACCCGAGGACTGGCTTGGTATGACCTCTACTCATTGTTAATTTTCTCTCTTGCTAAAATCCTTGGCTGTATCCATTACCTTAGCATTGTGAAAAGGGTCGCCGTTTGTAGTTACTGCATTTGCACATAATCTGGCCATTGTTTGCTTATATGGTGCTGCTATGTGTCTTTGCAATGTGATTCAGAAACTAATCAGCTTGTTGACTACTCTCTTTGCGGAGCTGATATTGTAATGGTGGTTGTGAAATGCTTCCTCCCCTGATTCGGTAGCTAAAGTTGTTCAGATCATAGTAGTAGTGCACCACCAGTTTGGGAGCAATCAAGCAAGTGCCTAGGTATATAAATGCAAATATCTCGTTCTCTGTAATCAGCTCCTGGAGTAGTTGGATATTGCTAATTTATTGGATGTTTGCATACTGTCGTGACGATGGCCTGAGGTATGGCGTACATCCAATAAATTAGCAGTATGGTTTTGGAGAAGGGAAACACCAAATTACTGCTCAATAAATATATGGCAATGCAGATTTAAATTCCTTTTGTTGCCTATGCAGATGTAGGCACCACGGCAGGGCCAAGCAAGGCGCGGTGGAGGGATGCTTCAACGGCGTGTGGTGCTCGTTGGCGGCGACCACATCCCTCAATGGAACAGCAGCAGTACAAATTTGGAGAGGTCCAGCAGCGACGACCTCGACCTGCCTGGTAGTGGTGATATGTGTGGTGATCTACAAGGTCCTCCGATTGTAGCTCTTACCAGTGATGGTTTGGACTCCCTATCGACGGTGCCGTAGCCATCCAGCGGCGGCCCCTCTGGTGCTTTCGAACAAGCGGCCAACGGCAACCCTTTTGTGAATGGTATGAATCATAAGCTCTTTAACTCAATTTCCCGTGAGATAAGATGGATTTCTTGTCTGTGTAGTTAATTCTAAGTGGCTTTGTTTTGCCTATAGAAGAATTTTGCATTGATTGAAGATAATGTGGCAACTAACCTAGCAATAGCAGTCAAAGCATCAATAAGATTTAGTACCTATAGAGATGCATCAAGTTGATAGTTCGGCATTTAATTAATTCTACTTGCTTATGCTATTTGGTCACTGTAATGCATTATGCAATGCATTAATCTCATATCTGGTCAATGTGTTAATCTCATATCTGGTCAGTGACATTTAACTATTTGCTTATGCTATTATCTAGTTTAAAATTGTAGTTCTTATTGGCACACGATATAATCTATATTAAAGAAAGGATTAGCATGGCTGCACTAGTGTTGCCCCACGACATATGTTTGCTCTGCCTCCATATTTATCTTAGTTAAAATATTCCACTAGAGCAACTTTAATTTATTACTTAGGCCATTTTGTTCTGTACAAGCTTTGTATTGTCGACTTCATAATTGAGCTGCAGGCATGTGAATGAACTGTATTACTTTGAAAAGAAACTTGGTTGTATGCTGTTAAGCAAAACTAAAGGGTATGTGGTTAAGTGGAAGTAGGAACAAGGAACAGTTTCATTGCTTGTCCTAAGATGAGTTATAAATACTAAAATCAGCTGTGATCCTGACTAGTTGGCTCATATTCCCTTCACTTCAGGGACTTAGCTAGCTGACTAGTTGGCTCCTAGCATGTAGTCACCATCTTGTCGGCATGATAAAATATGCCACTTGAGCAAGTTTTCATATGTGCAGCCTCCATATACCACTTGATGTTTATTTTCTACCTACTGGGCAGGAAACGGATATTTTTCAAACATGATGATGGATGAAACCAATTTAGGGGATTCTCATTATTATAGCAACACATGTGCTGACCAACAATCCCAAGCAATTGAAGTTGGTCCAGCAGCCCCCTCCGCGAGGCCGAACCATAAGAGATCAAAGAACTTCAGTGACCACGAAGATGAGGTTTTGGTTTCAGCATGGTTGAACGTAAGCTTGGATCCGGTCGTAGGCAAAGATCAAAAAGGTGCCAAGTATTGGTCTCGTATCTGTGATTACTTCCATGAACACAAGACGTGCACCTCAAAGCGTACCATAAATTCTCTCATGCACCGGTGGGAGACCATACAAAAATGTGTGAACACGTTTTGTGGATGTCTAGCACGAATTGAGTTAAGGTGTCAGAGTGGTAGTACAATGAAAGACAAGGTACTTACTCACTATGCAATACCACGATTTGTTTCGACTATTTTATTTTTATATATCGTATATGAATATTTCTTGTATGGTGGTGCATGTAGGTTGCAGAGGCATGTGCTTTGTACAAGTCTGAAGACGAACATCAGAAAGCATTCCAGTTCATGCATTGCTGGAATAAGCTGAGAACACAACCAAAATAGCTTTCTAAAATTGATGAATTGGCTGTTGGTAAAACATCTAACAAGAAGCAGAAGACAAGCTCAACTGTTGCCCGAATGCAAGTTCACCAAGTGAAATAGGACAAGGTGAGGTTCAAGGTCTAGAGGATAATGCATTGACAAGGCCGATTGGTAAGAAGAAGGCAAAAGCAGCACTGCTGCAAGAGAAGAAAAAAAGTGTGACAACAACCTTAGAAAATATGTGGGCACAGAAGAAAGAAACTGATGGGGAGAAAGAGCTAAAAAAAGAGGAGAGGTTCAACAAAGCTTTTGCTCTTGAACAAGATCGAGTTGCAAATGAAAAACTACTTCTTGAGGTTAGGAGGCAGGAGGTCCAGTTGCAGAAAAGAAGGTACGAAGAGAGGATTATGACCATGGATCTTACTGTTGTGCTTGCGGGCTGAGATCATGAGTCGAGTACTTAATTAGAATTTGATTCTTCTAAAGAGTAGTATTTCCATATGGTACTGTGTGATGTTCGAAACTTAATTAGTATTTGAATCTTCTAAAGAGTAGTATTTCCATATGGTATTAACGTGGATTTGAAGCGTCTTGTGTCGATTTTAATGTTTGCTCAGTCAATATTATTAGTGATGTTTTGTTCTATGTTGAGCCAGCGGCTGCAGGTTGCAGCATCTGCTCGAAATCAAGTACAAGAAGCATATATTACAGCCTGATCATCTTCAGTAATAATAGAGAACCTGAAATCCCCTGCAAACGTGTTATTCAGCTCCTAAAATGGAAAAGAAACGTGCTATTCAGTAATAACCAAAAAGAAGTCCGGCGGCGTGCCGTGACGAGGGCCTGGAAAAAAGAAGTCCGGCGACGTCAGGGAAAAAAGAAGTCTGGCGACGAGCGAGGGGTCCCAGCCTGCTGGAAAAAAAAATGATCGCGCAATATGATGACGTGGCTTCATTTGAAATATTAGCGGTTTAGTTTTTAGCGTTCTGCTTGGAATGATATGTTTTTTGGGGGAAAATTTTTTAGCATAGCCCCCAATACCTCGTTTTGGTGAAGAATTTTTTAGGAAACTCTTGGAGTTAAGCCCATTTTATCCGGGAAAGAAGTAAACGCTGCGAACTGGGCTTGGCAACCCCCCGCCCGACCGCCCGAATGGGAGCGAGCGAACTGGATGTGGTCCATGTAGGGTTTCGCTCCGTCGTGCGTGTGCTCAAGCCGGACTCAGGCTTGGGGCCCACCTGTCCGTGAGAGATATCGATGCGCCCCGGCAGAAACCCTCGTATGTGGTGTCTCTGGTGGGTCTCCGGCGCTGTTCCCCGCTGCCCCCGCGGCCACCGCGCAAAAACCCGCGAAAGAAAAAATTGCTCGGCGGCTCGGCCCGCCTCTCAAGCCTCGCCTCGCCTCGCCGCCGCGACGACTTGCCGGGGACGCGAGGCTCCGAGGCCTCCGGCGACATGTACGCCGACACAATGAAGGGCCACCAACCCAAAGGGTCCACTATTGACGTCACCCCCGTCGAGAAGCGGCTCGCGGATGTCTGGAAGAGGTACTTCCCCGAGGAGGCAGGGTTCTCGGAGTCCGACCGCAAGGTCCGCATTGCCGCCGCGCTGTTTGAATCCTCCTTCTCCACGGTGGTGAAGGGCCTTCAGTCACGGGTAAGTACGCGAGGCCGATTCGATCTCATGTTAAGTTTAGCGCTCCATCTCCTGTTTCGCGTGTGTGTCGTTGGTGGCAATCTCGCTAGGATTTTAAAATTTTGGTTCACATGATGCTACTGGCGAAATGCCGAGGATTTGGCGGATTCTCTCGCTGGCGAAATTTTATCAATGTGGCAACTACATTCACTTGTCTGTTCAGAAGCTTGCAGGATAAATGCTTAGTTTCCGTTTAATTTAACTTTTTAGTGACTTAAAAAGGGGGAAATGAACAAAAATGGAGCAGAAGTTATCTGAAGTTCACTCTGTTTCCTCGTCTTGGTTTATTAATACCATAGTGATATGCAACCCCTAATGTCAATGCACAAGGCACAAGGCGTGATATGGTTTACGATTATGCATTGAAGTGGAATCTATGACTGTGTAGCTGGACAGTAAAAACTAATGATCTGTAACACTGTAAAAATATACTGGTCATTATGTTTATAACGTTCAAGTATGTGAGGGTGTGCTCTGACATCTAAATTTTTTACATAGATACCATTTCTGGCCCATCTTTATAGAAAACTTAAATGTTCAAGGATTCGCCGGGGTTGCCAGTTTACAGTTATCGAGCTCAGAGAACCAAAACAGAAACAACTACATCAAGAACAGAACTAAGCATATCCAAAGTAAAACTAGCTCCAACTTGATCTCCCCCAAGGTCTCAACTCTTCTCAATGATTACTCCAACCACACCCAGATTTTTGGCAGCCTGAGCCACCTTATAGCTAGTTGTATGACTGATCCAGGACAACAGAAACTACCCCCAAAAACTGCTGTAGAAACTGTCAGATTTGCTTGAGCCCCTGAGCAATTGTCCTGACAACCTCCTCCTCTTTCTTGGTCCTTTTCTCCTGCAGCATCAGCGCATCACCTTCCAGTGTTTGATTTGGGCCACCATCTTTAAATTATGGCCACTGGTTCACCAACTTTTTGTTGAAAACCATGTCATTCCTCATCTTCCACAGCACCCAAAAAGTCCCTGCACAACAAAACAGGATCAGTTTCCTTGATTTTTCACTTAGAAATTATCACATCCTAGATACATAAAGATATCCTTTAAGAAAACCGAGACATAAAAAAAAGCTACGGGGCAAAGAAAAAGAATGCGATCAATTGTTTCCCCCTGTCCACAGGGTTTGCATTGCTCTCCTCCTTTCCACTTCCTTCTCTTCAATTGTAGTGACAGCTGAATGCTGTCGTCGCAAGCCATCCAAAGGAATTTCACCTTGAGTGGGATCTTGCTCTTCCAAACATTGCCACTTGCTGGTTAACTACTCCTCAAAACATCAAAGCTCTATGAATATCTTGTGGTATATTTCCCTGATTTCTCTACAAACTAGGTCACCTCACTCTTCTGATAATGAAAAACTTTCAAGCTTCATCAGTAGCTCCTCCAACTACCCAACTTTCCCTGTCACGTCGTAATTTGTAGAGTACATAACAAGAGAGACACTGTTTTCTTGGTTTTTTCCATTGAGGGCTATGTCCTAATTTCATTATTAATCAAAGCAACGAAATAGCGTCGTCTGAGTTTACAAAGCAGGCATGCTAAGTTGCAAATTATTAACAAGAGAGACAATGTTTTCTTGGTAATCAATGCTTCCACGCCATTTAAATTTTGTGATGTTGCTGTAGAAAATATATTAGTTTCAAACTCGACTCTGAAAATGTTTTTGTTAAAGTATAACAGAGCAAGTATTCCTCTGCAATTTTCTATTTCTTAAAGTCTGAAAGCATCAGAGGCTCTGCTGCAGCTTATTGCATGGTTAAATGTAGACCATGCTTGAAGTCAAAAGGGAATACTATTTCTTTGGCATATGATTCGTGGCACAGTTAATATCTGTCTGCTTTAGCTCACCATGTGCTTTTTTTATAATTGTACTTGAGGCGATCAAGGTATTGCCATATGTGAACCATGTGTTTCAGAACTCTTCACCATCATTTTATTAGGTGCTGTATAGTTTCTTGGATAATCATAGTGAAAATGTGCCAACTGCAAATGCAGGAAGTTACCCACTTGTCTCATGCGGTTGTTTCTATATGCACAGGTCGAAGATGATGGCAGTGACATTTTATCTCTTCCGATTGATTTCAAGCAGCTTCAGGAGTCATGCGTGTTTATTAAAGATGAACTCGAGGAATCTCCAAAAGAAGTCTTGCTTTGCATGGGAGCTGCAGCTCATCTGGTTCATGCCTATTCATGCTAAAATTTATTAATATGGTTGTGGACCGGCAGACCATATGGCACTTCTGTTCAATTTATGATTGTTCTTGATATTTTCAGGCTTTATGTTCAGGAAAGATCAACAAGGTCAATATTAGGCTTTACAATACGGGGGCGACTATTGCTTTGAAGAAACTAAAAGCAGCCTTTATCAGTAAATTTCTTCCTGCCTTTATTCTTGTGAAAATATGCTAGTGCGCATATAATTGAAGTGCTGATTTGTAGATTTTTTCCCCATTGGTAGAGAAACTTGTCACCGTGCGCGGCACTGTTGTAAAAGTCAGCACTGTAAAACCTCTTGTCCTGGAGCTGGAATTCCGTTGCATGAAGTGTGGTAAAGAAAACCCACGAGTGTTCTGTGATGGGAAGTTTTCACCTCCAATGTCCTGTACCATTCAGGGATGCAGGAGCAGAACCTTCACTCCAGATAGATCTAGTGCAAAGTTGATGGATTTCCAGAAAATAAGGCAGGTGATGAGTAAACTCATTTGCACTATCCTCCGCATATAGTGCTAAAAGCTTTGCTTTTCTTATGTTCCCGTCCAGGATACAGGAGCTTGTTAGTGCTGACAACCATGAAGAAGGCCGAGTGCCACGAACAATTGAGTGTGAGCTTACAGAAGACCTCGTTGATTGTTGCATCCCTGGAGAGATAGTAACGGTAACTGGAATCGTCAAAGTACTGAACAATATGGATGTTGGAGGAGGTACACTTAAAATGGCTATAACAGTGCTATTTTCTTAGTTTGCATTGATACGCTATTTCATTTGCTGCAAACCATCAGTCTATTTGTCAAAAATTGTTTAGCTGTTTGGATTATCTATGCCATAGTATGTGTTGGCGACTTTTTGCTTTTTCTCCTGGTGATTAATTTGGATTGAGTGTCTAGCTCTAGTGCGTTACGGACTGTGGGGGAAAAGTAATTCATTAGAAGTATTAACATGATAGATATTACTCCTCTCTCTTTCTGTGTGTAGTACTTATATAGATGCAAAAAGACAGTACAGGATGGGCTATATACAGGAGATCCCCAGATGGAAGTCAAGGGAGAGATTCTAGCCAAAACATAACTATTACTCTATCATTTATTTTTACACCATGTAGTTGCAAAGTAAATTCATTAATGAAGTTTCTTTTCCATTCTCCAATACTTGGCCTCTGATTCTGAACGATTAGTCCATTTCTCTGCTTCCAAACATGCCATACTTTGATGATGAAGATCTCCATGAAAAAACCTGGCGAAAAGTTTCTTTCGCTGCATCCATCATCTGTTCTTATCAGTTTTGGCTATCTGTTTAATATCTGATGTGTGGGCCATGTGGCAGGACATCTCTACTTTTGTATATTGCTCAAACATTTTCTATTTGGGTTCCATGCTTTCTGCGAGTTTCATGAATTTAAGACTCTTTATGTGTAGTTTGTGTATCCTTATATTCTGCAATCTTGCATGATCCTTCACTAAGGACTGTAGAAACTTGTTTGGTATAAACAAATTGTTGAAACACCGCAATGCTTGTGTTTTCGATGGATCTGTTCCTAGTGTCCAGGGAGCTCTACAGGCCTTCAAGGATGAGTCTCACCTTGGTAGGATTGGGTCTAGAGGTTGGGTTGGTTAGCTCGGTCAGGCCTTTTATTTCGTGTTTTTGTAAGGTTTATATTTCTGCTCAATTCCCACATCCCTCACTCTGCTCCAAGGTGAGATGGTGTTTTTGTAATTGGACTATTCATTCTCTCTTAATACAAAGATACACAGCTCTCCTGTGTGTTTGATAAAAAAATTGTTGAAACTTTCACTTTTGTAATAATTTAGAGCACACACACTTTAATTGAATATTTTATGAATCTATAATTAATATCTTCAGGGAAGTCCAGAAGCAAGAACCAGGGTTTATACTACCTGTACCTAGAAGCAGTTTCAGTGAGAAACCTGAAGACCTGTGCTGTTTCAGACGAAGAAATTCGGGCTAGAGGAATTTGTGATTTTCAGAGCAATACTGAAAGGGATCGTGATTTTGCTGTCAATTATAAAAAAGAACATGGTGCTGATGTATTTCGCCAAATACTTCAATCCTTTTGTCCCTCCATCTATGGGCATGAACTTGTAAAAGGTATTTTCTACCCTATTATTCTGTTTTTCATCTTTATTCTGTATTATATCAGAATTACAAGATATTTCTCAGTTATTTAATGTTGTTAAGATCTATTTAATTTGCTCTTGCTGTCCTAATATTTGAAAGATGTTGTTTTGTGAAATCTATTATTCCCTTCAATTTTTGTCTATAAGAAAACTAGTTTTCAGCTATTTGCTCAATTTGTTATGGAGCAGTATGCCATTTCTGGATGACAAAGCCATTACCAGCTGCAATTGCTTTTGGATGTCTTTGGACGATGGTCAAGGCACTTCTTTTAGTATTTTCACTCCCAAATGGCAGATCTGCTTATTTCATCTCTTTTAATTGCATATGATTACTCGACATAATTTAATTGATGTACCCTGATTTTCAGCTGGTATCACACTTGCTCTTTTCGGCGGTGTGCAGAAGAACTCAATGGATCAAGACAAGGTCCCTGTTAGAGGAGACATTCATGTTGTTGTAGTTGGTAATTTCTTATTGTTTACCATAACTCCCATCAGATTTCTTTAGTGTTTCCATTGATGAGATTATGCTCTTGCTTAATGAATTACAGGTGATCCAGGCCTAGGCAAGAGCCAACTCCTTCAAGCTGCAGCAGCTGTTTCCCCACGAGGAATATATGTATGTGGGAATACTACGACAAAGGCTGGCCTAACTGTTGCTGTGGTTAAAGATTCTATGACAAATGATTATGCATTTGAGGCTGGTAACAATAAAACATTTATTCCTTCATGACAATTTTAAAGCTTCCTGTTCAAAATCATGTACTAGCGTTAGCGATGCCATTTTATGTTTTTCCTTGTCATATCAATTGCTGTTCTAACTGCTCTTTGTTCTGGTGTGCCTTTTCTTTGTGGTGTTAGAATTTGTGAATTGTGATGAGATTAAAATAAAGTTGAGTCCTTGACTTATAGGTGCAATGGTCCTTGCTGATCGTGGAATATGCTGTATTGATGAGTTTGATAAAATGTCTGCAGAACATCAGGTAGTTCTGTTATTTTTCACCTTATGAAGCTTTTCCATGAAATGTTCATCAACGAGGAAGTTCCCAAGCCTATATAATCATGTTTCTAATTTTGTTTTAGTTCTCAGGCTTTACTTGAAGCCATGGAGCAGCAATGTGTTTCTGTTGCAAAGGCTGGCCTTGTAGCCAGTTTATCAGCTCGTACCTCTGTGTTGGCAGCTGCAAATCCTGTTGGTGGTCATTATGAGTGCGTTAATATTTTCTATCCTACTTACTGAAAAACTTGTTATTCCTGATCAGTCATCCCCATTCATCCTTTTTTTTTGGAAAAGAAATGCTGATAGCATCTAGTGTTAAGGCTGAAAATGACAATTATTCTTGGCCACTCATCTCCATTCACCTCCTTTTCTTCGAAAGAAAAAAGAAACACAATACTGATAGCATCAACTGTTAAAGATGGAGGTATGTGGAATTACTCTAGTAGTTTAGGTGCTCTAGAGTGGTATGTGGTGATGATTTTATATTTTTATTGAACGAAATGTTACTTGATTGAACTTTTAACTTTAGTCCTATACTGCAAGTCTGCAACTGAAGAGGACTAAACTGGAAGTAACACCATTCATCTGTGCATATTTTCTGGTGTATTTCGTCCCATTTCACTTCACTTTGGTTGGTAGTTGACGTTTGTTTTGATGAAATGGTGGTAGTTTGTGACTGACATTTATGTCCAGTATTTATCCCTTTCGTGTTTTTTTTGGGTTTGCTGAGGATTTAAGCCTAAATATTCATGGCTATTGTATGCAATTTTTGCCATCTAAATATACCGTTTGCTGCAGCCGAGCAAAAACAGTGAATGAGAATCTAAAGATGAGTGCTGCCCTCCTGTCTCGTTTTGACTTGGTTTTTATTCTACTTGACAAGCCAGACGAGTTACTAGATAAAAGAGTGTCAGATCATATAATAGCTGTAAGTGGCTGTCAGACATGTTTTCTCATTCACATCTCCCAAGTATATAGTATGGATAACTTGCATGCTCATATCATGCAATGAATCTATTGTTTGTAAGGACGATTTTGTCTTACCGAACATACTTCTAATTGAATTACTAAGATGTCCAAAATTTCATGCAAGCAGCTTCATACCAACGAAGGTGATAATTTCAAATCCAACAAGAGGATCAGAACAGGTTATTATTTACACACTGTTTTGTGGTTCTTCCTCTTCGTTTGTATAACTTAGGTGTAAGCCATCATTCACGTTTTGCAACTTTGCATAGTGTCACATAATGGTGATCCAGGGTTTGGAGTTGTTGGGAATTCAGTGGCTTCAAGACTGAGACTACACCCAGAGAAAGATAAGGATTTCGCTCCATTAGCTGGGCAATTTCTTCGCAAGTATATAGCTTATTCAAGAGAACATGTATTCCCTAGGTATCTTGTACAATTTGACTTTTAGTGCAAGTGCAATGCAAGGCGTAATCCATTTTTTGATACCTTGCCCACTCACTTTTCTCTCTTCTTAAGAATGTCAAAGGCAGCAGCTGAAATTTTGAAAAAATTTTATTTGGGATTGAGAAACCGCAGCACTTCTGCTGACGGTACACCCATCACAGCCAGGCAGTTGGAAAGCCTAGTCAGATTAGCTGAAGCTCGTGCTCGCGTGGATCTAAGAGAAGAAGTGACCAGAGAAGATGCTCAGGTAAAATAAGCAATCCTCAGTTTTTCTACTGCTGTTTTTGTTATTAACCTTTCTTGCAGTGTCAGTAGAATGCATCTTAAAAGAGAAAATCTCATGGACTGCATGGTTTATGGTCATAATTGCAGAAATTGATATGTTTCTCAACTAGTTGCAATGGCCCAAGATCTCAGGGTCATAAGATTTCACAAAACCCTAGGCCCTTTGATCCGTTCAGCTCATTGAATTGCTTTGTCTATTACACTTAAACTGGGTTATGCTCCACTAGCTATGAGATATGGGGTTTTATGATTCTTGATGCCTATGCCTGAAGTGTAGCTCATTTCCAGCCAAACGCATGTCTGAGTTGGAAGTGGTTTATCTTGGTCAGGTCTTAGCTGTGTTTCATCTATGTAAGAGTTTTGTCTAAAAAAACCCTCATCCCTCACTCTGGTCCAAGGTGTGGTGATGATTTTTGTAATTGGAGCATCTATTCTCTCTTAATACAAAGATACGCAGCTCTCCTGCGGGTTCGAGAAAAAAACCGCATGTCTGACAGGAAAACACAATTATAAACAGCATCCTGTGGCATATTATTTTAATGCTTAATTTATCATGTGGCAGGATGTTGTAGATATCATGAAGGAATCTCTCTATGACAAATATGTTGATGAACATGGTTTTGTCGATTTTGCTCGGAGCGGTGGGATGAGCCAACAAAAGGAGGCAAGGACGTTTCTGAATGCGTTAAACAAGGAATCTGAGTTGCAACGAAAAGATTGCTTTTCAAGAACTGTAAGTGATGTGGCAATCAAGCCACTTAGATCTCTTTTTAAGTTTAATTACTGTTCAAAATCTGCTCTGTTTGGGAGAAAAATCGCCTTCACGGCATTTTGAGCATTTTTTGGTTCATGCAGTAAATAGGACCATAGTCTACTTCAGAATAATTGCACAAAAACATTGTTCTGATTCCTGAGGCTGCCCTCATGTTGTATCATTCTTCCTATTCCCAGGAGATTTACAACTTAGCTGATAAGATCAGCTTGCGAGTTCCAGACTTAGATGCTCTTGTTGATAATTTGAACAGTCTCGGTTACCTTCTGCTAAAAGGAGGGATGTATCAGGTAAGAGTCTTATAGAACTGGCTAAGACCAAAAAGTCCTAATGTTGCTCTTGGTGTCTGAATCACATGTTAAATTCTTGATGGTGAGTTTCTTGATAATCTTTGTCACTGGGAATCCGACATAGCTTCTTTTTTGTCAAACAGCTGGTGACTGCGTCATATTCACAGTGCCAGCCAACAAGGTCAAAATGGTGAGTTTCTTTGAATGAAAATAGGAATTGTGCTGACGTTGTCTGTAGTTACTATCCAATCTCAGGCATGCCCACACCAACTTTAGGATAATTCCAGTCACTCTGGAATGCCTTCATCATTCCTACAGGATTGCCAGGTACCTTTCGGCTCAATTTTTGTTTCATCCCTTGACAGATGTATGGCATGGAGATGGAGGCTATCTGTATCCTCATGGCCGTGCCTTTGCTGCCTGCGTGCTGTGATGTACATGTGAATAAGGTAGACGAGTCGCAGGATGGCCGCTAACTTTGATAGCTTGGTGTATATGCCATGGTTTCGCTACAATGTTTATCCCAGAGCAGTAGCTGTGGCCATTACAGTTGTGCATAGATTTTTGTAGTTTGCTAATTTAACATCCAGAGTTACAGATGATATATTTTTGCCCGCGTTACACTATCCAATTCTCTAGTGATCCAGCATGCTGGAACATCGTTATTGCTGACGATTTTTGTGCTCTGAGTTGCTACTTCTGGAACATCTCGTGTCACAGGATGAATGGCTTTGTAAGCTGACTTTTCACATTGGATGAATAATTTCGTCACTCTTACGAGACATCGACGAAACGGTCGTGTACAAGTCGATTACGCACGTCTTGCCCACAACTTTGAGCTTTTAACTGCCATCAAGTTGGCTAAGAGTTTGCAGTCACCACTAATCAAGCTAAGAGTCGTATCAGCTGAAAATCTACCCGCTGACAATATGAAACCATTTTAGAAAAAATAACATCTGGTCGTTCGAAGCACAAACTGTGACCAGGGCGTCATTTGTGACCATATAAGGGTGTGATTGGATGGCTCCAGCCTGCCCCGTGAGCCAGGCCAGTTGCATACAACGCATCCTGATTGGTTGCACGAACGTATGGATACAGGTATGGATACAAGTTGCTCCGAGTGAGAATTTATGGATACAAGTTGCTCCGAGCGATTCTCACGTTTCCGGCTCTCGGTGGCCGGAGCCGGCAACCAAACTAGCACTACCTGCATCTAGCGAGCCTGGTTCACCTGCGTGCAGGGAACCAATCAGGCTAAGTCTATCTCCACAGCATCAAATTACGAACAGAGTACTATGAATCAATCCTCAAAAAAGCATTACCTCGACTTAGAAACAAGAGACTTGTCAAAGGCAAAAGACGGATAAAACAAACAGGCAATGTGCAATACCAAAAGAGGCAGCTCGGAGAGACAGATTTCTCAGCTTCAGAGCACAGGCGATGCAATATTAATATCTTCAAAATGGAAACAAAATAGTAATGCTGCCCAAAGATACAGCTCAGAATGAACAGCTCTATTGCTAGCACAACTTCATTCTTGCCTATCACAAGCAATCTAAGACCTTGGCTTCTCCTTCTTCTCCTTGAAGAGCGCGAGCAGCGACACACCAGATACCTTCACAACCTTGAACCTGACACCGGGAATATCTCCGACGGCATGTCCCTTACGACCAAATCCAGCAATCAGCACCTCATCCTACAGCAAGAAAGTAGTTGGTTAGCTTCATTACACAGTTGGCAATCATCACAAGGAACACTGGCATCACAAGGAGCGTTGATTGGGGAACACGTACATTCTCCTCAATATAGTTCAGGCAACCATCATTCGGCACAAAGGCAGCAATCTTCTTCCCGTTCTTCACCAGCTGAACACGGGCACACTTACGGATGGCAGAGTTCGGCTGCTTGGCCTCAATACCACTACACAATAGAAGTATAAGACCTTAGCGCAAGCACAAACGGTAGAAATAAGACAGGCACATATGATTGAACTATCAAACATACATCTTCTCCAGAACAATGCCCTTGGCGTGAGATGATCCAGCAAAGGGTTTCTTCCACTCATTCCCCAAATGACTCTTCTTGTATGCCTTGTCTGCCCACCTCTGGTTCCTGCGGTGGGTCTTGAGCTTGCGCCCAGCTCCCATACCACGTGTCTTTCTGTGATGTGAATCATAATTGTTACATCAACTTTATATAAATCACAAGTTCTTCATCTCACAGAACACAATTGTAAATTGCATAAGCATATGTGAAGTTGTGAAATATGTCATGAGCTAATGGCGTGAGCATATAGATACAAATGAACATCAACCAGTACAAAGAGGAACAAAAGTACATATATGTAAGCAATTCAAATTACTAAAAGTAAACTTTGATCCTGAATTGTATCAATTTTGAATACTGGTACGATTTCACCTAGAATTGTAAGCAGATTCTACACAAAAATCAAACAAATATAAAGATCTATCTAACACAAACATTGACCTCACTAAAAACATCATAAATAACCAGCCGCATAGACATATACCCAAAAAAGAATCAGAACCAACTGATTGAGGAGGTTCTTAGAACAGCACATTAGAGGGAAAAACAAACTTTGTATGCCACCACGCATAACCTCCCGGACCCAAGCATTTGAATCCAGGAGCACATGGTTACACGGCGGCAACGGATTGATGTCGCTTATGAGTATGTTTAGCACTGACGGTGTATAATCTGATCAGCACTGGACCGTCAATAAGCTCAGTTTTGCTTCTCACATCTAACGCGATTTCATTCCCTAATCCAACACAAAGCAGCCTAAATAACATCCACAACATAACATCTACGCATCGAACAGAGGGCTTCCTGCGGGCTGCGGCAAAGGAGCGCCTCCATGAACGAATGCCCAGCGCAACACGAGCACAGGTGCAGGAAATCAGGACGAAGGGTAAAAGAGACATCGAACGTACCCCATGGTGGCGGAGGTAGGAGACCGGCGGCGACGCGGCGGGGATGAGGCGCAAGCGACGGGCTTCGAATTCGTGGGCGGCGGCGGCTGCGGGAGTGGGGAGGAGAGGAAGGTTTATATAGTAGGGTTGGCCGTTAGGGTTTGCGTGATCGACGTCGTGATTCGTGTTGCGGGTGCATCGGTCATATCGTACGGTCGATGTGTGAGCAAGCACACGAAGGTGCGCGACTGATTTCGCTTCTTAGCCTGACCGATGAACCTACATGTCAGAGACGTGCTGCTTGATTATACGTTCTGATGTTCATGATACAGGCAGAATTCGGATGTTAAGTTGTCAAAGACGAAGGGGAAGAATTTCTTTTTTAAAAAAACGAATGGAGACCAGTGCGATAAGAAATTTCTGAATACATCCAAAAATGCCTTTACAGTCATCTTGGAGTGGCCTTAGGAGTCATAGGTTAAAATCCCGCAGAAATGGGATAAAAGTAAAAAATACAAATCATGTGAAAATCAGATAGAAAGTTTCAAAAACTACTACAGAAAGTTACTTTTACTTACGCAGGACTGTGCTCTCAATCTCCACGAAATTTAGAGAGTGTTTGCAGCCTATTGAAAATCACATAGCATGCCTCCGGGCTCCGGGCTCCGACCTCCCATGTGCCATCTATGGTCCCATCTATGCAGCCATGAGCTGGGGGCAGCACTCATCTCCTGATACAAGCTCTAAACTCCAGTTTCCAGCGGGCAAATCAAATACAAATAAAAACACCATCTGTGGAAAAGATGACCTTCTCTTTTCCGTGCAAGGAATGTTAAATAAGGTTTACAAATGAATACGTGTCTGCACTGAAGGCACCTGGAATAATCCGGTAGTACTAATCCAAATTTCAATTTGATATCACAAGGTGCCACACTAAATGGTGTCCAGGAGATAAGGCTCACAATAAGATTACAAGAGGGTACAACAACAATACATGAAGCCACATGCATCTTTATTATGTTTCATATTAAAAACACATTTGAAGGAAGTATTGCCCGCCTGATTGCAGAAGAATTGATCTACAGACTTGCAGGTTCCAGCCCACGGCCAACCATTCCTGTGAACGGCATAAACATATCTTCTGGTACACTACTAAAAACTTCACCTTTATGCTATGTTCTCTAGCACATACAATGGGATGAATGGATGTATCATGTCCAGGATAGACACCAAGTCATAAGTTTAACATTTATATGAATCCTAAACCTCACTTAAGTGTCAGTGTACCGACAAAATTGACTTCTGATTAGAGAAGAAATCAAGCAGTCTGAACTCTGGAGCTATTATTTACAGAGTTTGTTATGGCATATAGGATCTCATTCTAGTCATGTCATTCTGTGATGCAAATGCTACACCTTTGGAACATGAATATCAGCTAATGAAGAACTGAGATCTTCTCTTGATTGTGACCGCCGGCTTTGAAGTGTAGTCTGACCTCGGCTAGGGTTCCTCACTCCACTGGAGAACTGCATCTGACCTAAGCTCCCAACAGAATAGCTGTGATAGACGCCCAAGGATTGCCTAGAGGACTCCATAAGCTGAACACTACTGCCTCCTAATCCATGGCTCATACCGAACGGATGGGGATCTGACCCAGCTACAGTAGGGCTCAGGGGTGTCTTTGTTCTTCCATCGCCTGTGAAGTGTCAGACAAAGTAGAGCACATTTAAAAGTTTGATCATCTAAGTAGTCTACAGTAAAGAAGAGTGAGATTCAAACAAAAATTGAAACATGCTCTTGAATATATGTGATGAAAAAATGTGTCCATTCTTTCGTACCATTATATATAGAAAATGGGGTTACAGGATTAAGGATTTAAGGTGATATAAAACATACATGAGCTAACATTACAAAATCTGTCTGGATGCCATTTTATTACAAGTCAATCGAAGTAAAAACATGAGTGAGTTGCATCAAGCAAGAGTTCTAGGCAATGCTATTTCTTGAAGATTAATGTACTGCAATAAAACTAACAAGATGGCAACTAGAGGCAGAGTTTCATTGTTGCCAATGGAGGCTTGACTCCCCAAAACATTTGTATAGAACTAGTAAATCTAGTAGTTTATTAGGAAAGTTTACTGATCAGGCTTCCAACAGGGCACCTCAACTTTCTTACTTCACATAGGATTCAGTGTTGGCCCCTTCTAATATTGGTTCTAATATTGGGTCCAAGCTCCACCAGTGATGGAAACACTGTTGGTTTCTCTTTCTAACAAAACAGGTAAACACCCTTTTGTCTAGAAAAAAAAAACGGTATGATGCAGTGCAAAACAATTCAAGTACCACTCTGATCTTTAAATGGTAGAGTGGCTTTCTACAGAGTGGGAAAACCATGATGGCATGTAAATAAAGAAAAAAAGCACTTGCATACATATATATATATATACCTGAATTGATGGGACTCCATAATTGAAATCTGAAAGGCGACCCCATACCAAGAACAGAACTCCCAGCAGAATTGTGCCTATAAAGTGGCAGATAAGACTTGCGGAATGATCTTGGGATTGAATTGCTGACGCATAATATGGCACATATGACCAACACAATTGAAACCAGAAACAACACTATGAGAATATTCGGGTTTATCTCACGGTGCAGTATTCGGTATCCTTGAATATCGATTCGTGTAGACAATGCTTGACCTGCCTCCCACAAAGCAACCCCAAGAGTCCAAGTAATACTGCCAGAGCCGATTATCACCTGATTATCTTTAATCTGCAATCCCTCTCTCAGTAGTGATGCAATATAAGGAGCCCTGAAGCAGTACTGGTCTATAAATGGCTGTGGAGGAACACTACTCTTTGCAACTTTCCATGGTTTTTCACAAAATTCCTGACCTCTTTTTAGAACATCAACCAGAGTGGCATCGGCAGTCAAATTAAAAAATTTAAAAACAACAAAGAAGCCAGACATAGCAAAAAACTTCCCATGTGGTTGGGGAAAGTTAGAAGCAAGAGCACAAGGATGAAGGTTACAATCAAGTCCTGGACTTGCACTGGACCACTCTGAAAGATTAACTGTTACTTTTGCAAGAGCACTGCATTCATTCCACTGAGGTGCTCCAACCAGTTCGACAGGTACTCCCTGCTTCTCTTTGCCAGTTGTCTTCTCACCAACACTAGGACTTCCATCTTGTTTTAGTGGGTGGCAGTAAGAACAGACATAATCTTCTTTGTATCCAGTCTGTAGACAAGGGTGTTTGACTTGAACTTTGCCATTGTTAGCCACTCCTCCCAACTTTTTCACTAGATGTGCCACGGACTTGTCAAATGCATCATTTAATCCATAACCAGTAAGAGAATAAGCACTAAGATGGTGATCAACAGAACCAATCCTCAGACTAATGCTTGTCTCATCCTGCACTGTTTTATCAGTCTCAAATGTAACTTGTAATGATGATCCACCTAAATCAAGCGAACCATATGTCATTTTAGATGCTGAGGTGCCAAGCATGTTCATGTGATGATTAAGAGCTATCCACCCATAATAAGCTTCATCCATGCCTGTGATGATCTTAACTCTGTCCCTACTACATAAAAATGATGAATTTTTCAGAACATCCCAGGCCTTATCCAGGAGCCACTCTGAGTCTGCACTAGGTAGCTTGCGGACACCAGCTGTAGCATATAGAAAAAGTGGAGTGTGCTTGTGTGCTCTTCTAGGGATCTGCTTCTCAGCCATTTGAAGGAGGGGCTCTAGTGCCTTCTTCAATCCAGCTTCATTGTGAACAAGCTTGCTCAATCCAGGTTCAGTCTCCATTCGCTGGTATAGTCGAGTTAATTTACCAGATTTCTTCTTAGGAGCATTCCCTAAAGGTTTCAAAACAATAGGAAATCCATTTGCATCATTATGATTGATGTGCCATTCATAGACATACACCCTTGTACCTGTGCTGCCACAATCAAGAACCACATAGTATTCAGAGTTTCCTTCAGAGAGGAATACATGGAAATATCTCCAAGAAGCATATGCAAAGAACGCCAGCACTATCAGTGCAATAGCGCAACCAGCTGCTCTCATGCATTTCTTTCGATTTGTCGGTGATGATGGGGGTGTTCTTTCTTTTGAAAAGCTTGCCACAGGACCATCCCTTTGAAGTGTGCGTACAGTTTTTGCACGCCCTGAGCTCAGATCACTGCCAATGCTAGAGCCCCTTTCTAAAGCATCAATTCTAGTGAAGGTCGGCAGATCTTGAAGAGAAGATGAAAGTCGCATAGTTTCTTATTTTGCAGTCAGGGGAGCAGTTACTACAGAATCTCACCGACAAGGGGCAAGATGCAGCAAGAATCTCGGGAAACTGAAGTCATAAGTAGATAGCATAACCAGCAGCACGGTAAGCAAGATAGCAGCGCCGCTACACAGCCTCTGCCTGCGGAAAATTCCAAACATTAGCATGCAAACTAACATTGAAACATCAAATCATTAAAAAAAACTGAAATGCCCTGCCATGCTGGGAATCAAGGCAACGCTCCCATTTTCAGAAAAAAGTACAAAAATAGGTTTCCAGCTACTCAGCTAAGAAAATCACACCCTAAAAGATGACAATATCATCTAAACTGTAAACTTTGAGCAACTTCACTAACAATCCGTGAACAGCACCAATGTTCCCCAATACAACACGCAAGACAAGGAGCCCCAAATCCTTATCCTACCTTTCTACCACTCATGCAACCCACACTGCATCACAAGGGACGAACTGGCAGTTACATCTCCAAGACCCTAGCAACGCGCCAAAGCAGCCACCTTTCCCTCGGCAGCAGCGCCCCGAGATCGCAACCCACCAAACCGCCGATCCCAACCACTGATCCAAGCGAACCGCAACCACCCCCTCAGCAGTAAGATCTAGCGCGGCGGCCCCTAACCCGGGATCGATGCCGGCAGCCACCCGCGGGCCGGATCGGATCTGGCGGGGCCCCAAGTGATCCAGAGAGGAGTTCCGTGACTCACCGGTTGCGGCGGCCGCCCGCGATCGCCGGCGGCGGAGGAGGGGGCGGGCGGGTAGGGCGCAGGTGTCAGGCAAGCGGGGGCAGAGGGTAGGTGGGGCCGTGGGGGGGGGGGAGAGACCTGCGGCGCGGAGGCCGGGACGGCGGAGCCGCGGCGGCGGCGGCGAGTGGTGGTGAGGTGGAGGCGAGGGGACGCAAAGGCGAGGCCGGGACCGGGAGGGCGAGCGGCCTGCGCCTGCGTGGCTGCGTGCGCAACGGCGCTGCGTCGGAATGAGATGGGCGTGACGAGTGAATCACTTGGTTGGGCGGACAGCGGACTTGTCGTAGCAGCAGCAGGCCAGCAGCGCAGAGCCGCAGCTCGCTCGCCTTCAGGGCAGGGCAGCGCAGCGACGACGACCCGACCGGCCAACAAATAACTCGACGGGCGCGAATGCTAACAGCCCACCACTGTCGGCCCAGCCCACCATCGCCGGAAGGCGACCTCCGGGGCCCATTATGTACGGTCCATGTAACTGTCAGCAATTTCGGCCGAATATTCCGTCTGATGTTACAAGTGAATGATCATCGGCAGCAGTTGTGGACCTTGATCTTGTGCAGTCGTGCCTTGCGGTTTTGACTTTCGACAGTGACAAGGTTGTGTTTCCTTCCATTAGGTTTTTACACAAAAAAAAGGGTCGTGTGTTCCATTGCTTTCGCAGCTGTCTTTCTTGAGTGCTTTGCTAATTTCTGATGCTCTTCGCTGCAGATCGCATCCAATTGCCAAAGCCGTTTGATGCTGGTGCCCCGCGCGCAAGTTCATGGCTACAACCACTAGCGCCACGACTCCGGAGACGCTACAAGGCGCAGAGCAAGCACGGCCTGAGCTTCGCGGGGGAAGGAAAACTACAGGTGAATTGGTGGACTTTGGTGGCATTGGCACTCAATTTGCATGTTTGACGATGATGCATTGTTTGCCTTGTTGACGATCCGGGTCTCTGAACCTGTGGAAAACCCTGTCGAGAGAGGCGCGCGCATCCAACTTGGACCGGCGATCCGTTGGTGGAGGTGGCGTTCGTTTTCGCCACCTCGGCCGCGACTAAAATGGGCGCCATCGGCCACCGGGCACGGGGAAGCGCGTGGTGACTTCGAGCCGCAACTTGCAGGAGGCGAAGTCCGATCGGTGAAACGGAGACGGGATCGGGGGCACGTACAGAGGCGATGCCAGTAGCGTGTGCTTCTCAAGCTTTTGTTTTGGCTTCGCGTGGCGTGGAGCGGTCAGGCGAAGTGCGCCGTTGCGTTTCGCTCTGGAATGGTCGAGGCCCGCTGGTGTGGTACGCTTTCTTTCTGTCAGAGTGCCGTGCGTTTTCGCCACAAAGGGGATCGCTTGGTTGGGTGATGCGCGGCATGTGCTCCATTTGGGCCAAGCGAGCATGCTACGCGGCCTTCGTCACCAAGCAGCTGCCCTTTCTCCGGTTCCAGCGGTGCAGACCAGACCGGGTTGCAGGTCAGCGGGACGACTCGCTGGTCCGTTGGTGGGACGGAATCATCTGTGACCGTTTCCAACGCTTCCCTTCGCAACGGGTGGCTAGCGTTGAACGTGGAGGATGCCGCGCGGCCGCCTCCTTGTTCACGGCGACGGCGACGGCGCTGGCGGTGGCGGCGGCTGGGACGCCGGCGCAGAGGAGCTAGAATCCGACCACCGCGGCGACGCGGGAAATTAAACAAGGGCACCCGCAGTCAGCCACGGTTTGGTGAAAATCATTCCATTTCCTGAAAACTGAAGTAACGTGCTTACCTACACAATGTTCGGAGGAAAAACGTTAGCCAGAAACTCCGAATCACAGACGGTACTTGTTTCACACATGAAGCTCGTTTTAAATTTGTTTGGCATGAGGAGAACAAAGCTACATCACACAAGTACACAACAACTACAACAGAGGCCGTACAGTAGCAAACAAGGGGGAAAGGATCAGACCATAATACTTGCCGATCCATCCCACGAACTTCTAAACAGCAGCAGGAAAGCAGCCACCTACGTGTTGCAGATGCGGGGTACTACAATCATGCGAATGGAGATGTGAACCTGCAGAATTTTGGGGGGACACTTGAGCCAAGAATTCCAAATCACAGACAGTATTTCACACAAGAAGCTCGATTTATTCGACAAGATAGCAAAACAAAGTTACATCACGACAGGGGTGGCAACAGTAGCACGAGAAGAAAGGACCAGACCATAATACTCGCTGATCCCTCCTACACCTACCTTACACAATCAAACACCAGCAAACAACACGAACTTACTGACCGGTGATCACACAACAGAAACTTAAGACTGAACAGCAGCAGCAACAGGAGGTTCTTTCTTAAAAAACCTTGGTAACCTCCTGAAAGCAGCCACTGAAACCCAACCCAAACCAAAAACCATGGGAAGGACAAGAACCACAAACCAACGAAACCAGACCACGGATGAATCAGTGCGACCTCTAATATGGCAACTGATCTATCCCTGATCGACAGGCACACAAGTGCAGAAAAGATAAATCACGAGAGCTTCGTAGTAATTTTTGGCACCCGGGGCCTCTACTGCGCGCACTAAAATGAGCGCATGATAGCAGCAGAGTAGCGAGCGCGTCGGACGGAGGAAGAGAGAACACGCAAGCAGTCCTTCTTCAGCTTCTGGATCGCCAGTTTCACTTCTCGTCGGCGTCGTCGGAGGTGGGGAGGCCTCCGACAACGGCTCCGCCGGCGCCGCCGCGGGTGTTCTTGACGAGGCCCGCGGCGATGGCGGTGAGCGCGGCCACGACGTCCTTGAGGATCTTCACCATAATCTGGCCCCTCCTCGGCGGCGGCAGTCCCGCCCTGCCGTTGCCGCCGGCACCGCCTGCGGCGGCGGCGGTGCGCCCCGCCACGGCGGGCATGGCCGGAGCCGGCGCCTGGATGATCTCGGTTGCCATCGGCGATGCGGCTCCCGTGGCGGGCACCGGTTGGCTTGGCGGGGCGAGAGGATAGGATCAGGGGGATGAGGATGCTTGGGACAGTTGGGAGTTTGCGGATTCGGATGTCCGGCGAGGTGGCCGCCGGTCTTAAATAGGCTCGGTGTCGGCTCAGCTGGGCTAGTGGGCTTCGCGAGCAGAGCAGAGCAAAGAAAAAGTGCAGAGAGGTGGGGCCGGTGGTACACCCACCTATGGGGCCCAAAGGGCACGTAAGGGCCCCACCACCTAGCTAGGGAGAGAGAAGAGAGGCTGCGGTTTTTCTGAGCGAAACACGTGTGAATGGCAAGTAGGGACATACGTACAAGCGTACAACATCTTGTGGCCCCAGGGTGGCCCAGCTGCATACCCCAATAGTCAACGTGGTCGGTCGGTGGGCCCGGCGGTACTTTCGACGTTGGTCTAGCGTGATCTGCTAGTGGCTCAGTGCCAGCTCGGCAGTGACCGCCTGTCTTGGATAGAAGCCAGTGGTAGTGCAGCATTGCTCGTACTAGCAGAGACGACGGCATTGATGGCTGATGCTGCTGCTAGTCCTGCTCCTGCAAACATGTTCAACAGTTTAAACAACCTGTCTGCACAGGGAGAGAGAACAGAAGAAGCGTAATCCAGCCGTTTAGTTCACTCCCAACTCCTAACTTTGACACTATGCAAAAAGAAGATTCCCCATCACATCAAACTTGCGGTACATACATGGAGTACTAAATGTAGACGAAATTAAAAACTAATTGCACAGTATTGTTGTACTTGCGAGACGAATCTTTTGAGCCTAATTAGTTAATGTTTGGACAATAATTCACAAATACAAACGAAACGCTACAGTGTGCTACAGTGCCAGCACGGTAATTTTGGCACTCCCAATTTTGGCAACTAAACAAGACCCCATTTTGCTTGGTCCGGGAGGTAAGGAAGTGGAGGTGGGTGACCATGGCTGCCATGAACGGAAGTTTTGAGGGATCGAAGAAGTTTGGGAAGATAGAAGAGAGAACTGGAAGTCTGGGACGGAGCATCACGCGTGCGCCGTACTCGATCAGGAACTAGTTGTCGACGACGCATACAATGGGAGAACAGGCGGCGGTATGATTTCAGAGCACGGGCTGGGGCCATCGTCTCACGAGACGACAGCAAGGCTCTTTTTCCTCATTTATTTTTATATATATATATATACATACACACATACACACGTACATGTAGGATGTTTATGTTGACCATGGCTTGAGGACTCTCTTTGTACGTGCTCTTGACAAATTGTCAAGTTAGGACTTAGGAGCAGCAAGAGGGCGTAAAAGCGATGGGAGCGTGGAAAGTGCATTTGCACACCATCTTCCATTCTTGTAATGTACTCGCGCAGGTATCGATCGATCGAATCGAGTTGGGGATAAGCACGAGACATGCCCGTTCCGCTCAGCGGTCGCTCTCGCTCTCTATCTAATACTCCCTTCATTCCAAATTACTATTTGTTTTAACTTTTTCTAGATACATAGCATGACATAATATATATTTAGAAAAAGTTAAAATAAATAGAAATTTAGGACAAACGAGCACATGCTGCCGGCAGCCCGAGAACGGTGGCGTACACACACCTGCATTCCTTCTTGGCTAAGGATTATCTAAGTAAGATACGTGCAGGTCTGGGTGCGTTGGATAGGATTAGCTTCTGGATCGACCAGGAACCGTCTCGAGCATCTGGCGCAGCGTACGTGCGTGCTTGCGTCGTTCGCGTGACCTCACCAGGATGATGTCAGCGCTAGCCGTGCGAGCCACTGCCGCACGTCATCTCCAAATTAAAGTGGCGCACTGGTGCGCGCGAAGGGATGCGTGTGGGCACGCAAGCGGCGGCAGCCGCGTCCTTGGCGCGCGCCAAGTATTCGGTTCATGTTGCGAGCGGACAGGACGGAGGCACCCGTGCGGCGCACGGACGGCGACTGCGGCGCTAGCTCCAGGGAGACCCGATCGACTGATACGGTCGATCCGTGGTGTTATTACTTTCCACGTAGGAGTACCGGCCAGTAGCGGTTTAACTAACCTCTTGGATCGCAAGCTAGTGCTAATGCAGCAAATGAATTGTTCTACAGCGATATAGAACACTCCCAGGCAACAAGTGACGCTGCTTTACCTATACAACCAGAACCGAAGGGCAGGCAAGGACGCAAGGTGATAGGCAAACAGTGCGGCAAGATGCTTTTGCTTCGTGCGGACGTGCCGATGCTGGAATTATCACCGACGAACCTGACTCTATGCTTTATCAATGTGAGAGAGGGTGTAAGCTTTGAGTAATGTGCTATAAAATGAATTATTGTAGACCATATCCAGGCGCTGTCGGCCCTCGAGTACGCAAATTCTATGGCGTACAGAAGTTACTAACCCGTGGTGTCTAGACATACAGATCTACATTATTTCAATGCACCCGTGGTGTCTAGACATACAGGGTCTACATTATTTCAATGCTCAAACAGTTGCAGTCAGATAAAAATTTCCCTCTCGGACTCTCTATCCCCTTCCACTTGCCCCAAGTTCCCATCCCCTTGAGGCCTTGACCCCAACCCCATCCCCCTTGCATTGTCGTTGCAGTTTCGCGACGCGTTTCTCCTCCAGCCTCCTCCTCCTCCTCCTACCCTTCCAACCTCCCCAATTCCATCCCTAACCCCCATGCGGCCGTGCTCAACCCGACCATCATCAAGGGGATGAAAGGCCCTAATGCAAAGTTCATCGAGAAGTCGGTCGAGAGGGTGAGGGGCTCCACTGGCGGCAGGGATCCAGGCACTGCTGGCAATGCTGCTGGAGGGGCCAAGCTTTCTAGTGGCATGGTGAGTTTACCAGGTTTCTGTGTTCAATGGTCTCTCTAATTTTTTCGTGTGGTGATGAATTGGGTTTGCAACTTGGGGTTTCCGTGTTCGAGATTCTGTTGCAATCTGTTGGCGCAATTTGTCTGATGATTCGTTTAGGGACGAATTGCATTGGCGATTTGTTGCGATTAGGGTTTGCCGTAGCATTCGGTTGCAATTTGGGTTTGCTATTGTGTTTGGTTAATCCCTTCTCCATGGAAATTGGAAGGGGTTGGGAGGGGTTAATTCCACACCCCATGGGTCTGGGATTTAATCTGCTATATGATCCCTTTCAATCACCATGGATATTGGATTAACCGAACAAGCTAGGGTTTAGGGGTACGTTAGTTGCTGGGATCATGTCAAGCACATTGTGCGAACGGAAACGTGCCTCACGCGCAATTCATATCGATTCTGGGGCATCGGATAGAGCAGGTGCTATTTAAGGTGTATTTTCTAGCTATTTGTTTGTTTCATTCTATAGCAGCGGCCACTCTTTGATTATTGGATCTATTCTACCTGCATATCATTTTTTTCTCCTTGGTGATGATTCATATCCTGTGTTATCTAATTACTTACAAAATGCGACAAATAATACTTGACCATCCTTAAATGTTTATCCTAAAATAAACTTGCAGATTGGTATGGATCGGAGTTTTGCTTTACAAAATTTGTACTATTTTGTGTATCATTAACTTCTGTGATTGACCCTTTGTTAGATTAAACCATAGAATCAGGATATCGGGTGATGATACCTACTGTAACAGCCCAAAATTCAAACAGAAATAAAATCAAGATAAATAAATAAATAAAACTTGCCTTGGCTTTTATTTGGTTCTTCTCATGTTTTATGCATTAATAACCCTCCTTGAGCATATTTAAAAGGTCATGAAAGAAAATGGTATTACAAAAAAATATATCAAAAATTGACCTAAACAAATTGAATAAAAATTTTGGTTTGAGTTCTTGGTTTTCTCTTGCAAAAGATGCATTTAAAAAAATGAAATGACTTAAATAAAGCAAGAAAATATTGTGCTAAAATACTAGTCAATAAATCTTCAAACTTCTACACAAGAGTTCCGAGACACTAAATCATTTTTGGTGAATTTCTCAGAAATTGTGGGGCAAGTTTGCTTTGGATTCAAAATCTAGTTTGAATTCCACGAAATAAACAAAAGAGAAATCTTTTTCAAATTCCTAAACTCTACCTAGGCCGAATCAGAGCCGGCCCATTTCTTCCTTCTCCTTCCCGCTCAGGCCGATGACCTTTCTTTTTCCCCTTGGGCCGGCCCGCGACGGTTCAACGGCCTTCTCCTCCGCCCGCCTCATCTGGTCGCCCGGGCCTGTGCGTCAGCAGCACCAACGCCGTCTTCCCCATCTCTTCCGCGCCGCCCGCCGCTTCCTTTCCGCGCCGTCGGCGTACGGTCGCGCCAGCGTCGATGACCGCCGCTGCTCCGCCCGCCTTGTCACCCCCGCACAACAGCTCCACCCGTCCACACTGCCCCTGTGCGCCAAGCCCTGTGAGCCCCAGCTCACGCACGCACAGCACGCGCACGCGAAGCACGGCACCTACGTCGTCTCTTAGCTCTTCTTCTTAGCATTAAACCTAGGATCTCTAGATGCAGAATTAGTCGGGATTACGGGTAAACATTGAGTTCATGGAGTTCCAGTGTTAACCGAGAGAGAGAGATGGGGTACCTTCACCCCTAGGGGTGGAAGCGGCAGAGCCGCTGGCCATCGCTGGTTCTGTCAGTGAAGATCTGCACTAGGCAGTGACGCGCAGTGCCGTGGTTCGGTCGGTGGAGCTCTGCGCTAGGCAGCGACGCGCAGTCCCTGTATGATCCTGGTCCTGTGACTTTGGACACGATGTAAGGCCCTTCCCATGGTGAGTTGAGTTTGTGTAGCACTGCACTTCGTCATGAAAGAGGTTAGATGCTATGGAAAAGGGGACACGGTCACGATGTCCGTATCCACTCTTTCTCGTAGAATCGAACCTCCTTCTTGACATACGTTGCTGCTCGGCGGAGAACATCCTCGCAGAGACGAACACGATATGCAAGTTCAACAAGTATGGATTTGAAAAACCTTATTGAATTTGATAAGATAAACCGTCTAGACAAGGTAGCATCATTCTTAAACAACTTCAATAATACATACTATATATGACACATCAATGAGTCCCTCACATTCTAGCTCAAAATACCTCTCCATTTTTTCCTTCATCACATTCTAGCAAATAAACTTAATTTCCATCTCCAAAGCATAAATCAAAGCATAACAAGAGGATGAAGTAGCAAACCTTCACAACACTTGTGTTGGCTGAGTGAAATTCCCGCGAAAATGAGGGAAAAAACTTCGGGCAGCACCTCCCTTGCTTCGGCACCACCGGAGAGTAGGTGAAGCTCAGCTCTTTGTCTGTGTGGTGGACTGGCTCGGGCTGGAGGAGGAAGAAAGGCCTCTGTCTTGTAATATAATAGGGATGAGTTTTTTATCCCGGTTAAAAACTCCAACCGAAACAAAAAGAACACCTTTTGTCCCGGTTGAAAGTTTAGTCCCAGTTGGAAGCTGCAACCGGGACTAAACTTTTTGTCCCGGTTGGAGCCTCCAACCGGGACAAAAGGGTGCCGCCACCGACGCTCCGGAACTAGCCGTTGCAACCAGGACTAAAGGGGGCCTTTAGTCTCGGTTGCAATTACCAACCGGGACTAACTCTTCCTGCCATTTTTGCCTACCGTGGCGCACCTCTTTTTATCCCGGGCCAATTTTAAACCGGGACAAAGTGGGCACATCGAAAGCCAATTCTCTACTAGTGGGCATCGCCCATGAACTCCACCGCGTTTCTGACGCGGCGCCAGCGCCGAACGAATACAAAATTCAAATGAGAGAGCGCGAGATCACCGTAGATGAACTGCCCTGCCCTGCCGCTCGGTCTATAAATAGCAGGCCAAAGCGGTGGAGAGAGGGCAGCGGCGAAAACGATACCGAAAGGCTCCCATTCACCGGAGCACTTGCATCCGTCGGATGCAAGATCAAGATCATGGAGGAGCTTTGCATCTTCGCTCTTGCACTTTTCGGAAATTGAGCGAAATTGAGGGCAGTCCAAGTCATGTTACACATGTACCATGATCTTTGCATCCAACGGATCCAAGTGCTCCGGTGATGGGAGCACCCCAAGCACCAGGCTGCCGGAGCTTCGAGCTCCTGCGGTTCTGCCGAAGGAAGAGCACCACGCCATGCTGCTGCTGGGACTTCAGATGGATTGTTAACAAACCTCTTCTCTATTGTTACGCGATGTCCTTGGAAGCCAATTTACCCACAAACCAGCACGAGAACATGGAAAACTACCCCCAACCAAAGATACGCTTGATTAACATTACTAGTGTACACGATTTTCTACTATAGAAATAAATGAAGATTTTGATTTTAGCCCTTCCTGGCACAAACACGTGATGTTTTCAGCTGTGTGCTATCACGATGCTGGCCTTCCAATTTTACCAAGTATGCATGATCGGTAGTGCACGCACGACACAGTTTCTTTTCCGAAAGAAAGTTGTCAAATTTTTATTAGGAGGAGAAAAACAAAAACACAACAAAGCAGCAGCAACAACTGACAACTCAGAGGTGCGCTCGCGGCAACAACGCACGACACAGTTGTGAGTTGTGGTGGGCGTGATGTTCTTTGGTCAGACAGCCACGGTAGCAATCAGTGGATGTGTAGCAGTACACTCCTTTAATTTCTAAATATCCATCAAAAGAACACCTATCAGACGCGTATACAATTGAAAAATGCATACGGATTTGCATCGTCCTTGCGTGCTGTCACTTAACTCACTACAGCCCGACCAAAAAGCTCAAAAGCCCATCCAACGCTGATAAACCATGCATGCCAGATCACCACTGAAAGTTGCAAGTACCTGCAAAACCGAAACATGATAAATACAAGGACGTTTTGCTAAGAGTCACAAGATCGAGAATAAGAAAGAACATACCCGGCATACCTTTCTACTTATGCGCGCTTCTACATTTTCAGCAGTGAAAGCGCAGCAGTGGTACATCAGGTTTCTCTGTAAACAAGAAAGTCACTAAAACTACTAGGAGGGCGATAGGCTGAGCAGAGAGCTCAAAAGAATTAGTTACAAATGAAGATACTTATCTGGAATATAAGGAGGCGAGATTCACATGGACGAACAACAGACCAACCCAGTGATGAGTAACATAGATCGAGTTCTGATGACAACTGATTGGGAACAAAACTTTCCGCTTTCATCTCTAACAAGTCTAACCTGAGTGGGTTCAGATCACTGCCCGCTCTTGCTTAATAAGGGGGAGAAGCAAGACCTAGGGCGTAAATGCAAACAATTCTTCTATGACAAACAATGGGTGAAACAGAACGATTTCAAATCACTAGTGGAAGAAAAGTGGCTGGCAGGAAGGGAAAGATGCCCAGATGAAGCCTACTCACTTGATATCTGGCATGGACAGATCTCTCCCCTTCGGCAATTTCTCAAAGGATGGGGGGCTAATACGAGGGGTGCATACAGAAGGAGGAAGGAGGAACTTCTAGGAAGAATAAAACAGATTGACAATAATGACTCTAGGGTGGCAACCGTTGGACAACTGGAGGAAAGGGTCCGATTGGAGGTGGAGCTGGAAGATATTATGACAGAAGAGGAGCAGTACTGGCAGAAGAGAGGGGGAGAGAAATGGATCCTAGAAGGAGATAACAACACAACCTTCTTCGATCTTACTGCAAATGGGAGGAGGAGAAAAAAAAACTATCCTGTCTCTAGAACATAATGGGGAGAACGTCATGGACCAACAACAAATTTAGAAAAATCATTTATGACTACTACAAGGGGCTCTTTGGGAGAAGAGAAGAAGGAAGGGTAACCTTGAGTGAAGAAGCCTGGGTGACGGAAGGAAGGCTGGATCAACAGGATAATGAGGCCCTAACCAAGCCTTTTTCTTAAGAAGAAGTGAACAAGGTGGTATTTGAAATGAAGGAAGACTCAGCTCCTAGACCATATGTTTTGGGGTGTCATTCTACAAAAATTTCTAGAATCTAACCAAAGGGGAACTAATGGAAATGATAAATGACTTCTAAGGGGGGAATTAGACATGACAAGACTGAATTACGGGGTTATCACGTTGGTGCTGAAAGGAGGGAATGCTAACAATGTCAAGTAGTACAAGCCCATTTGTCTCCTCAATGTCAGCTTCAAAATCTTCACACGACTGATAATGTCAAGGTTATCCAAACTAGCAGACAAGGTGGTAGGAAAGTGCCAGTCAGCATTCATCAATGGGAGATACATCTTAGACAGTACGGTCCTCTTACTTGAGACCATGCATGAGCTGAGACAGAAGAAACAAAAGGGGGTGATAATGATGATCGACTTCGAGAAGGCTTATGATAGCGTAAGTTGGGTTTTTGTAGAACAGGTTCTAAAGAGGAAAGGCTTTGATCCTCTCGTCATCCAATGGATCATAAGCACAATCCAGGTAGGAAAGTATGTGTTAACACCAATGACGAAAATGTGCCATACTTTAAGACACACAGGAGGTTGCGGCAGGGGGACCCGCTGTCACCTTTGCTTTTTAACCTAGCTGTAGATGTCTTAGACCACATCCTGAACAAAGCTAAATAGAAAGGTCACATTAGAGTGGTGGTTCCCAACCTAGTTCCCAGGAGGCTCACTCATATTCAGTACGCAGATGATACGGCCATTATGATGGATTGCGATGACAAGACTATAATCAACATGAAATTCCTGTTGTACTTTAAAATCAACTACCACAAGAGCGAGGTTCTGACCTTCGGTGTCTCGGAAGAGGAACAGTCCAGAATTGCAGATACACTAAATTGCATAGTGTGTGTGTGGGGGGGGGGGATCCAATGTCTTACCTAAGCATTCCTATGAGTGATAAGAATGTAGGTCTGCAGGCCTTTGGGGGAATGGTGGGCAAAATGAGAAATAAGCTACAACCTTGGAAGGGGAAGAACCTGACATCTGGTGGGAGACTCATTCTCACAAACTCCTCCCTTAGTAGCATGCCTATCTATCTTATGGGAATGTTCATGCTCCATGAGGGGACGCACCAACAGATGGACACAATCAGATCAAGATTTTTTTCTGGAGGGGGGCTGAGGATAAATTCAAATACCACATGGTTAAATGAGAAAATTTGTGCATCCCTAAGGACTATGGTGGGCTGGGCATAATGAACACTAGAATCCTAAATGAAGCGTTGCTCCTCAAATAGGTCTGAAGAATATACAATTCAAAGGAGGGGGACATGTGTTGCTCCTTCCTAAAAGCGAAATACCTTAGAAACACTACTTTTATCCATAGCAAGGGGGCAGGGGGTCTCAGTTCTGGAAAGGGCTACATAAAGTCAACGATAAGTTCTTCTTTGGAGCTACCTTCCAAGTTAACAATGGGGAATCTGTGAGGTTTTAGATAGATACTTAGGTAGATAATGTTCCCCTTAAACTAGAATTCCTCGGGCTATATGGACCAAGAGGTCCTGGTCAGCAAGTGTTTTTTTTAGCTGGCGAGGACTTCAGGTGACCGTTTGGTCCCAACGAAGTTCGAGAATGGGATTCGCTAGCTTGACCCTATTTACCTGAATGGCCAAAGGGACAAGGTGGTCTGGAGTCTTGAGAACAAGGGACAGTACACAACCAAGTCTATGTACAGATTTCTAACTTTTAGGGGTGTGCAGGACAGATGTGCGATCAGACTGTGGAAAAGCAAACTGCCGATGAAACTAAGGGTGTTCCTATGGTCTCTGTTCCATAGCAGATTACCGTCGAGTGTGGCGTTGAAGAGAAAAGGATGGAAAGGAGATGCCAGATGCCCATTATGTGGGATGCTAGAAACTTCTGATCATATTTTCTTTCAATGCATCTTAGCTAAATTTGTTTGAGTGTGTTTCAAGGAAGCCCTCAGCTGGGAGAACACTCCATGCGGCCTGCAGGAGTTTCTAAGGTGGTGGCTAGTTTTGGGAGGAGCTAATTATGATATGTTTTTTTTCGTTTGCAATAATCTTGTGGGTGTTATAGAATCAACGAAACAAGCTGAGAATTGAACGCAAATTCTCAAATTCACCCTATGATGTCATTTTTGCTATCTCATCTTACTTGCAGAGGTGGAAAATATTGCTGCAGGAGTCTGACAAAGGCTGCCTGGAATGGCTAAACAACCAAGTGGTGACCTGGGTGAAAGGATTCCTAGCAGAGGAACGCAATCAAGACCCGATGGAGGACTTCATTTGAGCTGCTGTTACCTTCTACGATAGACTCCGATGGTGTAATCTTTTAGCATATGTCTGCAGATTATTCAGCTTAGTATGTTGCTAGGCTTTTCTGAAGTTCTCTCTTGTAAGCTGGTATCCCCAGCAAACGCTCTGTAACAAACCTTTATGGCTTTCTATAAAAGCAGGATGAGTTCTTCTTAAAAAAAAAGCGCAGCAGTGGTATACATCCTCCTCGACTGATGAATTCGCAGCTGTGGAGCCCTTCCCATCAATCGAAGGCTGCAGTTCAGAAACAGAGATCTCCCATCCTTTGACATGTTTCCTGAACTACCAGCAGCGGTATGAAACCGTCGAGTGCCTGGCTTGTGCTGTGACTTCAATGCATGAGCCAGAATCATCCTAACGGGCAAACGAGATTGCAACATTGATCTCCAGTAGGGAATGAACATCCTGTAATCTTGTCTTTGGGGTGCTTGCTTTCCCACAGCCTGGTTAGTTGTTGGATCAACCAAACATCTCAGTGTCAGAAATCCAAGAACGACAGCTGGTACTAGATCGAGATATATATATTAATTACATTATTACAGTACTAAGCGTTGATTTTCAATCCCTCATTGATATATTTCCCAGCTAACAGAGAAAATTCCACAAAGTCAATTGCAATAGTATATGTATATGAATCACGATAAGATTCAAGAAACTACTTGAATTTGTGCATATGTGTTCTATAAAGTACTCCTGCACATGAAATTTTCTATAACTAAATGATAAACATGCCATATCAAGCCACCAAAGAACTTTGAAAAGGCTGTAGTAAACAATTCTAGAATTATATTTCGCAGTAGATAACTGGTAACGACTAAAGTTCTTAACATATGCAAAATAAACGAGAAAATAAGGATGGTACTTGGGGCCATAGTTAATTTCACTTCCCAACAAAAACATGGCATATGCAGGGCATGGTATTTGGTCTAAAGTTAGCCAGATGAACTAAACAAACCTTTCTACCCCCACAAGTAAATGGAAGAAAAAATATTGAAATTAAACAGGTTATAATATTCCCCAAAAAATAGAAAAGACACAGGCCTTGGATTGGAGATACTATACCTTCAGGTTAGATGATTCCATAGCTGTTTGGGTTGTATCCAGGTTCCCTGTTCTCCGTCATAGAACATGTGTTATTATTTGTTAGATTTGGCAAAAAAAAAAAATGGAGAAAGCACAAATAGAAACCACATCCTTTGTATTGTATCCTCTGACTCACCGCAATCATAAGGGTGGCTTCAAGAACAATTGGGGGAAAAGTATAAGATCATTGTGTAAATGTGTATATGGAATGGCAATGAATGAAAGAGAATGCAGATAGATAGACAAACCAGTAAAGATATCCAACATCAATGCCTTTTCCAGTAGGGGAGAAACCATAATCCTTGAGAACTGATGAAACATATTCTAGTACCTCGTGATGGGGCACCTACAACAACTGAGCCTCGTGATTCATGAATTACTTCCATTTTTAGTGTATACTATAATATTTGGCACAAGGAAGAGATGAGGGAAAGCAAAGAGCTTCACTAGCTCGCAGAATTATAAAAACAAGTACAGACACATTGCGGAAAAGGTACTTCTTCTCCTTCAACAGCTTATGTGCCTTGCGATTCTTACCCCTCTCCAATCCGGATCCTTGTAGTTCTAGGGAAACTGTGGAATCAAAAATGCGCAACTTGATAATATCAAACCCATTCAGGTTACACAACTGTTTTTGGGCTGCAAGGAGCATTACCTCAAGATACTTATGCATGCAAGCATCCTCAACGGCAACATGAAGTGGAAGAAGACCCTCAATGACTTTATTCCCCTCAATGTGTACATTGGCTGATGCCCCGTAGTCTATAAGCAAGTTGATCATGTCAAGAGAAAACATCATAGCTGCTTGGTGAAGGGGGAAAGACTCAAAGCTGTTCATGTAATTAGGGTTGGCCCGGTTCCCACGCCGAGCTTTGGCGCCTTGCCTTCCACGGCAACCTTGGCACAGTGCAAGGCATCGTGTCTCACAATGAAGTTGAAGGTGTGCGGGGTGATGACCCGGCCCCATACCAAGCGTCGCCAATTTCCGGCGAAGAGATTGAGGAAGCTCCGGACACTATCCTTCTTCAAGATGGTTGACAAGCAGGGTGATATCACACAGAAGTCAAGACGCACAGACTAGATTTATACATTCATGTTTCGGAAACGGTAACAGTCAGTCAGTTATCGAGCTGATAGGTCAGAGCAAATAAAATCATGCTGAATACATATTAAGCTAATGAATTGTACTGTCACAAGATATTTACAGAAAAAATGCAGCATAACTGAAAGTATACTAAACGAAATGAGCTAGGAACCTTAGGAGTGCGCTTTGGGGTAATTATGCTTCTAGATCTGGACTCAGAGAGTATCTTGTCATTTTGAGCTTCATACTGATGAATAAAGTGTCAGTTAGAAACCGATGCAAATAAAAGGGATTCTAGGAAATGAAGGAGTCAAATAGCGCATGCGTGGCTTGTAATCGTACCTCAAAAATCATTTTCAGTTGGACATTCAAGTCATCTGCTTCATATATGGCAGCAGCAGGAGGAGGAAGTTCAGGATTCCATGGATCACACTTAACTGAAGTTGATCCATCTTCGTCTTTACTATCAGCAGATTCAGCACCGTGGAGAACAGGTTCTGCTGCCACTGGATTATGGATTGTTTGCATCGGTGCTGGCTGAAAAAAACAAAAAGAAAATTTTAAGGTACTCCGTTTTACTTCTAAGAGGTCGATCTGGTGGATCCTAGATGTCGTTGAATCATAAAAAGTTATTTTCTTCAATGTTTTTCCTTCTATTAAACATAGAAGGTAAAGGGAAAGTACACATTAATGCATATAATCAATCTTTCTATAAGCTATTTAATCATTTATAAAATCTAGGAAATTAGGGGAAGTTCCTGCCAAATAAAGCCAACGTCCAGAACCACCATTGTTCCTGGTGTCCTTAGAATCATAATCTTCTACTACTAACTTCATTGCTATTCAAACTGTCCAAAAGTTTTCAATTTTTCCTACATAAACTTCAACATCAAGTAAAAACTAGGCATATGTACTGTTTTTATGGTCTATAGGTTTGAAATACAATAACAATTCAAATGAGATTTATTTTTATATTCATGATTTAAAATGAAATTTCTTTCATTATTTTTTTAAAAGAACCCAAAGTTGACAAAAGTATTTGACAGCTACAATTAAATTATAGATAAAATTATGAATAAAATATTTTCTCCATGTACCTTAATACAAAACAAATTAAAGCTGTGCATGACATGAAGACAACAATTAAGGAACTCTTACATGTACTGGTTGACTCAAACTTCAGAGCATTGCTACATATAAGAGTAGCGCGTAATATGATTTAAATTTACACATGTTGAAAGGCATATAAATAAATTTAAAATCGAACGCCTGATAGCTAGGTTTGAAGATCAGTACCAGGAAGTGAGACTTACGATTTCTTGAGCTTTATTTTCACCAACTTTTCGTCAAGAATTTACACTTGCTAATGTAAAAACAATGTAACAGATATGTACATTCAATAACTGCGTGTGGGAACATCAAAGGCTCTCACAGCCGTAAGCATAGAAAAAGGGAAAGTACTGCTTCAAATTCAGAGAAGACTATTAAATAAAGACATGTGTTGCTTTGTTTAGAGACACTTGTAACCAGTGCATGTGGTGCTCAGGCAGCCTTGACACTTGATATTCAGCACGCCTTGCAGTCTATACACGTGGTCAAGCACGCGACGTGGATCATACTCACTAGTAGAGAATTGACCTTCGATCCAGGTACTTTTGTCTCGATTGACTTTGGACCCGGGACTAAAGTGCCTTTAGTCCCAGATAAAAAATAAGGCACCGAAGGGCGCCAACAGGAGGGACTTTAGTCCCGGTTGTGAACACCAACCGGGACTAAATCCCCCACCTTTAGTCCTGATTGTAACGGCTAGTGGGACGAGAGGACATTTTGTCCCGGTTGGAAACACCAACCGGGACTAAAGGCCCCCCTTTAGTCCTAGTTGGAATTACCAACCGGGATTAAAGATTTAGTTTAGTCCCAGTTGGTAATTCCAACCGGGATTAAAGGGGGCCTTTAGTCTCGGTTGGAAACACCAACCAGGACAGAAGGCTCCCATCCCACACGGCTCCCTCTCTCTCCACCTTATCTTCTCCTCACCCATGCTCTCTCCCTTATTCTCTTGTAGCGCCTCCTCTCTCCCTCCACCGCGTGAGCTCTCTCCCTCCACCACACCTCCCTCCCCTCCTCTCTCCCTCCACCGCGCCTCCCTCTCCTTCCTCCCTTATCCTCGCGCTGCCCCTCCCCTTCTCCCTCTGCTCGCCCCTCACTAGCAGTGAGGAGCGGCAGCGGGGCGAGGGTAGGGCAAGCGGGCGGCCGAGCAGCAGTAGGCGCAGCGGGGTGCGGGCGGGCAGGTGGAGGCGGAGCAGCAGTGGGCGGAGGCGGAGCTGAGGTGTGCGGAGGCGGGCGGAGGCTGCCGGCCCACTTTTTTTTTTAACTTTTTAACCTTTTTGGTACCAACCGGGACTAAAGGGGATTTTTAGTCCCGGGTGAATAACTCGAGACTAAAGGATCCCCTTTGTCTCAAAAATTTAGTCCCGGTTGGATTTTCGAGATCTATGACCCTATCCAACAGGGACTAAAGCCGTGTTTTCCACGTGTAACTATTTGTTACCCAATTCGACGTGAACTATGAACCAGCTTAAGCGCACTCTTTCAAGGACTTTCCCCTAAAAATAAGTAACTACAAATCTTTGAGCTGCAACAAGAAATCACTCAGCCAAAAAAAAAGGAACAAAACTTGTGTGGAACTCCAAATCTGTTGCTGCCGGGCGCACCACTTTAACGCATTACGTGTACTGTAGCAAGTAGTACAGAGTTAGATTCCAAGCTGCTAAAATATACCATTGTATCAATAAAATTGAAAAAAAAGGAATCATCCAATTGAATCTTAACTCGCTTCCCCTGAAAGAATCAGTACCGATAACTGGGAGAGAGCGGAATTTGGGAGGAAGAAAAGGGAAGGTACATACCGAGATGGCTAATGTCAAGCGCTGTTGGCTCGTTATTGCCTGGCTTGCTTGCGATCGTGGGAGCGCAAGGGAGGGCGCCGGCCGTTCCGGCGATCGGCGACCTGGACGGCGTCGATGAGGCGTGGCTGCTGGGTGCCGCTTCGCTGCTCGAGCATACCGCCTACTCGCCTAGGGTGAACGATGGTCGAAGGCCGCCGAAAGATTTCAAAGGGGTGGATGATCCCCAGCCCGCAGGCCTGGGTGCGCAAGTTTGGGCCGGGCTGCAAGAGACACACAAAGCGTGTTGTTCCCGATGATATTTTTCGTACTTTATTTGTGTCGTCCTATCTAGGATGAAAATAGTCGGGATAGGTGCTGCTGAACCGACAGCTTTTGTTTTCTACATTATAATTTCGTTTTTAATTATTTTTTACTTTTAGCAAAATATAAAAGTTATCATATCAACTAATTTTAATACCATTTTTACTATTTTTGTTGATCGTCCCGCTTTCGTTTTCTACATCATGATTTTATTTCGGAGCTGCTAGAGCCCGGACGTTCGATCCGGATGCTAGTGTCGGACGCTACAAAAAAAAAGAAAAAACTACCGCTGCAACATTTGCTATTGTTGCACGCAACATTACCGCTAAGGTTGCATCCGTCTCAACCTATCCAAGCAGCGGATCTATAGGAGAACAGCGCGTCGGTGGAGGATAGCGTGCCAGCAAGCTAAACGGATTGAAGAGGCTACCCTGATTAGGTGCAAGATCATCTCTTCACCAAAAAAGGGCCAAATCAAACCAAAAATAGATGAAAAATGTTGCAACATCTCAAATTACTAGGTGTCACATTGACAATCAATTATTGAAACATCGAAAACAACATGTTCAAATATGTTGCAATATCGGAAAAGCGCATGCAACATGAGAAAATTATGGTTGAAACAATTCCAAGAAACACATGCAACATGCATACCTACCAATGCTCAAACTCGTGCGCCTCTGCACTCGTCATCGATGATTTTGTCGATGATTTTGCTCGCACGGAGGTCGCCCCAATCGGTCATTGGGGAGAGAGAGAGAGAGGGCGGAGGAGGTGGCCGTCGGGAGGCGCTCGACTGCTGCAACCGCGCCGGCAGGTTGCTCGCCGAGGCGCTTGGGACATCGTGACGCGGGTGCTCGTGGTGGATAACCCGTGGGGTAGGCGCCCCTGGGCCCATCGCGCGGAGGGCATGGTTGCGGAGGCATCCAGTGAGCTCGCTGCCGCTGCGTGCCATGTGCGGACGTCCGGGTTTAAGCGTGAGCTCACGTGGTTGGACGCTTGCGTGCGAGAGAGAGAGAGAGAGAGAGAGAGAGAGAGAGAGAGAGAGAGAGAGCTTGTGTGGTGGAAGAAGAAAGGAGTACCAGAGGATAAGGATGTAGGAGAGTTTGACTTGGTTCCGTGAACTGCGGCTTCCGATTTTTATTTTCCGCATTGGACTTTCTTCATGAAGCATTACCGATTTTATTTTTGACCGTTGTCATCCCTACTTCTATCCTACGATATCTTGGCTACACTGCTAACTGTATCAAATGCTACAAACATTTTCGATCGAGCAAAGTGGCAAACTGGAAAAGGAGTCACCCGTCACATTTGTCCCAAAACACACATAAAGCATATGACACCAAACCCGGAAAAGACGCGCAAAGATTTGCATCAGCCCTTGCTGTCCCTGTGAAAACCCTAGCTAGCTAGTACTAGCTAGCAAGCTCAAAGGGAGACCAAAAATCGTTATGCATGCAGCTTTCTATCGCACTGTTGGCGAAAGCACGCACTACTACTTGTTCCGTTTATACTGTGGTCATGCTTGCTTGTTCTCGAAATATCAACATCGTTGTCATGCACGGTGCTACAATATTCACTTTGCTGCTTTAATTTTCACCGTTGCAGTCATGAGTCCCATGCGTGCAGTGTAATTGGAAAAAAGGTAGAAGTAGGTAGAAAGAAGCAGAAAAAAAGAAGTCACTTTGCTGCATAATTTTCACCGTTGCAGTCACGAGGCACGACGTGTCTCGACAATACTTCTTCACCGCAGCTTGTAGACTTGTAGTGCAGTGAGGTGTGGAAAAGGAAGCCTATCATCTAATCCCATTCCCATGCATCACACTCATGCACCAAAAGAAATCGCTCACTCGCGTACGTGTACATAGCTGCAACTCCCTCGCTGTGGAATGTTTCTGCCTTTGCAATAATGTTAAACGGATATGCATGCGGATAGTGGATGTGGAAAAAGTTCCGGGTGCATAAAGCTGCGCCTTTTCTCCCCACCAAAAAGACGATGCACTTGCAGAAGGATCGAAACTCTTTGAGACCATCTCAAACAAGCAGGAGCCCCGGTTCACCGGCAAGGCCGCGCCAGCCACGGGCTTGATTATTGAGTTTTCAATGGTCAAAGATACCCAACGAAAGAAGAGTCTCTCTTCTTCCTCGAGAATGGTCTATGGGTCTCCTTGAATGCTTTAGTACTCATCAAAGTGCTCCCGAGAGGGCAACAACGTACACAAGGTGCAATAGAATTGCCATCACTTTCAATAGATGAACATATAGCAAAGAGAATTGAAAACTGAGTTGATTTTATACATGACCAGTTTGCGTTACAAAAAAAAAACAACTATACATGCTGCACACAGTTCATGTTATTGTAATCTTGTCGTCATAGAAACTTCTTTTCCGAGCAAACAGGCACTCAGCTCTGATGAGCGGCAGTCTACTCTGTCCAGCTAAAACCCCTCAATTAAACCCCTCAAAGAGAAAAGTTCAGATACAAGGGGCACGCCATATGCATATATATGTACATCTACAGACGACAGAGACAGGGGTATTCAGTTGTAGCTTCGTTCCCTTCTGAAGCTGTTGTTACCGCTGCTCGGCGCCACGATGTTGCTGATGGTCCTCACGATCTGCATCTTGACGTGCCCCCTCTTCGGCGCCGGCCTCTTCTCCTTCGCCAAGTTGCTGCTGCTGACGCTGTTGTACTGGTAGCAGTACTCCATTACTACTGACTTCTTGGTTGTGTTTGTGTTTGTGTTTGTGTTTGCGCTTGTGTTGAGAGGCTGAGTGCCCTTGCCAAAGGGACGAGGAAGCACAGGAAGTATTTATAGGCGAAGCCCTTCGGTATTTGGGAATGCTGGTCTTTCAGTAAGGTGCCATGGGCTCATATGTGTGTGTGCGTGCGTGCATATCCCTTTCTTTTTCAGAAAAAAAAAGTGTTGGAACAAATTGACTAGCACTAGGTCGCGGGATAGGTAGATGGCTATTCCCTGGTGCGAACGCGATCAAGGGACTAAGTGATCAGGGAATCTATTCCAAAGCACACGTGGGCACTGCAACGACATGAGGCGCGCATCGGCCACAGTGAGCTGAGCACCTTGGAAGCATCCATAGAACCAGCGTGTTAGGAAACGGTGGAATGCTACGCACCTTTATCCTATACATGCAAGCGTGAGCGCACCGGCCGGCCAGCGTGTCGCAGGTGACGGCAAGCACTCGCCCCACCCGCAAGATGAAAAGGTGCGCCGGCCAGGAATCACGTGGCTGGGGTAATTAGGGTTCATTATTCCCTTGGCCGGTGATTAGTATTTATAGACCAGCTAATGGGCCATCCGTACGGGCCATTTGGGCTGATCCACTCTTGGCTATTGGGCATACTTCAGCACAGCGACCAGTCAGGCGAGCACGAATCGAAGCTCACTCATGGTGGTTGCAACTTGCAGGCCATGAGAAGCTCCCACAGCTGATTCGTTTTCTGGGGTGGGGTGATCCATCACCCATGCCTTGCGTGCCGTGCTGTCAGTGGCTCATCCTCGACCTGCTTGTTCAGTGGCACACTGTAAGCTGCCACAACCACAACGAATAGAAGCTCTGCTTGTATTTTGTCTTCAATTATTGGCGCGGACGTGCGGTGCTTTAATTTGCTGAATCCTTTACCTGTCGGAGTAGTGCGCGGAGCTGCATAGGTTGCGACATTTGCAGGATACAGATGCCAAACAAAGTGGCGAAAGATTCAGATACCAGCGCTTTCGCTTTTCTATCCGACAGGTAGGATAAGGTCGATGTTATCCGCTCGAGGAAAGGAGATTTTGAGCTCTGATCGAAAACACTGCAGCAAACAAGCCCGCAATATGGTATCAAAGGCGATATTTCATAGTAGTAATTTATTTCTAACATACGCATATTCAGCTAATAAAGATCCGGTAGGATTTCAGCTAAAGTAATCACTTCGCAACTAAAAAAGGTTGTGCTTCGAAATTTTTTGAACCACACCACTTGCTGCTTAGTATCTCTACTCGCCTCCTAGTTGCTGCATGATTCCCTCCTCTTGCCTCTGCCTCGATGCCCCAACATTGGCCGGCACCACTAGGCTGAGGGATGGCAGTTTGGATCCATGGTGCGGGTACCCACGGGTTTGGCACCTAACAGGTGCGGACGTGGGTGTAAAATTTCACCCATGGGTCCAAATCCGACCTGACCCGTGTTGAGATGGGTTGGGACGAGTGCAAGATTTCACCTATGGGTGCCCAACAGGTACCCTTCTATTAAGGTCTTGATCCCTAATTATTGTCAAAATATTGAACTAGTACTAATATTTTTGTACCTTTTTATGTTCAATTGTTGTCATATCATGGGCTATGAATGCGTTGAATTTTTGATGTATCATGTAATGTTAGATAAAATTTTAGCTTTGTGCCATTGCTAGACTAACTTTTTGTTGAGATGATTGGTTCTCTACTTTGGTGTGTTTCTCAAATTGTATTTGTCTCAAATTCGTATTAAATCGTTTAACATAGGATGTTCATGTGTGTATATTTTGCAAATTTCTATTTCTTTGAACAGACCTAGGGGTGCCCAACACACAACAGGTGTCCAGCGGGTACAGATGTGGATGCAAAAATTCACCCGTTAGCATTATGGGTGTAGATAGATATGACAGGTTTCGTTATGGGTGAGTTTTGCTCCACCCGCACCCGACCCCTGATCCATTGACATCCCTAACTAGGCTGCTGTTGGGTTGACGACTGCTTCAGCTCATTGATTTGGTTGTGCTTACGGTACCTGACCAAGTCACTGATCTGGCCGGGATTCAGCCATCTAGGGGCTTTTATGTCGGACAGTGTATGGAGGCTGCTGCTATACTCGCATAGTCGCATCGTACTCCGCTATTGCTAGTTTGGTTTTTTTTTGCGACATACTGCCTCTGGCTAAAAAATAAGTCATTTTAGGTTCGTGTTAAGTCAAACTTTCTTTGACCAATTTAATAAAGAAAAGTATCAAGTTTTATGACATCAAATAGGTATATTATAAAAATATATCTCATAATAAATCTAATGACAGTTATTTCATACCATAATATTTGTAGTTTTTTATAATCTTTATCAAATTTAAAAAGTTTTATTGAAAAATAAACTTAAAAAGTTTGATCTAGAACCATCTTAAAATGACTTGTTTTTTGAACTAACTTGTTAAACTGGTAGAGGGGTGCGTGTCAGGAACTCTGGATAGAGGAGAATCTGTGTACTCTCTCAGTCCCGTTTTAATCGTCGCTCGAGAACCACGCTGCCGGCTGCCCTCACACGCTGCCCTCACATTTCCAATTCTCGAGCAACAATTAAAACGGGACAGGGAGTACGTTGACGCAGACAGCAGGCGCACGAGGTTGTGGGCTCGTGGCACCCAGAGGCCATCTCTGGTCCCGCCGGTGATCCAGACGCCATTTTATTTGCTGCTACGGTCACTGCAAAGCCATTCAGCCTTAGTTTACTTCACTCCCAACTCCTAACTTTGACACTATGCAAAAAGAAGATTTCTCATCACATCAAACTTGCGGTACATGCATGGAGTAATAAATGTAGATGAAATTAAAAATTAATTGCACAGTTTTGTTGTACTTTGCGAGTTGGATCTTTTGAGCCTAATTAGTCAATGTTTGGACAATAATTCACAAATACAAACGAAACGCTACAGTGTGCTACAGTGCCGGTTTCCAATTTTAGCAACTAGGTCTCAGCCATGCGCATGCACCCGTTCGGGCTTCGTAAATGTTCAACGACGGCCAGCAGAAAGACTTGTCGGCGACAGACGTTTGACCGACCAGCAGAAGAGAATATTTTGGCTGAAAGCATGGGCCCGGAAGACCAAATTGCGGACGAGCGGGCCAGAATGGCTACCGCTCGTGGCCCAATCAGTCAGTAGTTGCGCGAACTTTCTGGCCCAGCACAACGAAACGTCGGGCCGCCCTTGCCTGTTTGTTTGCGGTTTGCCATCTCGTTGCACGGCGCGGCTGCGTCGGCTTCGCGAGCGCGGCGCACGCCACCCTGCTGTCCGTCGTCCGTTCCCAAGCGCGCGCGTGCTCCAGCAGACAGCGGTTGCGGGGCAGAGGAGTCGTGGAGCCCCTGGAGGCTGGGATGCTCGATCGACTGCTGGCCGGCGTCAGGCATCAGCTGCTGGAGATGTAGCAGGTTCTGATTTCTGAACGCGAAGATACATCAATCGAAATTATCGTACAGAAACCGTTCAGTCGGAGGGATGCGTTTCCATGGGAAGCTGAACACACGAAAAGGGAAAAAAAACAAAAATCCTATACGGTATTACTACGTAGCTATACACATGCATGTTATACACAGCGCGCTCGTCCAAGCAGCGTGTGTTGCGGAGGCTCAGTTGTCGCTCGGTTCTCTTATGAACCTGCGGTCCACCGCCGCCGCTTGGCTCGGCCGGCCTCCGTCGTCGGCGCTGCTCGGCACCACGAGCTTGCTGATGGTCCTCACGATCCGCCGCTTGAGCTGGCCCCTCCTCAGCGGCGGCCGCTTCTTCGTTCTGTACCCGCCGCCGCTGCTGATGTAGTGCCGATAGTAGGAGCGTGTTTGGAACTGCTTCGCTTAAAAAAAAAAATTCCACTCTACTCTACATTCCACTTCTTTTTAAGCTTCACTCCACCAACTCTAATAAAATAAGGATCTATGAATCTGTTTGGCTAATGGTGTAAACTCCAGATTCAGAAATTGTAGAAATTTGTAAAATAGACTCTATTGCTCTTAGTTGGCTTGGTGTTTTCTTTTTTCGCGAGCTACTGTACCCAAATTGAAACAGATACTATACGGGAATCAAATCAAAATGATGAGCACGCTGCGAAACGTCTCTCCTCGAATGAAATAAACCTGCTTGTCGCTCAAATTCGTATGTCTTCGGTGAATTGGTGATTCAAATCAAAATGATGAGCACACTGCGAAACGTCTCTCCTCGAATGAGATAAACCTGCTTGTCGCTCAAATTCGTATGTCTTTGGTGAATTGGTGATGCGGATCCTAGTTTTCTAATTCCTAATACCGAGGATGGACTTGACAGATTAGTTCTTACATTACTCGTTCCAAAAACGGGGTGAGATGCAGGCTGCCGAGGTTTCCATTACCAGGGTGACCAATAGCACGGCCCTAGCGCGCGTCGGAGGTGCGGCCCTGACGGGCCGAACTGACGAGCGGAGCGATGGCGGCTCGGCCAGCAGCGGCAATGCACCGAGGGGAGACCGCAGCCAGGCGGCGACAGTGCCGTGGCCCAGGAGGGGCCATGGCCGGCGGCGAGAGACACGCAAGCGTTGAGAGAAAGAATAGCGAGGCGTTCTTTTTTTTACCTCACGAATCGGTACCTTTGAAACCTGTGTTGCGAGAAAGAATAGAGAGAAAGACACGCAGTGGTAATTTTCACTCAACTCTATAAGGATATATGAAACCTGTGTTTTCGAAGCACCTTTTAAGGTGCTCCATAAAAACTTTAAAGTTGCCCTCTAGATCCATCTTTTTTTCAGAATTGGGATTGTTGGAGTTGGAGGTGCTTGGTAAGATGGTTTGGAAGCTGAAAAAATTGAAGTGGAGCAGTCCAACACACCCTCAACTCCCTCTCTTCTCGCTTCCTCTCCGCGTCTCTGTTGCGTGTGATCTTGAAGCCAAAAATGCTCACTTCAGTCACTCGGATGCGATGCCGGGAGCATTGGTTGGTTGGGCTGAATTTATAGGCAGCAACGGCCTTTTCGATAGCCACACTGCCTCCATGCATGCACCTATCCATACTGTTATCAGCTCAGCTGCTGGTGTACGTTTTTAATCACTTTTCTTGGCACGAATAAGTTGACTACTTCTTGGCTGTAACCCGAGACCGGGTCTCACGAGGCCCACGTGACTATACCAGTCAAGTGTGGTCAGGGAATTTATGCGCTTATTAAACCACACGGATTTTCACGTTTAACCAGGTGTGGTAAATTAGGCTAATCCCAGTGGGAGTTTCATAGAGGTTTCATGCCCATTAAATACGGTGACACATCAGCATATGTGATGATATGGCATGGTAGTTATGAAGTGAGAGAGGGAAGAAGTTTCATCAGGATGAAACTGTGTATACACGGTTTCCAAGACTATGAAACCTATTGAAATTTGTATTGGGGGCTATAGAGTTTCATCTCATCTAATCATATCCAATCACATGCCTCACAATTAAACGTCATGGGCATCCTATGAAATTGTGAAATGAAACTGTGCATTAGGACTCCCTATTTTATTCATAAGAATACACCTTATGGAATGATGTGATATATTTGGAAACAGTGCAAGTAACTACCCTTAGACGTGCGGGTTACGGGACGCATGGGAGTGTGTTCCTGAAGCTTCCACGCATGCATGGACAGCAGTCAGTTTAGCGGTAGTCACATCGATACGCACACCATTTTTATCAGCTGATGGCGATTAGAGAGGACTTGGAAAAGATCGAGATGCTGTGGTGCCCCGGGCCCAGGTGTCTCTCTTTCTTCAGACCGGTGCTTCTTTTCGTTTGGCAACTGGCCATGTCTTTTCAGTTTTCAGTACGTTGAGGATCACCAAAACCTAGTCCTTGTTTACTTCACCTCCAACTCCTAACTTTGACACTATGAAAAAGAAGATTCCCCATCACATCAAACTTGCGGTACATCAATGGAGTACTAAATGTAGATGAAATTAAAAACTAATTGCACAGTTTTGTTGTACTTTGCGAGATGAATCTTTTGAGCCTAATTAGTCAATATTTGGACAATAATTCACAAATACAAACGAAACGCTACAGTGTCGCATTTACGGCAAAATGCTAATTTTGCCACTCCCAAATTGGCAACTAAACAAGACCCTAAGTACCTCGAGCGCGGATTGCAACATGCGAAACCTTTAACCTCGCAAGTTGCATGCCGATAACAAGAAGAACAAAATCTTTTAACCTCGCAAATTCTACAGAAGTGCTCTTGGGGAATAAGTCTTGAACCCTCACATTGTCTAGCCCACCGGAAGGGACGATGCTAATAATAATGACTAACTTCCAATGGATTGACCCTCGAGTATTCAGAATTGATTTCGAACACAGGGCTTCCACCTCCTTATTCTTTACTAAGGGAAGAAGCTTAGAGGAGAACTGCTCGAGGTTACGACTTTTCATCAAGGCTCAACGAAGCAGGCGCCTCAAGGCTAGGCGTTCGACTTGGGACGTGGATGAAACCTCGAGGCTAAGCGATCGGCTCAGAACGAGGATGAATCCCGAGGTTAACGGGCGGAAGGCGTGAGAAGCATGACACATGAAAAAGTTTAATTTGTACACGTGTTCTTTAATGACCTTTATGTACGGCATATCCTAGTGGCTGAGTGAGGACATTTTCAGAATGTAAAGTAGGTCATGAATCACTTTTTCAATGGAAAGGAAGGCTATGTATCATTTGTAACCCTAAATCTGTTTGGTGCTGAACTTGTTTGACACCAACAGTGGCGCCCACCGTGGTCATAGTCACAAAACAACCCACAATGCTACAAGCGAAGAAAAAGAAGACACCCTAGGGAGTCGCCTAGGGTGAAAGAGAGAACCCTGCGGCTCAAGAGAAAAAACTTGTCCCTGTTGATTAAGATGACACATATATCATAGAGAAGTTAAAGAGAGTTGAGGCTAACTTATGGATAAGAAGTGGGAAAAAAAGAGCCGAGGCAGAAGCAGCAAACCAAGCACAACCCGAGTCAAGCACAAGAAACGACCTAGGTGTAGCAGAAAAGGAGTTGGCCATAATGCTAAGGCAACTCGAAACTCTAAAACAAGAAAAAGAAAGATTTGCACAAGAACTAGAAGCCCAATGTCTAGTAGCACAAAAATTAGCAAAGCTAAATCAAGCAAAATAACAATCGGGAGAATTGCAAGAAGAGTTGGATTACTTACAAAACACGCCACCACAACTGAAAACACAACCACCAGCCTCGAGACAGCAATATGTCATGAACACCGCAAACATCCCGCAAACACATCCTAACCTCACTGGACACAACGTGCTAGTGGTGATAGGCACCAATGTAGCAATTGACCAAAGCTCTCCATTATTTATAGGTCTGCAAACAGCTCTCTAGCCTCCAACCTACAAGATAGTCTCACTGCTAAAGTTCAATGGGCAAAATGACCCTCGACAGTTCCTATGAGCTACGAAGTTGCAGTAGCATCAGCTGGAGGAGACGATGTTGTCTTAGCCAAGTCCCTAATCATTGCGTGTGAGGGTGCCGCGCTGAACTGGTACTCACTACTCCCACCGCAGTCAGTATACAACTAGATTGATCTCAAAACAAAGCTGATACAAAACTTCCAAGGCTTCCATCATGCAACAACAGACTCGGGTGACTTGTTCCACTGTATCCAGAGAGATAAAGAACCTCTAGCCAATTATGTCAAAATATTCAAAGAATTGAAGTCACAAACTCCAGATGTGGACGAAAGTGTAGCCATAGCAGCTTGCATCAAAGGGCTAACATCAGGCCCGACAGCTTCGCACCTATCAAGAGAAAAACCTAAAACCATGAAAGTTTTGTTCGCTGTGTTGGAAAAATACTGCTGGTCAGATGAAGACTACAGGAAAAGAGTAATGGAGAGAAATCGCCAAAGGCAAACCTTGAAAGATCAGAATTGGCCAACCCCAAAATACAATTTTGCACAACATCAACAGCTATATCCAGCTCAACATGTGCCACCGATCGAAGGCGCTCAACCCTCACAACAACAAAGTCAAAATCAGAATGGACAACCCCAGCAACAACAGCAAACAAATTATGGCAGTGGCAAAGAGGAGGCCACTCAGGCAGGGGAAGGAGCCGAGGCAGAGGACCTCCGAGGCCCCAATACCACCCATACACCTACCCTCGTGAGTTCATTCACCAACCCGTCCTTCAATAACCAACCCACCATGATCCACAGTTTTAATCTCAAAGTTAGCAAGTCTCGCAAACTGCAAGTTTCACACCGTCTCAGCCTCTACAAGAAATACCACTACCTACACCAAATCTTTCCAATCAAATACCCAAAGCCGAACCTAATAATGGTCAAAACAGCAATCCCAAAGCTCTACCCACCTACGGCATAATAATGCCAATATCAGGGAGATCCTCGCAAGAGTTTGAAAATCCAAAATCCGATTCCAACGTCTTGCCCACCCATGGCATGATCATGCCAATATTAGGCGGTTTGTCGCTAGAATTCAAAAACAAAAAACATAGGCAAAATTACTTTAGGGAAGTCCACTCAATCATCCCCGATGGACCTCCGGCTAAGCCACAATGGGCACACATGCCAATATCCTTCACTAAGGAAGATTTCAAACTATAGAAAGCCTCGTATAACGATGCGATGATAATCGAGGCCATCATCGCATGCTGGACAATTGGGAAAGTGCTAGTTGATAATTGAAGCTCAGCAGACATCATCTTTTCAAACACATTCAGAGAGATGAAAATTGACCCTCGCCTGTTACAACCAGCAGAAGTACCCTTGCTTGGTTTTGGGGGGAAGCCAGTAAGAGCCTTGGGAAAAATCATCCTGCCAGTATGGTTCGGAACACTAGACAATGCCAGAACAGAGCACATTACATTTGATGTCATGAAAATGTATTATCCTTACTTTGCAATCCTTGGAAGGGGTTTCATCAACAAATTCGACGTTGCAATAAGGCAATTATTCTTGTGTATGAAGATCCCGGCTCTCAAAGGACTCATCACAGTATTTGGTGACCAACAGTTGGTCCGAGACATTGAAAAGGGTAACACTCTGGGGCAGAAAAATGTACACCACTTGGCAAGCTCCAGCAAGGTTGAGCCCTTGGAGAAGAAAAAGCCATACGTCAAACCTAAAAGAGATAAAGAAAAAGTGAAAATGAGTGCAGATGGCCAAACAAAAACAGTGCTGCTAGACGAGCATGTCCTCGATAGAGCTGTAATCATCGGTGCTAACCTCGAGCTTTATGAAGAAAAGCAGCTAATAGAATTCTTGAACAAAACAAAGATGTCTTCTCATGGTCTACACGTGACCTGCAAGGAGTAGATAGAGATGTAATAGAACACAAGTTAGAAATAAACAAAGGCATGAGAACAAAAAACAAAAGCTTCCAAAAATATTAGAAGACAAAATACAAGTCGTCAAAGCAGAGGTTCAAAGGCTAGTTGATGCCAATGTGATACACGCGGTAATGTATCCTAAATGGCTAGCAAACACAGTTCTAGTCAAGAAGAAAAATGACAAATGAAGAATATGCATAGATTTCACCAACCTCAACAAGGTATGCCCAAAAGATGACTTCCTATTAGAAAGGGTTGACAAGGTGGTAGATGATGCTATAAACAGTGAAATGCTATCACTACTAGATATGTTCTCAGGCTATCACGAAGTCCCAATGGAGGAAAAGACGAGTTTCATCACTCCATTCGGAACATACTGCTTCGTGAGAATGCCTAAGGGGCTCAAGAATGTGGGGTCAACTTTCTCAAGAATGATAGCAATAGTCCTTAGCACACAAATTTGAAGAAACATCCTAGCTTTCATGGTAAAAAGTGACAAACGAAAAGATCATATTCATGACCTCGCAGAAACATTTGTTAACCTGAGAGCAGCAAACTTGTAGCTGAATCCAGAAAAATGTGTATTCGGAATTCAACAAGGCAAGGTGCTAGGATGCTTGGTCTGAACCAAGGGCATCGAGGCCAATCCAGACAAAATCCAAGCTCTAGTTGACATGGAAGAACCTGCTTCAGTAAAAGATGTGCAAAAATTGATAGGAAGAATAGCAGCCCTCAACAGATTCAATCCCAGAGCAACTGAGAGAAGCCTACCCTTTTTCCAAGTGTTGCGAAGCTCCAAAAAGTTCGAATGGGGAGAACAGCAAAGCAAAGCTTTCGCAGAACTTCAAAACTACCTAACAAACATGATGAAATTGTGCCCACCCAAACCAAAGTCTCCTTTGTTGTTATATTTGTCAGCATCGAGCTCTGCAGTCAGTGCTGCCTTAGTGCAAGAAAAGGAAATCGAGGGTAAACCAAGACAAACTCCTGTATACTTCGCCTTAGAAGCATTATCAGGGTCAAAACTGTTCTACTCAAAGCTAGAAACAATCACTTATGCTGTAATAATGGCAGCGCGCAAGCTAAGGCATTACTGAGGGCCACAGAATAGTGGTGGTCACTAGCCAGCCTCTACATGGTCTATTCACAAATAGAGAAGCCTCAGGGAGAATCACAAAATGGGCATCAGAATTGTTTGAGTATGTGGTAGACTTCGAGAGAAGAAGTGCAATCAAATCACAAGTCTTAGCCAATTTCATAGTCGACTGGACATCACCATGCAATAGTGAAACTGATGAGATCGAAGTTCCATGGGTTATACATTGCGATGGAGCTTGATGTGAGAAGGGAGTAGGAGGGACAACAATTGTCACTTCACGCTCGGGCGTTAAAATCAGATATGCAGTGAGGCTTGATTTCAAAGGCAAAGCAAGGTCCACCACCAACACCACAGAGTATGAAGCACTGCTTTTGGGGCTAAGAAAAATGAGGGCGTTGAGTCAACAAGTATTTATAGTGAAATCAGATTCCAAAGTGATTCAAGAGCACATCGAGAAAGGAAGTGAGGCGAGAGAGCTAGAGCTAGTGAAATACTTAGCAACAGTAAGATCCATGGAAAAGTATTTCAAAGGATACACTATTCAATACATCCCAAGAGCAGAAAACGATGAGGCAGACAAGTTAGGAAAAGCAGTTGCACAAAATCAACCCATGCCACCTGATGTATTCTATGAAGTCATACACTCTCCATCAACCAAAGAGCAAGCCCCGAGGGTAGTAAATGCAATCACAACATATGATTGGAGGGCTCCAATTATGGCCTACCTAAGAGGACACTTCAAGCCACATGACAAGGTTGAATTAAATAGAATGAAGCAAAGGGCTAAGGGCTATGCCATAGTCGACGGCGAATTGTACAAATAAGGGATATCAGCTCCTTGGCTAGGGTGTATAACCTCGAAAAATGGGAAAGAATTGTTAGCATAGATCCACAATGGGTTTTGTGGTTCACACATTGGAACCAGAGCTCTAGTAGGCAAAGTCGTAAGATAGGGTTTATTTTGACCAACTGCTATTTTTGATGCCAGAAACTTGGTAAAAACTTGCAAGGCTTGTCAGAAAACAACCAATCAGCAGAGGTCACCCTCATTGCCTTTGTAATTAATACCACCAACCTGGCCCTTACAAAGGTGGGGAATGAACTTAGTAGGACCACTAGCAACTCCTCAATGCAACTGCAAGTTCGCAGTAGTAGCAGTTGACTACTTTATCAAATGGATCGAAACTAAGCCACTGGCAAACATAACCTCAGGCTCCGTACAAAAATTCTTTTGGTAGAACATTGTCTGCAGGTTCGGAGTTCCTAGAGAGTTAGCAGTTGATAATGGAAAACAATTTGATTGTAATGACTAGAGAATTTTGTGCAACCATGGGAACCAAAGTAAAATTCGCATAAGTGTATCAACCACAGTCTAATGGGGCTGTCAAAAGAGCGAACAGGATAATCTTTTTGAGCATCAAGAAATGTTTGTATGAACTGCCTAAAGTCATATGGTCTCATAACACCACAACATCAAGGACGACATGCTTCTCATGTTTCCGGCTGCTATACGGCTCCAAGGCCATGACACCAAAAGAAATCAAGAATAAAAGCTTAAGAGTACTTAAGATTGAGGCTTCCTCAGACAACGAGAAGATCGGCAAAGGTATGATAGAACTGGACATACTGCAAGCAGAAGAAAACCTTGACAAGTACCAACAAGAAACAAGAAAATGGAGGGACATGAAAGTAGTGAAAAAAGAAATCAAGATAGGAGATCTTGTCATAAAAAAGAGAAAGAATTGGGAGAACCTCGGGAAGTTACAAGAAACTTAGGAAGGGCCTTACATTGTCACTCGAAGCAACATGCCAGGATCCTTTTACCTCATAGATCAGCTTGGAGCAGAGTTACTGCATTCTTGGAATGTGGATAACTTGCGCAAATACTACCCATAGTTGCCAAACTTGTAAGAACCCTCCGCCATTAAATCTATAAACAGGGTGAGGTTAGAAAATTTACTTTCTCGCATTTACTTTTGTGCAAATAGATCGTACTCTTTTCCTTGCTAGGGGGGATCCACACTAGAGGCAAGGTTTTTAACAAGGCGGATCCATGTAGACCTTTACATTCTAATGAAGTACAATTCCCCCTTACCTTGTGTTTGTCAAGCCTCAAAGGGGCATTATGTTGCGTTTTTGTGGAATCGAGACTTGCATTTCTGTGCAAGCTAAAGCCAAAAGCAACAGTTGTGGCGAAACCTTGCATTTCCGTATGATTAAAAACTTGTGTTTCTACGCAAACATTGGGTAGAAGCAACAACAAGTTGCAACACCAATATTCCTTTTTGAATACCTCGAACCTTGCATTTCTGCGCAAGTGAAACATCGCATTTCTGTGTGAAAAAAGAGTTTCATTTCGACACAAAACCTAGCCAAAAGCAACAACAAGTTGCGGCATCAGCTTTACATGCTCAGCGTTTATACAAAATTTTATCTAACCTCACAGGGCTCCAACTTTATGGTCGAAGCAACCAAGAGTTGCGATTTTGACCTGACTTTTGATCCAATTTTTTAAGTCCGCAAAACTTGGAACAAGTTTTTGTCGACTTATTATTAGAATACTTGAATACAGAAACTTTGATAAAAATTACATCAAAAAGAAAAAGATCCGAGGATGACCCTATCATTGATCAAAGGGGGGGGTGATGTTTTTCGCAGAAAAAGTTTTCATCCGTTTGTGTGAGAATTACGTTAAAGCAACAGATCAATGACCCCCTCGAGGCTAATCTAAATTTTACTCATTAAACATCTTGCTAAACAAACATACTTGATCTTTAAAGCTTTGCACAAAAAGCATCATAGCAAAAACACCAGAAATCTTGAAAACTAGCTTTGGGATGGAAAGAACGAGAGAGGCACCAAGCATGACCATTGGCAACAACGTTTCCACGATGAAATCGAAGAGGAAATATGTCCTGCGCAGGCCCATCACCTAGGACCTGCGCAGGTTAAGTTACAACCAACAAATATTTTAGTTCCTGACACTAAACTATACATCAAAAGACTAGTCTTCAATTAAATTTAGCTTGAGCCTCCACCTCTTGTTGCTCCGAACCTCTAGCCTCGTCCTTCTCCCTTAACTCCTCTTCCTTGGTTTGCTCAAAACAATACAATAAGAAATTAACCAAGCAAGACATAAAATAAAGCAAAAAAGAAAAGTATGAACCTACACAAGATATTCACGGGCATAGTCGCTAGCTCCAGCAATAACTAAGGGCAAGGACTCAAATTCTTGATCAATCCAATCAAATATTTCCTTGGCACCCTTATCAGCAGGGAAAGGAAGAGGCTCCGCCTCAAACTCTGCTGGTGCAAGTGTAACAACTCTACCTAAATTAAGTGCTTTTAACTCTAAACCAGTGACAAATCAAATCCCTAAGTTAAGAAGTGAAATGACCTTTATAAACCTAAGCAGCTCTTTTGGAGTTTGTTTTAAAGCTTGAAATTCTTCATACAAACTTAAGTTTTTGCCCAAATAAGAGTTGTAAAACTTTTTAATTCCAACAACTTTTGTTAAAGGCACCTTGACTAATTCGGAGTGGAAGGGAGTCAAAAACAACAACCCAAGCCGGCTCTCCTACAGGACCTTGAAAATCTCTTAAGTCCTGGAATTCGAGTTTTCCTCCATCTTTGCAAGCTTTCATCTCCCGTTTTCCTATCTAAACTCGAGTCAGAGCCTTAATAGGAGTTGTAGTACCTCAAGAGTGTTCCAACTTTGTTACACCGACCCAGATCCAAATTGGACCCGAGCTTGTTCAAAATCCCGGTCAAAGTGAGGTAAACAAGTCAACTCACCCCTGGTGCCTTGAAAATCCGAAGTCTGGAATTCCAGATTTTTGGCTAACTTTGGCGTGAAATATCTTTGAATCCTTTCACAATCTAAACCGACACCTTAAACAAAGTTTGAAGAACGATCAGAGTTGAACAAGTTTGTTTAAGGGAGTTTCGGGAGTTGTGTTGAAAGATTCGGAGAAGGATCGCTCCAAAGCTGGTCGGGCTTGCTGCCTGAAAGGAACCTCGATGCCCGCGCGCCCGAGCATGTTCGCTTGCGCGCCGCGTGGCCGCCGGCCACCGGCAGCTCGTCGGCGCCCTATCCCCAGCGCGACAGCGACAGGACGAGAGCCACGGCGCCAACCCGCGCCCGCGATAGGACGAAGCGAGCGCAGGGCTAGCCAATCGCCGGCCGCGCGCAGGTCGCCTTCCGCCTGCCACGGCTCTGCTCCGCCAACCCGGTTCTGCCCGTTCGCCAAGAAAGCTGAGATGCCCCCAACGTCCCGCGCCTCCGCCCGCTCGCCCAACCCCCACGGTAGCCTTTCCGCCTCGCCCGCCCGACAGACCGGAAGCCCCAGACGCGCGCCGCCCAAGGCTAATCGTCGCCGAAGACCACCCGGAGCTCCGCCTCCTCTGCCCAATGGCGTCGTCGGCCAATGGCCACCTCGCCTGAGCACTCGCCGCTCCTGGCCTTATCCTTTCCCCACCGGAGCCCCGCCTCGACGCTCCGCGCCACCCCAGCCCTATAAAAGGGAACCCCCTCACCGGCAATGCCACCCCTTTGCCACCGCTTTCTCCTCTGCGCCCTGCTTTCTCCTCTGAGCCACCGCTTTCTCCCCGCGCCGCCGCTGAGCTTCCGTGGAGCTCACCCCCTTGCGCCACCCCCACACTCCGGCGACTTCGCCGCTACCCGCAAGCCGTTTCTTCCAACACACCAGCCGCCCGCTCCTCCGCGCGGTACTAGAGCTTGCTTGTGTCCACCAGTAGCACCGCCGCCGCTGGACCACCGTCGAAGTCTCGCCGCCGCCCAAGCCTTCGTGCGTACAACCTTCCCGCTCCAGCCTGCTCCTGCTCGGCCCCAAGGCTTCGCCGGTAGACCTGGAGGTAAGCTACTTAACCTCCCTATCTTTCTGTCTCGCCCGACCCCTACCCTTTTTCGGTTCGTCCGACCCCTCTCCGTTCGGTTCGTCCGACCCCTGCCCTTTTCGATTCGTCCGACCCCTCTCCGTTCAGTTCACCCGACCCCTGTCTTTTTTTCGTTTCGCCCGACCCCTGTCTTTTTCCGTCTCGCCCGACCCCTGTCTTTTTTTCGTTTCGCCCGACCCCTGTCTTTCTCCGTCTCGCCCGACCCCTGTCCTTTCCGTCTCGCTCGACCCCGCCAAGTTTCATCGACCCTTTCTCCACCTCGCTCGAGGGCTCGGTTGTAATTCTTTTTCTTTGACCCGAGGGTATCGGTGAAATATTTTCGGGGATTCCTCTGTGTTGAGTCTGAGGACCTCGGTACGGTTTCTTCTCCGTAGCTTGCTTTAAGTGTCCGTGTTAAAACATGAGTGTGTTGAAATAACCTTTTAAAATGTTTAACCCCTGCATTGCATTTCCGTGTAGAGTTAAATCTCGCCGACGGTACGTACGAGCTTCATCCAGCACCGGAAGAAGACCCCGCCGAGGAACAGCTGCATCCCTTCGAAGGAGAGCCCAAACCAGCGCAAGACCCCGAGGACCCGCAAGCTTTTTCTGAAGGCAAGCCCCGGTGCATGAACTCCCTGTTTTACTTTCCTGCCACTTATTGATTACTTGATTGCGCATTTACGTTTCGAGGAGTTGTAATGGAACCTTAGATGCATAACTTAGTACCTTGTTTTTGGATACTAGTTGCTAAGGCCGAGTAGTTGCCTTGCTTAATAGGTTTCGGTAAAAGTTGAGTGATCTCCTGTTACTCGCGAGTTATAGGAGTTGAATGTTTCAGATTTGTCGCAACTATAAGGACGACGGACGGGGTCAGGCTTGTGTTTGATACTTGGTGGATTGCCCCGTCTGTCTAAATGAAAATGAACTAAGGTCGAAACGTGTCGGCGTTCGTGATCAAGTGATTGAAAGTACTAATCTCATACATAGTATGGGATGGGGAAGCCTAGTACCTGATTGAACTGGGGCGTGGCATACCTTCCGGCTGTCCTTGGAACGTCGTTCCCATGGTGCATCATGTGGGTGCAAGTGCGGTCACAGTGCAGCAATAGTCCAGGACTGTGGAGCATTGCATGCCAAAGGAAGTTGGCCCTGACACGTGCCTAAGGGATCGATGGGGACGGCTGACAAATGAAGCGACCCTTCGTGGTGCGCGGATGTCGTGAGATTAGGTTTGCCATGCATGGTTAACAAATTCGAATCGATTCGTCTGCCTCTCACAGATTGGGACTACTTGATCGCTATTCTGCACTGAGTAAAGATGGAACATGATGATAATTTTTTAAATCTTGATGCTTGTTCAGTAATTGCTTGGAAACCATGTTTATTTAGTATAAGTTGCTAATCTAGAATGGATAAAGAACATAGAACATGAGCTAAAATGTTGGAAGTAAGGTCTGACTTTAGACGCTTTTGGCAAGAAAACCCCAGAGCCAGAAAGCCTTGCATGTCTAGGTCTCGGTCGTGTCTTTCCGATGGATCAGTCTTGCTGAGTATTAGTTGCTCAGCCTTGTTGTGGCTAATCTTTTTCAGCTAATGTCAGTAGCTTGGGTGTTGGTACCACTTGGCCGACCCAGCTTCCTCCAGGCTGGACCGTCGAGTGGGATCCTTCCTCGGATGGCGAAGGAAGGAATTTTTGATGTCATGATCGGCTCCGTCATGATGTCTTGTATTGACGTTTAGCTTCCGCTAGTTTTAATTTGACCTCGAACCATGCAAAATTTTGGTTTGAATTTCCAAAAACTCTGATGTAATAAATTGTTGAACTATGTTGTCATGATGGAATGTTGTAATCTCTGTGCTACTCACCTTCGTGTGAGCGATGCTTCTCGATCCTGTTTACGTGGTTTATCGGAGGAAATCCGACGGTCGACCAAGTTGGCTTGCTTAAAGTGCATAATCACATGTCAGGCGACTTCAATGCATTTTAGCCAGGTTAATTTGGGCGGTTCCGCCACAGCAAGCTTGTACCCATCATAAATATGTGAAAAACAGGCCTTCAACACTTGTTCCGCCCTATCAATAAAACCTTTTTGATCCTCGTTGTTCTTCCCCAATTTGTGAATCATTGAATCCTTTTCAGTACAAGACTTTGCAAGCTTCTTGTTGTTTTTCCTTAGACAACTAATGGTCGTCCGCATCTCTCTCAATGGTACTGCACAGCTTCTCAAGAACCTCAAGGTTGTCTTGTGAGTTCTTTTCCAAGGTTTCCACCTTTTGAGCAAGATCACTGCATGTCTTCACAAGAAGGTTTTTATTCTTATTAAGCTCAGCATTTTCTTCCTTAAGTGAGGTACAAAGACTATCCAACGCGGAATTCTCTTTCCTCAACCACGACATTTCAGTCTCGAGCTCAAGAATTCTAGCACTCCGCTCAAGCATAACTTTCTCTTTATCTTGAAGCTTGTCAATAGCAACCTTGCCAGCAAATACAGCTTAGAAAAAGCAAAAAAAGCAAAAAGTATATCAAGGAAAAAATTTCAAAGGCTCAAGGAAAAACGCTAAGAACAACAACAAAAGTCACACCTTATAGCCGATGGTACTTGTGATCCTTGCCAAATGATCAGGGTCATAATAGCGCAAAAACTTTTCATATTCTGCAAAATAAAAGCAAAAATCCTAAGCAAAGGTCTCATGAAAAAGAGAGGGAGAGAGAAATCCCACAAAATACTAACCCTCGGGATCGAAATAACTGCCCCGGGTGTCAGTTTGAACAGAAGCCTTAACCCTCGTAGGAGCTTGAGGATTTTCCCTTCATCTTTAGCAAGTTCACCCTCCTCATGAACCTCGCAAGAAACATTGATCTTAGACGTCTCCTTCAAAGCTGCTTCCGCCAAGACACATACAACCCGAAGTGAGTCCCTCGATCCCCATAGTAGTGGAGGATTGAAAGGATCGTCATCCACACCTGACTCGGGCACATAGACAGCTAGTAATTTCTCCTTAAGATCTGTTCTGAAAGCCTTATCGTAGTCCAGCACAGACTGAGGCAGGGCAGAACCCTCGGGCAGAGGGTCCACCCTCAGAAGCAACAAGGGTTCAGTATATGGCTCTCCAGTTGCGCCAACAATATTTTGCAATTCCATAAAAAATTTAGTGGAAACGCCGCTAACATTCACGAAGCTTAATTCAGGTGGTAATTCGATGACATTTTTACCTGATTGAGTAGGCAACGGCTACTCCGCGGCCTCCATAGCACCAGGCATAACTGAAGAGTCAGGAATAGCCTTGTTGGCAGGAATGGCAGCCTTGGGGTGAACTCTTTTTGAGTAGAAGAATCAAAAGTTTTGTCATCAAGCAAACCTCGCAAAGGGAAATCAAAGATGAATCCTCATCCACAAAACCACCATCATCGTCATCATCATCTAAGGCACTCAAAATTCACAATCCAAACTTCATGGCAGCCTTCTTAAGTTTCAAACCTGCCAAAGCCCCCACAGCTGCGAACTCAATGTTGGAATCAATAGCTTTAAACTCGAGCTTTCGAGTCAAGGGTTTCGAATCCTGTGTTGCCTCGAGCCTTTTGCTGGATGAACCTAACGCTTGATCATCAAAAGCACTTTGACTAAGAAGACTTTTCCTTTTAAGGGCCTCAGAACTAATGGTCTTGGATTTCTTCCCAACTTCAACAACGGCCATGGCAGATGAGTCTTCAGCTTTCTTTTTCGTTTTCCCTTTCCCTACATTGCTGCCAATTTCCAGAGGACCAGTAGCACCAGCCTCACGTAGCTGCTTCGAGGGTTTACGAGGCTTGACTCGAGGCTCTACTTCTATTCCCATCTCAGAAAATACACGGTTCACTCGGACACCGTGTGTAACAATCTTGCGAGCCTACAGATGTTCATTCTCATGATAAGGCCCAAGGATATCAACAGTATGTCTCTCAACCTCATCAACAAAAAGACTAGCATTCACCCCTTCTGGCAAGCTCAAACCAAAGAGAGGAAAAGGAACCAGCTTGTGGTACTACGTTACAGTCTCCATCCTGATTTCCTTCGGCGTCCACCCATGGGAAAGGGGCCAAATGTCCATGGCTAGAAATTCTTCAACCAAATTGTGGCGGAACTGCCGAAACTAACATAGCTAAGGCACACATAAGTCGCTTAACACACAATCATGTACTTTAAACAAGTCAACTTGGTCGTCCGTCGGATTTCATCCGGTAAACCACTTAACTCAGGATCGAGAAAGCAAGACTCGCACGAAGGTGAGTGGTTACAGAGATTACAACAGTCCATCTCAATTAAACAAGTGTATCAAATTATTACATCATCAAGTTCGAAATTCAAACAAGGTTTGCAGAGTTTTCAAATAATAGAAACAAATAAATGGAAGCTAGACATCGTTATATGATATCATGAAGAAGCCGATCATGACATCAATGATCCCTGTCCTCACCGTCTGAGGAGGGATCCCACTCAACCGTCCAACTTGGAGGAAGTTGGGTAGGCCAAGTGCCACTTGCAGCGAGCTCAGGGGTATCAACATCAAGCATAGTTTCCAAGCAATTAATGCAAGTAACAATATTAGATCATCATCATATTTCATTCTTACTCAGTGTAGCATAGCGATCAAGTAGTCCCAAACTATGAGAGGCAGACGAATCGATTCAAAATTTCTTAACCATGCATGGCAAACCTAATCCCATGACATCCGCGCACCGCGAAGGGTCGCTTCATTTGTCAGTCGTCCCCATCAATTCCCAGACCCGTGTCGGGCCCACTTCCCTCGGTACAAGGCTCCATAGACCAGACCTCTACCGTTCTATGACCGCACTTGTCACCACATGGGGCCGTAAGGAAACTTCATTCCAGAGACAGTGGGGCGATCTGCTCACGTCCCGGTTCAATCAGGTACTAAGCTTTCCCATCCCATACTAGGTATGAGATTAGTACTTTCAAACACTTGATCACGAACACTATCACATCTCGACCTTAGTCCAATTTCATGTAGACAAACGGGGCAATCCACCGACCACCAAAAATAGTTCACAGAGCCCTGCCCCGTCCATCATCCTTATAGTTGTAACAAAAGGAAAGCAATCAACTCCTATAACTCGCGTGTGACAGGCAATCACTCGACTTTTACCGAGTCCTATTAAGCATTGCAACTACTTAGCTTATCATACTAGTGTTCAGATCAAAGGGTACTAAGTCATGCATCTACGGTTTCAATCAATTCCTAGAGACGTAAATGCGCAACCAAAGTAATCAATCATATTACATGTATTTAAAAAGAGGAATTCATGCTCCGGGGCTTGCCTTCACATTGGGAGTTAGTTAGCTGGTCCTCGGCTTGCTCTTGCACGGGCTCGACTCCGACTTGATGCAGATCAGCTACGGCTCGTTCTTCTGGCATCGGGTGAAGCTCGTACGTTCTGTCAGCAAGCTTCAGCTCTACACAAAATGCAATTGCATCAAGTTCAAACTTCCATGCTTTCTCACACAGGATGCAAAACATGAATTAGCACTGAAGTGTAATTTACATTATGACCACATTCACCTAAACAAGGTTCTTAAACCTTCTTTATCTGCATAAGGTAAAGTGTGTTGTGGTATAAAACCTGAGGTTGATTTGATGGTGATTGTGTACATATATACGACTTAACTTTATTAAACTTTAGATAAGAAAGTTATCCTATTTCTGAATGTTTTTGGTACCTCTTCCGAAAAAGACCATTACCCTTACTTATGATTTCTTTCGTCCATTTAATTAGGTCCATCGTACAAATTTTATTTCAGTCTTCAAGTAGGGAGGTATAACCTTGGTAATTTAACAGTAGATTAGACATAACATCATTAGGTTACTGTAAAAATTTGGGGTGCATTGGATCAGTACAAACATAATTAAAAATATTTGATCATCCCAAGGTGATAGGTACTTAATCATTTTTAACTTGAGTTATTCATAGGGTTTGTTGATGAAATTTTAACAAAGTGTTACAAAGAAGCAACATAGCCTTTGGTGATTTTTTCAAAATTTTTAATGAAGGGCAACCATATACCATAACTTCTTCTCACTTATCTTCCTTAAAAAAGTAGGTGGGTTCCAAGAACCTTAAATTTTCTTATGAACTAGGCTTCACCACTAATTTACTCAATGTGGTTTCACATTTTTCGCACCTCTGGATGAATTATTATGCAAAAAGACAAAAGGCAACCTTAGATTTCAATTATAAAACTAAAACAGTGATTTAGAAATCTGTGCTAGGCTCTAAATTATTTTTATAAGCTTCCATTCTCTGAAACAAACTCTTGAGAGTTGGATTCATCATTTTAGCATTTTTCTATGGTTTACTATGATTTAAATAGCTTAAACAAGGATTAAAACATATAATATTAACTCTAGCAGAGATAGTTTATCAGAAACTATACTTCATACTGAGTCTAGCAAAATTGATTTGACATTTTTTCGATTTTTGTACAATTTATGGCGTATTTCCAACGCTAAACCTATTTTCTGCTTGGAAAAAAAAGCAACATCAAAACAGCTTTACAACCGGGCCCTTGTAAGTTTTCACTCACAACCACACCCTCACTATTTATACCTAAGCCCTCAGCCGAGTTTCGCAATCACACTTATGCCCTTGTGGCGGCGCGCGGCGGCGGGGCTACGATTCCGTCGGCTCGCCGGCGATTCCAGGGCAACAAGCGCGCGGGGATGAGTGTATGCTCACCATGGGGCTGCTGGCGAAGGCTCGGGCGCGGAGGGGGCTTCCTGGCGGCGGAATGGTGAAAGGCGGCGTCACGGCTGCGGCGGAGCTGGGCGGCAGCGTTCTGGCGGTGTCGAGGCTTGGTGACGGCAACGGACATCGGCTCGAGCTGCGCGACGTGGTGGCGGAGCGATTTACGGTGACAGCGAATAGCAAGGCTACGTGGAGATGGGCTCTCCACGGAGAGGTGGCTCGGCAGCGAACGCAAAGCAGAGCAGGGGGAGCGCGGTGAGGTTGGGTGAGTGGGGAAGGGGGCATAGGCGGTGCAGGGCATCCATTTATAGGGCCAGGGCAGAGCAGGCAAGCGAGGCAGAACTGGGACTGGTAGCTGGGGACCGGAGGGGAGCCGGGGCACTGCTGCGGCCATTAATGGCGGCAGCGCCATGGACGCAGAGAAGGGAGGGGTGGCGCGGTAGGCGAGGGCACTGCAGTCGAGGCGTGCAGGCATGGGTGAAGCGAGCGTGCGCATGGGGAACGGCTTTGCTGGGGCGCCTGGTTGGCGAGGCTGGCGCTCGATGCGTCGCTTCCCGGCCAGCGGTTGGCGGAGGTGGCGGTGTTGAGAAGGGCGTCTGCGGGGGAGTGCGCTTAGGGCAGGGCAGTGGGCAGGGCGTGACCTCGGGCGAGGCGGAGTTGCCGGGAGTAGGGTAGGGGGACCGCGGCGCTTCACTGGCGGCGGGGCACGCGAGGCGTCATCCTGCCGTGGCCAGAGACCGGGCGGAGGCGCTGCGCCGATGAGCGGGGGCCACGCGGCGAGCGACGGGTGGAGCACGACGCACGTGCTCTGGGCGCAAGGGATCTGCGGGATCCGACGATGGGGCGGTCTTCGAGCGCGAGTTACTCCAGATTTTTTATCTGTGCGATATTAACTCCCTTTACAAAAGTTGTAGTCCTCAGATCCTAATTCAACTTTTGTAATTGAACTGAGCTCAAATTTGTAGTAGATTTGAAGATACAGAGCTTCAAAGTTTGAGGGAACGTCGGTTTCTAGACTTGGAAGAATTTCCGCAGTTTGACTATTTTCAAGATTTTTGGCTGACTTAAGCTCCAGTTTTGAAAAGCTTCTGAGGTGAATTTGACCAGGATCCAGATGATGAACTTGTTGTATGAACTTAGTTCTCAAACTCTTATAAAGGGTTTTGCTGGCATTCTGTTCAAATTTTGTGAGATAAGCTTATGCCAAGATGCATGGTTGAACTGATTCCAGACTCGGTCTAGATTGCAGGCCTTGGGCTGAGTTGACCAATCTGGCCGACTTTGACCTGGGTTTTGAAAGCCTTATGTGCAGATTTCGACCTTACTCCCTTAGTCAAAGTTGTTTAAGGGATCAAAGCTTTAAAACTTTTGTATAGAGCTCAGCTTGAGTTCATATTGAAGAATTTTAGGGTGCGTTTGGTTCCGAGGACGGGACGGGACGATCCCATTTTTTCCAGTGTTTGGTTGGGAAGCATACGGGATGGGGTCGTCCCTAGTAGAGAATATACCGCAAATATCCGGGATGCTCCCGTCCGCCAAAAACGAGCGGACGGGGTCGTCCCAGTTCAACGCCGTCGCCCCCCATCTGTCACGCGAGAGGGAGCAACAGCGAGCGGGTGAGCTGGAGCTCCATCGCGGCCCTCCATGGCTGGCGTGGGCGAGCTCCGCCGCGACCGGAGCTCCCGCGGCCGAAGCTCCTACGGGCGGAGGTGGGCGCGGCCGGGACGGACGCGGCCGGAGCTCCTGCGGGCGGACGCGGCCGGAGCTCCCGCGGCCGGAGCTCGTGCGGGCTTAGGCGGGCGCGGCCGGGACGGATGCGGCTGGAGGCGGGGGCACCCGGGAGGATCGGGGGGGGGGGGGGGGGGTGGTCGGGAGGTCAACTATTGTTGCTTGCACCACCAAAGGGATGGTCAATTCTGGAATTGTCATCCTCCGGGCATATGCCAGTTACACGCCCACACGCGAGTAGGGGTGGCGGCGGGGTGGAGCAGGGGCGGCGCCGCGGGTGGAGCAGGCGAGGCTAGCATGGCGCAGGTGGAGGAAGAAGATGTTGTTAGTATGACAAGTGGGCCCCACAAACGGTGTTTAACGGAAGGAGAAAACGGTGCTCGTCCTGTCTGTTGCAATCTCTCCAACCAAACAAAAAATTGGGACGAACCTATCCCATTCAACCAAACATGAAATGGGATCATCCCATCCCAGAAAAATAGGACGGGACCGTCCCGTCCTACATTGTCTCCCATCCAAACACATGCTTAGGTAAAGAGCTTCAAAGTTGGGACTTTATCTATTTTTCTTAAATCGGCACAGGTTCAAATTTTGAGGTTTTGAAGATCTTTTGCTTAGATTCAAACAAAACATCAAAAATAAAAGTTGTTAGGGAAGTTGAGTTCTACAACTCTTGGTTGGACAGATTTTTAAGTTCTTAATCAAATCGATGGTTTAAACCGTTGTTTAGCTTGTGAGGGCAAAAGTGTATTTTTACTTATCTTCACAACTGCCAATTGTTCTTCTTTATGCTCTAATGACTTTACTTAAGATTAAACATGGTTTGATTAGGCTAAGTTGTTACACAAATCCTGTCCGGCAACAGCTGAACACGCAAGAACAAAAGCATCCTCGCAGGTCCGGAAACTTTTCGTCCTCCCCAAAGTGGGAACCGATATAATGTTAACAGGAGACATCGAACTATAGAATGGGCAAAATGGCTGACCAAAACCAAAAGCCTCAGACATATCAACCTTGACATAAAATCTGTAAGCAAGCCACTTATCATCCCATCTGTTCTTCTAAGCTATAGAGAGCACGACTCTAGAAATCTTCTTATTTTCATTCTTCCTCCAGGTTGTGAATGTACAACAACCAAACTGAGTCTCGAGAGCCTCCTCCTCATCATTAAATTGAACTTTCTTTTTCTGAATATGAAGCTGGTAGAGCCTCACAAAGCCATCCACATCAACAACCCCACCAAAGGTGCGTTCGACCCAGAAAAACTTAGAAAGTGTCATAAAAACATTAGGCGTAAGATGGTGAAGCTTGGCCCCATACCTGTCCAGGATCTGAGGAAACATCTTGTCTCATGGAAAACGAAACATCTTGTCTCATGGAAAATGTAGGCCGGAAGTGAAAAAAATCCCTGAAAACCACAACCTCGCCAGGATTGGGTTTCGACACAACCTCTTCGCCGGGAGGCCTCGCCACGTCCTTGGGAAAATAGCCTTTGCTAACATAAAAGTCTATCATGTTTTGAGAAACCAGCGAATAGCCAAAGCGAAGCGTCGGCGCATAAGTCTCCTTGAAAGCCATGAGCTGCAAAGGATCGGTCTCAATGTTGGTCAGATCTTCTCCACTGTCAGTATCAAAAAAAAATTCCAAATGTTGAGAATCCTCATGATCCTCCTGATGCTGAGAACCCTCGCGGCCCTCCTATCGCTCAGGAGCATCCCCACATAGCCTCGTTTGCTCTTCCAGCTCTTCAGGAGTCATTAACCTCGCAGTTTGCATAATACGAGCCAGCTAGATGTGAAAGAGCAAAGGTAGAAAAGAATGAAAGAAAAGGATAAGAATAATACCTTCGAAGCTAGAAAGATCAATGCAAGGAGCAGAAAAGCACAAATCTCAAAGCACTAAAATGACAATGAACAAGTTCTCAGCAAGACACGACGACAACCTCGAGCGACCCATACCCCCACCTTTTATAGGGGAGTTAGCGGGTGCAAAGAAACACCTCAAACCGCGATTTGAATTCTTTACTCAGGGAAGAAGCTTAGAGGAGAACTGCTCGAGGTTACGACTTTTCATCAAGGCTCAACGAAGTAGGCGCCTCGAGGCTAGGCGTTCGACTTGGGATGCAGATGAAGCCTCGAGGCTAAGCGATTAGCTCAGAACGAGGATGAAGTTCCGAGGTTAACAGGCGGAAGGTGTGAGAAGCATGACCATGTGAAAAAGTTCAATTTGTACACGTGTTTGGCATATCCTAGGGTTATAGTGGTTGAGTGAGGATATTTTCAGAAACTAAAGTAGGTCATCACTGTAAATGGGAGCCTGCCTCATTGTAAAGGGATAATACTTTTTCAATTAAAAGAACAATTGAAAGAAAAGCTCTATATCATTGTAATCCTAAATCTGTTCGGGGTTGAACTTGCTTAACACCAACAGTGTAGCGTCATGACACGAGACAAACGACAGTTGAGTTATACACCGCATGGACAAGAAGCTACTCAAGATTTTTCCTTGCACCTGGAGAGGTGTCCCTTGTAAAATAACCAGAGAATAACCAACACGCATGAGTCTCACATGGCAGAAAATGGCCCGCAGGAGTGCTTAATTTCCTGCTGTATGAGATGAGATGAGATAAGGTCACGGCCGGCCGCTGGCGATTTCGACCGATGCATGGGTCGAGGTGTCGCCCCGTGAGCCGGTACATGCGGCGGCGACGGCGGCCGCGCTGACACCTAAAGCCCGTGTGGCTGTGTCTACCATGTCTGCCATTAGATGCACTGAACCTCGGAAGGCACCACTTCTTGTCCGTCAGTGTGCATTCAGTGACATGCGACAAGACGTCAATCTCCAGCAGACCAGCACGAGAGCCGCTCAAAAGTGTCTTCAGTTCCCAGGAACTGAGCACACAGGAAAACACACGAGACAAAGAGGGAAGCAAGGAAGAGAGGAAGAGAGGGAGCCGGCATGTAATATTTCAAAATTTCGAAATATTAAATTGAGTAAAATTTTAAAAAAAATATTTTTTAAAATTATGTGCTGATTTAAAAATGGAAGATAAATTCTACTCTCTTCTACAAATCTCAATTTGATTTGGCTCTTTTTGGATTTTGTTGGATTTCAAAAATGAGTATATTTGAATTTTAAAATAATTCAAAATTCAAACTAAATATAAATAAAAACAACCTAACATCTAACCAAATCAGGCCGGCCAGGTCCACTAACCTAACTCTCCCGAACCATCCCAGCAGGCCGGCCTAGCTAGCCAGCCCAGCCGGCTCGCCCGACCGCCTCATCCTCTCCCGTCTCTCTCACCGCCAAGCAAGACCCACCCGTCAGTCAGCCGGCCCTGTTCCCCTTTCTTCCCCATCGCACCGTATGCCTCCCGCGCGCGGCGCGTACGGGGACGACAGGACAAGCTCGCTACGCTGGCGCACTGTAATGACCGACCCCTAATCTTTCCCAGTTAAGTTGATCTCAGCCTTTAACCTCAGTCAGTTGCTCTGTTGACCGCACCTAAGTGCTCAATCTTCCGCCAGTTCCGACCCCTGAGACCCGACCCCTACCGCTTCGTTCCTTTCCCGACCCTGGCGAGTTCAGCCCTCCGTCGGATCCTGCTGATCTTCCTCACCGTCCGATCTATCCCCGGTGGACCCGTGAGATCCTTTCCAGATCCCCCGCGTCAGCCGCACTCGAGTTGCATGGCCGCCTCAGAGTTTTCCTGCCGCGTGGCTCGTCTTCTCCGACGCCATCGCCCAGTTCTGTCTCTGGCGAGGAACAGAGTTGGGTCCCGCGCCCTTTTCCCCAATGGCAGCGGAAGCCTTCTGCACCCCTTCCTGCAGACCCTCGTCTCCCGCGCCCATCATCGCGATACCTGATCCCGGCCCCGGAGACCGATGTCGCCCGTCTTTTCCGTCCATTCCAGCAACAGTTGCGCCGCCCGGTCGTCGCTACACGACGATTCCCCCACCTCCAACCCCGACCGCGGCCGCGACAGTCCCTTTCCCCGCTCTGTCAGAAGCCGCCCGACAATCTGTTGTTCCGCGCTCTCCCCCGCGTCGCGTCCGCTTGTTCTCCCACCTGTGCGCCCTTGATTCTAGCGCCGTTTAACCGGTCGCTTCTATCACTTCTTCCGCACGGCGACGCCCGCTCTCCGCCAAATCCCAACCACCGGTCTACCCGCGCCTACGCCCCCCTGACGAAGTAGCGCAATGATCGCTGGCGTCACCCTCGGAGTTCTGCAGCACCGCCCGGTTTGCTCAATCGCCGCCATGGCAGAGTACTCCATTGCTTCTCCCCGGCCTTCGCGCCGCTCCCCTTCTCTCTCTCCCCGACGTTCCGTTACTCTGCTCCAGCAGCTATAAAAGGAATGCCCCCGTCGCCGGAGTTCCCTCCGCCTTTGTTGCCCTTAGTTTCCTCTAGCTCCCTGCTCAAGCTTCTAGCGCCATCCACCCAGTTCTCGAAAAGTTCATCTCCCAGTTCCTTCTCAGTTCAACCAAGTCACCAGCAGCGTGCTCCTTGTGCTGCGTAGAGCTCTCTTGTGATCCGCAAGAAGCAGCGCCGCCGCCGGAGTATCGCCAATCTCAGTCCTTTATCGAAGCTTTAGTTCCGCGCCCAAGTCTGCCTCTTCCCGACCCCAAGCTTTCCTTTCAGGAAGAAGGTGAGTGCCGACCCCGAGTCCGCCTCGACCGACCCCTCCTATCCGCCCGACCCCAGTTCCGTCTCGTCCGACCCTGTCTGTTCGCCGACCCTTGTCCGCCTCGCCCGAGGGCTTGGCTTTGATCTTTTCTTCAACTTGAGGGTGTAAGTGTAAAACGTGGGAACCCTTCAGCGCTTTCGTCTGAGGATCCCAGTTATCACATCCTCTAGTTCAAGGATCAGACCACTAGCTTCCTTCCTACCCTTACCTCATGATCATCATCAGCTCTCTCAAACAGCCTTAACCTCCTGCTCCTTGTCGCGAGTTTCTGGGCTCAGGAGAGCCAGTGTTGCTGTCGACTTAAACGTTTAAGCTAACCCCTGCATTGCATTCGTGTAGAGTTGCATCTCGCTGACGGCTTCTACGAGCTGCACCCGGCGCCCGAAGAAGAAGCTGTAGCCGAGTTCCTGCCCGCTGAAGTCGAAGCCGCCCCCGAAGTCGAGCAGTTTCCGCCCTCTTTGTTTGCAGGCAAGCCCCGGTTGCATGAAAATCCTACGTGTTTTTGCCAAACTTGCACATGCCTTCCGAATAGCATGTTTGTGCATTTACGTTAGGAGTTGAGTGAAACCCTAGATACATGACTTAGTAACCCTTGATCTGAGCACTAGCTGTTGGACTGAGTAGCTGCATCGCTTAAATAGGAGACGGTAAAAGCCGAGTGATCTCCTATCACTCGCGAGTTGTAGGAGTTGCATGTTTACTCTCCTGTTACAACTATAAGGACGATGGACGGGGCAGGGTTGGTAACACTTTGGTGGTCGGATGGTCGCCCCGTCTGTCTATGAAAACTTGCTAAGGCCCGACAGTGGTGGTGTTCGTGATCAAGTGTTTGAAAGTACTAGCCTCATACTTAGTATGGGATGAGGAAGCCTAGTACCTGATTGAACCTAGACATGAGCGGTCGCCCCATTGTTCTTGGAACGGAGTTTCCCCTGCTGGTTGTCGCACGTGGTGGCAAAGCGTGGTCACAGAACGGCAGAGACCGGGTCTGTGGAACCTTGCACCAAAGGAAATGGGCCCGACACGGGTTAGGGGATTGATGGGGAAGGCCGACACAGGAAGCGACCTCCGGGTGCGCGGATGTCGTGGGGCTAGGTTCACCATGCATGGTTAAAGAACTCGAATCGATTCGTCTGCCTCTCACAGTTTGAGATTACTTGATCGCTATGTCACCCTGAGTAAATGAGGAATCTGATGATGGCAATATTGTTGTTTTTATCTACACTCTTGATTGGCTCGATGTTTGCTTAGAATAGGTTGCACAACCTAGACTGGTAAGTAAATCTAGAACCGGAGCTAAAATTTGAAAATAGGTTACTTAGTGCTTTTGGCAAAACAAACCCCTCAGCCAAGAAGCCTTGCATGTCTAGAAGGAGGAGTAGTCCTTACTCCTATCGGTTAAGTCTTGTTGAGCTTAGTAGCTCAGCCTTGTTGTGGCTCCTGTTTTTCAGGTGAAGTTGCAGTTCCCGACCCCTCCCTTGTTGGCGCTTGGCCGCCCCAGCTCCCGCCAGGCTGGACGGTCGAGTGGGACCCCTCCTCGGACGGCGAGGAGAGGACTCAGTGATGTTCTGGCTGGCCTCGCCCGGACGTCCGACCCCGACGAAGTCTTCCGCTAGCTTTCTCTGTTGATCTTTGTTGTAAACCCTAATGTTGGATTTTTATGGTGGAACCAAAAATGGGTAAAACTTGTTTAACTCTGTGGACTTGTTGTATTCTCTGTAACCGCTCACCTCGTGTGAGTTTCGCTGAACTCGATCCTGCTCAAGTGGTTAAATCGGAGGAAGTCCGACGGCGCTTCGTGTTAGCTCGAGTTAAGCAAGAGTGTCGCATGTTAGGCGACCTAACCGTGCTTAATCAAGCTAATCCAAGGTGGTTCCGCCACAGCTTGGTACCAGAGCCGAGTTTAGCATATCAGAGAACCCAGTGAGCCCTAAACACTTCTTTGAAAACATAAAAGTTGCAAGAGCCTTTCAAAAATCTCGTACAAACGTTAAGGATGACTTAGTGCGAGAGGCCCTAGGGGATTTTGGGGTTGTTTTAGGTGACTAATAAGTATCTGGTTATGTTGCTAACTCCTCCAGCACTTCGCCACGTCTATTATACGTGTGCCGATGCCGCATCACGAGTATGCGAGGGTTGATAGGGAGTTCCATTCAAGGGACCCTATCTTCGCGGTTGTTTTCGCCCACGTCTATTATACGTGCGCAGGTTCCGTATGTGATCCATACGAAGGTTGATATGGTTCGATTCCAACGAACCTATTGGCACGGTTGTTTCGCCACGTTTGTCATACGTGTGGCGATGCCGCATCACGAGTATGCGAAGGGTTATATGGTTCTATTCGGAAGGAACCTATTTCCACAGTTGAGTGCTGTCCATGCAGCCTTAAACGCATGGGTGCCGTTCCTATAGTGAACGGTAATGTTTGGGAACGCTTTCGTGGGTGCTGGCACGAAAGGTTCGTGTGTGTGTTTTCTGCAGGTTGCTAACCGCGCTCGTTAAGACGTTGCTAGAACCGACTAGTTAATATAGGGAGAGACGTATTGTTACCTTGTCACTGGCGCTGACCGCGTACGACCCAAGGTTCGGGCAATTGTTTTGGTTAAGAATACGGTAGGCCGTGCATGCGTCATACCAAAAATCTGTAATGTTCTCTTCTCAACAGCAACCCTGTCCGACAGAGTTCTTTTGGATCTAAGGATTTCTAGCTCCTCTTAGTTGCTCTTGGTTAATCCCTTCTGTTTCTCTATCCGATCCCTAATCCTCGGAGTTATCTCACGTAGCTTCGGTTTTCTTGGTTCCAGATGGCTGCTCCCGGGCATGTGGTGTTTGGAGCGGACGGTACCTTCCAATCAACATGCCTACATTTCGAGGGGTTTCCCGCGATCTTGTGGGATACGTTGAGATGGTTTGGGTATCAGTCCCCACCCCTGTATTCTGGGCGGCTGTATGTGGAGCAGGGCATCCAGACGTGCCAGGTGCAAGCACTGGTGCCACCCCCTTTCTGGGCATCATAGCCTACGGTCTTTCTCCGGAAGATACGTGGGAATCCGCCGCTCTTCAGTTGCTCACGCAGTTCTGTCAGTTCCACCCTGTGGAGATCACCCTGGACCCGATTGGTCTTTTTCCCGTCAGGAGTCGGTTGGACCCGGCCTGGCTGGACCGCATCGGAAACCTCGAGGTGTTAGCCGCTACTTGTGCCACGCTCACCATCTCCACCAACGTCCGTTGCATGGCTGCTTTCTACCGGCTGATCGAGCTCCAAGGAAGGGCCATGACTCTCTTTGCCCGGACTGCTGCAGACACCCACGGGTACCTCCAGGCAGCTAGAAGAGACCTGGTAGGCCAAACCTACCAGCTGATCCAACGTGGAATCCAGATCCACGACATGCAAGACCGGATCTCCGAGCTGGAAGGAGAAGTTGCCGACCTTGTGGACGGTATGATCGAGCTCTCCGAGGAGAAAATGGAGGTGGAAATGGAGTTGGCCGTTGCCAATGCCCACCTAGAGGAGCACCAAGCTGAGCTTGAAGATATGCATGCCCTCAACATGCAGCTTGAAGCTCAGGAGGACCCTGAGGAAGACGAGGGAGCGTCCAGCATGGACATAGAAGAAGATGGCGCCCCTTCTCCGACTCATAGTGTCCAGTGGTAGCTTAAGGGTTCTCAGGGAACCTTCTTTCTTTTGTTGTACTCCTCGGCAGCCTAGTTTTGGAAAGTTGTAATAGGTTAGCCTTGAGTTGAGTACTCCCTGTGTTGAAACGTTGTTGGAATAAAGTCAACCCAGTGCAGTGCATAGTTTCATCCTTTTCGTATGATGTGGATGCTAAGGTTAAGTAAGTGGTGCCGTGACCCTGTGTTGTTTTCGGGGAGCCTGTTCAGTTGGCCGACCCTAGTTTGCGAACCAGAGTGCACCGACCTTTGGGGCAGTCTTCGCCTTGTCTGACCCTCTATGAGTACGGACCGTATCCGACCCCTTGGATCGAGTGGACCCGACCCTAGGAGTCTGTATGTGGTGTGGTTACCTGAGGTGGAGTACCAGGGCAAGTAGGGGCTATCGGTGATGAAATGGGAGGAATGTGCTTCCTCTGTAAGGACGTGTGATGCACCATTGGCAAGAGTCGCATTGAAGGACTTAATTCATACGTTCCCAATTGCTGGAGTACACCTAAGGTTATGAGACTGATGGGGCGTTAACTCTTGCAGATGGCGCACCGCACGAGGTCTGGAACTATGCCCAGTGGCAGTGATCAGCAACAAGATCTTCCCCCGCCCCCGCCACCATCGCCATTGGAGGCAATCCTAGCAACTCAAACCGAGCTGCTCAGGCATCTGGTGCAAGGACAACAGTAGCCACACGGTGGTAGAGCACAGCAGCAGCAGCATATCGCAAGATATGAGGACTTTCTGGGGACACAGCCCCCGTTGTTCCAAAAGACCCAAGAACCGCTCGACGCTGATGCATGGGTTCGTACGATCGAGTCCAAGTTTGAGCTTCTTACCGCTCCATGCCCTGACAACAACAAGGCGCGGTTCGCGGCCCAGCAGCTGCGTGGTTCCGCACGGCTTTGGTGGGACCACTACCAGGCCATGCTACCTGCTGACCACGTAGTCAGTTGGAACGAGTTTAAGACGGCGTTTAAAGCGCATCACATTCCTGAAGGTCTCCTGGAGCGCAAGCTCAACGAGTTTCTGGCCCTCACCCAGGGAACTCGGGATGTGCTGCACTACGCCCAGGCGTTCAATGACCTATGCCGTTATGCGGGATATCACGCGGACACCGATGAGAAGAAGCGGGACAGATTCCGCCGAGGACTGAGCTTGGAGCTCAGGGAGAGGCTGAACCCCATCCGAGTGGATACCTATAACGAGTTGGTCAATCTGGCCATCTCCCAGGAGGACTGCATGCAAGCTCTCAAGGCCGACCAGAAGAGGAAAGCCTCTTTGGCTCTTCCGAGCCCGCCAACCCGAAGGTTTCGGATGATCCCTCCACAAGCCCCTGGCCGACCCCAACAGTCAGGGAAATGGATCGCCCGACCCCCGCCGGCAACAATGCCTAGTTCTCCAGGCTCCCAACCGCAAGTACCCCGGCCGACCTTGCCAACGCCACCTCGTCCGGCAGCCAGCAACAGATGTTTTACCTGCGGCAATGAGGGGCATTTTGCAAGGGACTGCCCCAGGAGCAAGACTCAGCAGCAAGGCCAGAACCCCATGGCAGCCAGAGGGAGAAGGCCCAAGGTGCAAGTCCGACACGGCCGACTCAACTACACCAGCTTGACCGAACTTCCCGAAGGTGCGTCAGTAATGACGGGTACTTTTCTTGTTTTAAATCAAGCTGTTGTGGTGTTGTTTGACTCGGGAGCCTCCCATAGCTTTATCAGGAGTAAGGCAAGGGAAAGATGTGGGCTAAGTGTAGGTCACACTAAGGAACCCTATGTGATCGCCACTCCTGGAGGAAAGATAACGTCGGATCAGGTCGTTATTCTTGTACCTCTCCAGCTAGGCCCCACCCTTTTCAAGGAAAACCTTATCCTCCTTGACCTCGAAGGCCTAGACGTCATCCTTGGCATGGATTGGATGGCCCGACACCGTGTTGTTTTAGATACCTCAGCCCGATCTCTTTCCATCAGCTCGCCCTCTCATAGCAGTTCTACCCTATCCTTGACCCATCCTGAGTCCTTGACTCCTTGTGCCTATCCTCTCTTGGGATTCCGTTTAGAAGACCTCCCTGTTATCGGTGAGTATCCAGATGTGTTTCCAGAAGACTTGCCAGGCATGCCACCTGACAGAGAAGTGGAGTTTTCTATAGAGTTGGTTCCCGGCACAGCCCCGATATCTAAGAGACCCTATCGGATGCCACCCGCTGAGTTAGCAGAGTTGAAGACCCAGTTGCATGATCTGTTGAAAAAGGGCTTCATTCGACCCAGTACGTCATCTTGGGGTTGCCCCGCCCTGTTTGTGAAGAAGAAAGATGGCAGTTTACGGATGTGTGTGGATTACCGACCCCTCAATGCGGTAACAGTTAAGAACAAGTACCCACGCCCCGCATTGATGTCTTGTTCGACCAGTTAGCTGGAGCAACAGTGTTCTCCAAGATCGATCTTCGTTCTGGTTATCACCAAATCAAGATTCGACCTTGCGACGTACCCAAGACAGCTTTCTCTACCAGATATGGATTGTATGAGTACCTAGTCATGTCCTTTGGACTCACCAATGCACCCGCTTACTTCATGTACCTTATGAACTCGGTGTTTATGCCCGAGCTGGACAAGTTTGTAGTGGTGTTCATTGATGATATCCTAGTGTACTCAAAGGACAAGGAAGAGCATACCAACCATCTTCATATAGTTCTTCAGCGACTGAGAGATCACCAGCTTTATGCAAAGTTCTCCAAGTGTGAGTTTTGGTTGGATAGTGTCAAGTTTTTGGGACACACTATCTCCAAGGATGGTATTGCCGTGGATCCCAGCAAGGTGCAAGAGGTCATGGAATGGAAGTCTCCTGTCTCGGTACACCAGATCCGAAGTTTCCTCGGACTGGCAGGTTACTATCGGTGTTTTATACCGGATTTCTCCAAGATAGCTAAGCCGATGACCGAGTTGTTGAAGAAAGAGGCCAGGTTTGTGTGGGACACCAAGTGCGAAGAAGCTTTCAAAACCCTGAAGCACTTGTTAACCACCGCCCCAGTTTTGGCTCAACCCGACCCCTCCAGGCCGTATGACGTATACTGTGACGCCTCTGGCACTGGACTCGGGTGTGTTCTTATGCAAGACAACCGAGTCATTGCCTATGCCTCACGCGCGTTGCGACCTCATGAGCTGAACTACCCGACACATGACCTTGAGTTGGCAGCAGTGACACACGCCTTGAAGATATGGAGGCACTACTTAATGGGAGCTCACTGCAACATCTATACCGACCACAAGAGCCTCAAGTACATCTTCACGCAAGCCGACCTCAACATGCGTCAGAGAAGATGGCTGGAGTTGATAAAGGACTATGACTTGGAAGTGCACTATCATCCTGGCAAGGCCAATGTGGTGGCCGACGCCCTCAGTCGCAAACCTCAGTGCAACTGTTTGTTGTTCACCGCCTTCACCAACACCTTGTGTCACGAGATGGGAAAACTAAGTCTAGAGCTTGTTCCCCATGGAACCCTTGATCACATCATCCTTGACTCAGTTTTAGATGACCGGATTCGGTCAGCACAAGCTAAGGATGAAGAAGTAAAACGGATCATCAGTAAGGTCTTGGTAAAAGACGTGGGATATAAGCTTTTCCGGCAGGACCAAACGGGAGGTGTGTACTATGGAAACCGACTAGTAGTGCCCGCCGACCCCGAGTTAAGGAAGCAAATCCTAGATGAAGCTCATCTTTCCAAGTTCTCCATCCACCCTGGCAGCAACAAGATGTACCATGATCTCCGTCAGGCCTTTTGGTGGAGTGGGATGAAACCGGAGATAGCTCGTTATGTTTCGGAATGCGACACTTGTCAACGTGTCAAAGCCAGTCACTTGAAGATAGCAGGAACCTTGCAGCCGCTACCCATCCCCTCTTGGAAATGGGAAGACATCAGCATGGACTTCATAGTTGGGTTACCCCTTACAACTCAACGGTATGATTCTATCTGGGTTATAGTGGACCGTCTGACCAAGACGGCACATTTCCTTCCTGTGCGTACCACCTACACCGTCGGTCAGTACGCAGAGTTGTACCTCGACCGTATCGTTTCCCTACATGGCGTACCCAAGACTATAGTCTCAGACAGAGGAGTTCAGTTTGTGGCACGTTTTTGGGAGCAACTACAAGCATCTATGGGCACAAAGCTCATCCGAAGCTCAACGTATCATCCCCAAACCGATGGCCAAACCGAGAGAGTAAATCAGATCCTCGAAGACATGTTAAGAGCTTGTGTCATCCACTATGACAAAAACTGGGACAAGTGCCTGCCCTTAGCAGAGTTCTCCTACAATAACAGCTACCAGGCCAGTTTGAAGATGGCACCGTTTGAGGCCCTGTACGGCCGAAGATGCAGAACACCCTTGAACTTGTCCCAACCAGGAGAGAGACAAGTTTATGGCCCTGACTTAGTAATAGAAGCCGAGGAGCAAGTAAAGGTAATTCAGGCAAATCTCAAGGCTGCCCAATCGCGACAGAAGAGTTACTCTGACCAGAGGAGGAGACCCCTACAGTTCGACCTTGGTGATCATGTGTACCTTCGAGTCTCCCCAACCAAAGGAGTGCAACGGTTTGGAATAAAGGGCAAGTTAGCTCCCCGCTATGTTGGCCCTTACGAGATTGTGGAGAAATTTGGACCTGTTGCTTACCGGATCCAACTCCCAGAACAGCTATCAGCTATACATGATGTTTTCCATGTGTCTCAGTTGAAGAAATGTGTCCGAGTTCCAGCAGAGATCCTAGAACAAGAACAGCTTCAAGTCGAACCTGACCTGACCTACGCTGAGTACCCAGATCGAGTTCTTGACCAGAAGGAAAGGCACACCCGACGCCAAGTGGTAAGGATGTACAAGATCCTCTGGAGAAACCACACCGAAGATGAAGCAACATGGGAGATGGAAGAATATCTGAACAAGCGTTTTCCAGGTTTTCTATCCCATCAAGGAGGTAAGAACAGCACACCCTTGATCTTGAATCTCGAGACGAGATTCTTTTTAAGAGGGGTAGGCTGTAATGACCGACCCCTAATCTTTCCCAGTTAAGTTGATCTCAGCCTTTAACCTCAGTCAGTTGCTCTGTTGACCGCACCTAAGTGCTCAGTCTTCCGCCAGTTCTGACCCCTGAGACCCGACCCCTACCGCTTCGTTCCTTTCCCGACCCTAGCGAGTTCAGCCCTCCGTCGGATCCTGCTGATCTTCCTCACCGTCCGATCTATCCCCGGTGGACCCGTGAGATCCTTTCCAGATCCCCCGCGTCAGCCGCACTCGAGTTGCATGGCCGCCTCAGAGTTTTCCTGCCGCGTGGCTCGTCTTCTCCGACGCCATCGCCCAGTTCTGTCTCTGACGAGGAACAGAGTTGGGTCCCGCGCCCTTTTCCCCAATGGCAGCGGAAGCCCTCTGCACCCCTTCCTGCAGACCCTCGTCTCCCGCGCCCATCATCGCGATACCTGATCCCGGCCCCGGAGACCGATGTCGCCCGTCTTTTCCGTCCATTCCAGCAACAGTTGCGCCGCCCGGTCATCGCTACATGACGATTCCACCACCGCCAACCCCGACCGCGGCCGCGACAGTCCCTTTCCCCGCTCTGTCAGAAGCCGCCCGACAATCTGTTGTTCCGCGCTCTCCCCCGCGCCGCGTCCGCTTGTTCTCCCACCTGTGCGCCCTTGATTCTAGCTCCGTTTAACCGGTCGCTTCTATCACTTCTTCCGCACGGCGACGCCCGCTCTCTGCCAAATCCCAACCACCGGTCTACCCGCGCCTACGCCGCCCTGACGAAGTAGCGCAATGATCGCTGGCGTCACCCCCGGAGTTCTGCAGCACCGCCCGGTTTGCTCAATCGCCGCCATGGCAGAGTACTCCATTGCTTCTCCCCGGCCTTCGCGCCGCTCCCCTTCTCTCTCTCCCCGACGTTCCGTTCCTCTGCTCCAGCAGCTATAAAAGGAATGCCCCCGTCGCCGGAGTTCCCTCCGCCTTTGTTGCCCTTAGTTTCCTCTAGCTCCCTGCTCAAGCTTCTAGCGCCAACCACCCAGTTCTCAAAAAGTTCATCTCCCAGTTCCTTCTCAGTTCAACCAAGTCACCAGCAGCGTGCTCCTTGTGCTGCGTAGAGCTCTCTTGTGATCTGCAAGAAGCAGCGCCGCCGCCGGAGTATCGCCAATCTCAGTCCCTTATCGAAGCTTTAGTTCCGCGCCCAAGTCTGCCTCTTCCCGACACCAAGCTTTCCTTTCAGGAAGAAGGTGAGTGCCGACCCCGAGTCCGCCTCGACCGACCCCTCCTATCCGCCCGACCCCAGTTCCGTCTCGTCCGACCCTGTCTATTCGCCGACCCTTGTCCGCCTCGCCCGAGGGCTTGGCTTTGATCTTTTCTTCAACTTGAGGGTGTAAGTGTAAAACGTGGGAACCCTTTAGCGCTTTCGTCTGAGGATCCCAGTTATCACATCCTCTAGTTCAAGGATCAGACCACTAGCTTCCTTCCTACCCTTACCTCATGATCATCATCAGCTCTCTCAAACAGCCTTAACCTCCTGCTCCTTGTCGCGAGTTTCTGGGCTCAGGAGAGCCAGTGTTGCTGTCGACTTAAACGTTTAAGCTAACCCCTGCATTGCATTCGTGTAGAGTTGCATCTCGCTGACGGCTTCTACGTGCTGCACCCGGCGCCCGAAGAAGAAGCTGTAGCCGAGTTCCTGCCCGCTGAAGTCGAAGCCGCCCCCGAAGTCGAGCAGTTTCCGCCCTCTTTGTTTGCAGGCAAGCCCCGGTTGCATGAAAATCCTACGTGTTTTTGCCAAACTTGCACATGCCTTCCGAATAGCATGTTTGTGCATTTACGTTAGGTGTTGAGTGAAACCCTAGATACATGACTTAGTAACCCTTGATCTGAGCACTAGCTGTTGGACCGAGTAGCTGCATCGCTTAAATAGGAGACGGTAAAAGCCGAGTGATCTCCTGTCACTCGCGAGTTGTAGGAGTTGCATGTTTACTCTCCTGTTACAACTATAAGGACGATGGACGGGGCAGGGTTGGTAACACTTTGGTGGTCGGATGGTCGCCCCGTCTGTCTATGAAAACTTGCTAAGGCCCGACAGTGGTGGTGTTCGTGATCAAGTGTTTGAAAGTACTAGCCTCATACTTAGTATGGGATGAGGAAGCCTAGTACCTGATTGAACCTAGACGTGAGCGGTCGCCCCATTGTTCTTGGAACGGAGTTTCCCCTGCTGGTTGTCGCACGTGGTGGCAAAGCGTGGTCACAGAACGGCAGAGACCGGGTCTGTGGAACCTTGCACCAAAGGAAATGGGCCCGACACGGGTTAGGGGATTGATGGGGAAGGCCGACACAGGAAGCGACCTCCGGGTGCGCGGATGTCGTGGGGCTAGGTTCACCATGCATGGTTAAAGAACTCGAATCGATTCGTCTGCCTCTCACAGTTTGAGATTACTTGATCGCTATGTCACCCTGAGTAAATGAGGAATCTGATGATGGCAATGTTGTTGTTTTTATCTACACTCTTGATTGGCTCGATGTTTGGTTAGAATAGGTTGCACAACCTAGACTGGTAAGTAAATCTAGAACCGGAGCTAAAATTTGAAAATAGGTTACTTAGTGCTTTTGGCAAAACAAACCCCTCAGCCAAGAAGCCTTGCATGTCTAGAAGGAGGAGTAGTCCTTACTCCTATCGGTTAAGTCTTGTTGAGCTTAGTAGCTCAGCCTTGTTGTGGCTCCTGTTTTTCAGGTGAAGTTGCAGTTCCCGACCCCTCCCTTGTTGGCGCTTGGCCGCCCCAGCTCCCGCCAGGCTGGACGGTCGAGTGGGACCCCTCCTCGGACGGCGAGGAGAGGACTCAGTGATGTTCTAGCTGGCCTCGCCCGGACATCCGACCCCGACGAAGTCTTCCCCTAGCTTTCTCTGTTGATCTTTGTTGTAAACCCTAATGTTGGATTTTTATGGTGGAACCAAAAATGGGTAAAACTTGTTTAACTCTGTGGACTTGTTGTATTGTCTGTAACCGCTCACCTCGTGTGAGTTTCGCTGAACTCGATCCTGCTCAAGTGGTTAAATCGGAGGAAGTCCGACGGTGCTTCGTGTTAGCTCGAGTTAAGCAAGAGTGTCGCATGTTAGGTGACCTAACCGTGCTTAATCAAGCTAATCCGAGGTGGTTCCGCCACACGCACGCTACCGCGCGTGCCCGTGACCCCCTTCCGAAGCCTTCCGCCGTGGGGAAATGCCCACCTTGCCCTCACCTCGTGCCGCAAACCCTAGCACCGTACCGATGGATGGCCGCCACACCATCCTCAGGCGTGCCCGCCGAGGATCGACAGTGCGCAGCCTGCCACCCAGCACCCCATTGCCCTAGCCCCAGTCGCGGGCTATAAATAGCCCCGACCAGTAGCCTCTCCTCGCCAACACAATCCACCCGGGGTTTTCCCCCTTGCCGCCGCCAGCAACCCGAGAGAAAAGAGAAGAGGAGGAGAAGGGAGAAGAAGGAGGAGGAGGAGGCCGCCGCGGAGCCGCTCATTGCTGGAGCGCTGCGGAGGAGGAGCCGGAGCTGCTGCCGTCACCGCTGTCCGCGAGCCTTCGTCAAGCCGGCCACGTTCTACATCGCCGCCCGTCGTGAGAACCGCCGCCCTCTTTTCCCCTTCTTTCCCCTTAGCACCTCTGTCCGGCCATCGTGCCGTTGCTGCCATTGCTCTGCCTGACCAGCCTTCAAGCCGCAACCGTCGCTCGCCGTTGGCGTGGCTACCGTGGATCCGGGGCGCCGGAACCTGCGCGCAGCCATGGGTGTGCCGCGGGCAGGGAGTTCCCCTGCGCCACACATGTGCAGCTGCCTCGCGCTTGCCTTGGCGCGGCCAAAGGTCTTGCCTTGGGCTAGGCCAAAACCCCGTCGTGCCTGTGCCTGCCCGCACCGCAGCCTGCCACCGCGCCTGTTTCGCTGCCTGCAGCCTCACCGCGCGCTAACCCACACCACGCCATGGTGTCGCGCCGGGTCGCGAAGTCGTGGGCGCGGTCACCGCCGCCCTTCGCCGCGACATCGCGCCATTGCTGCTCCATGCCTTAGCCGATCATAAGCGCGTCGCATGCTCGTGCATAGCGCACGGGATCCGGCCGGCACATCGGATCCCGGCTAACCCTGTGCGGCCACGTGCACGCCACGTGGCAGTGCCACATGGAGTAGGATGACCACGTGGCGTTGACGTGGCATGGGCTGAGCCCACACATGGGCCCACTAACTAATGGGGCCCACCAGCTAACCGGTGGGGCACAATTGACCGCTGACTGGTCAACACTGACGTCAGCCGTGCCACGTGGTGCAACCCGAAGCTGGCATGTGTTACCCTAATTAATGTTTTTCCAAAATTAATAATCTTTAAAAATTCATAACTTATTTGAACACCGAAAAATATGAAACCAGTTGCATTAAATTCGTAAAATCGAGCCCGTGTTGTTTTTAGCTAGTTTGATGTTATTTGGATCTTCTAAATTTGTCTTTCTTGGTGTCTTTGCCTAGATGTAATGCTGGTTAATTTATATGGTGCCGTATCTCGTTTTATTCAGACCCGAGCTACGACCCGAAAGACTCTCAAGACCCCGACTACATCAAGGAGGATCCCAACGACTACGGACAAGGTGTCATGTCACCCCAATCATATAGATCCTATGCATGCTTAGGTGCTAGTGCTTTATATATGATGCTCGGATGATAATTGACTGCATAGCCCATGATTCTAGCCGTGCCTTGATAATTGTTTATATTTTTTTTCCTTATTTTCCTTGTTACCTACATGTGGGTTAGCTACAGACCCCTAGCTAGTCCACCTTACTTATATCCATATACATGCTTTTGAGTTATGGATGGCAATATTCTATGGTTTTGGTGATGAGATTTTTTATACACTCTCACGTGCATTTTGGGTGAGTGTGATCCCCGTGTTTTGGTGGGAGTGAGCCGCGGTTGGTATTGAGGAGTGCCTTGCTAGGAGAGAGCATTCTGGTCTCTCTCCACCCCATGTGCCTGTGGTGGGTACCTTGTTTGACACTGAGGAGCAGGTGGCATATTTGTACGTTGGAGGTGCTTCGGCACATACTTTGTGGAATTGAGTGCTCGGTCTCGGCACCTAAGGACTGAGTCAGTTTAACCATGTTTCTTTGGACTATTTATGTACATACCGTTCGCCTTGTTATGGGCGGGGTTCGATCCGAGACTAGTGGTGGATAGTGCTCAGCCTGTAGGCGGATTGGAGGATCAGTGTAAGGAGTTCGAGGTGTTGACCTGCTCTGACCAGACTGCACCCTAGCGTGGGTAGGTTTCACAGCATCAAGGTCTTCGACTGGTGACGGTATGCCCTGCAGTCGAAGACACTACCAGACTCGAGGAAATAGGAGAGTGCTAGCCACCTAATAGAGCTCCGACCGTTAGGTGGGGTTTGGATGGCTGATCCCTGTTCAGCATCCATCCGTGTGGGTACAGATGTATAACCTCTGCAGAGTGTATAACCTATAGCTATAGTCCGTGTCCACTGGTATGAACAGTCCTCATATCTGTTACTCTGACTAGACTTTATTATACTTCTACCTTCCCTTTTTGAGATAGGCCGGCGTTTGCTATTGAGATGTGAGGGAAGGGAGCTCTCACATCGCCTAGAGTGTTTGGATGCTGGATTCTTGTAAAGGATTGATTTGTGACAGCTTCCTTATTGAGAGGTGTTGACCTCGGAGATGGTATTGCTTTAATGCAATCTTGATTGTTGCTGCTGCATAAACCTCTACAGCCATATATAGGTTTATCCATGCATATAGTAATTTCCTCCTGTTTCCTTGGCTTGCTACTTTCGGGAGTTGACATAGCTTACCCGCTTCTCGGGTAGATGGGGCTTTTTTGGGTTGTAGCCCGACTACAACTTCGACAACGACGGATGAGAAGACTAGGGATGGTCCCTTATTCAAGTCACCTCTGGAGATGTTGTTCGCCACGCTACGTATTTCCCCTGTGTAGATGTTTTTTCTTTCATGATTCAGTCCTGCTAGATTTGTACTGGCATGTGCCGAAGTGTTGTACTCTATATTTATGATATTGTTACTCTGGTGCTATTCTATATTTCTGTGTTGGTATGAATTTGTACTATCTGAGATAGGGATTTGCATATAATAGCTTTCCTGTGATTGTCACGGGGTGCGTAGACTTGAGTTCTCGGAAATGGAAATTCGGTGGTTTCACCGCCGTGGAGTACTACTACGCCTACCACCAGCACGGCAACAGCGGCAGCAACTTGAGCTCCAAGGAGAAGAGGCCGCCGCTGAAGAGGGGCAGCTGAAGCGGCAGATCGTGAGGACCATCAGCAACCTCGTGGTGCCGAGGAGCGCGGCTGCTGGTGCCTGGTGGTGCTGCCTCAAGGGAGAAAGCCGGGCGCGGCGGCGTCTTCGTCAGCACAGAACCGAGCTACAATCATGGGCGGTGGCGTCAGATTCACATCCTCTTTGGTACAACTTGATTGATGCAAAAAGGCACCACAAAGTACTTCTGTTGCGTGTACTACTTATTCTTCTTTTTTTCCCCTGTTCCGTTGTTGTACAAAACATGCAGGTTTTGTGCTAAAAGGCTGCTTGACTAGTGCTGAGCTTGTGAAGTAATAGAAAGGCTATGGCCTTGTTTAGTTCCCAATTTGGAAGTGATAAAATTAGCATTTTACCATAAATGCGCAATATAACATTTCGTTTGTATTTGTGAATTATTGTCCAAACATTGACTAATTAGGCTCAAAAGATTCGTCTCGCAAAGTACAATAAAACTGTGCAATTAGTTTTTGATTTCGTCTACATTTAGTACTTCATGCATGTACCGCAAGTTTGATATGATGGGGAATCTTCTTTTTGCATAGTGTCAAAGTTGGGAATTTGGGGTAACTAAAGAAGGGCTATGTAAAAATTGGTTTTGTGATATCATCTTCCGATGTGAAAGTTCGTTATTTCCGAAAGGACCGTATGTTTCTGAAAAACTTACAAGAGATCACCTCAGACTCATGCGAAGCTCTTTTACCCGGTTATACGAGGTTTGCGTTCAGTTCTTTTTTAAGACCCGGCAATTAAATCTTAGGCTCCCTGTGAAGTCGGTGAACCGTAGCTTGCTTCAACTGATGAAACTGAAGTCGGCTGACCAAATTGAAGAAGTAAAGGAGGATGTCGAGCTCCTGGCACCGTAGAAATCAGCGTTCACATACCACAACTACCGAAATTCATTGCCGTTCTAACAGACTGGCCGTTGCTTGTTCCCAAATCCCAAGCACCGAAGCACGTGCATGAGAGCTCGAGCAGTGGAGGAAGCGTGGAGACTTGGGATGCGCGTCCTTCCTGGCTGGCTGGCCGGCGGCCAGAGACGCTGGTACAGGGCAGCAGCATGGAAGCCACCAGGGGACGCCATTCCCTCAGCTGATTCCTCATGACAGCTACTGAAGACGTGAGCAGAATTCGGATGCAAAGATGCATCAATCGAATGATTTTTCCTTCACTCACAATCCCAAAACATGCACACGAATGTGAAGAGCAGGTCCCTATATACTCAAAGTTACTTCATGACAAGTTATACAATATACACAGCGCACGCGTTCCAGCAGAGCTAAAGCATCCACGCACGCGACTCAGCTGCTGCTCGGTCCTCTTCTGAACTTGCCGTCCGCCGCTTGGTTCTGACCGCCGCCGTCGCCGCTGGGCACCACGAGCTTGCTGATGGTCCTGACGATCTGCCGCTTCAGCTGGCCCCGCTTCAGCGGCGGCCTCTTCTCCTTCGCGCTGCAGACGCCGCCGCAGCTGAAGTACTGGTAGTAGAACTCCATGGCTCCTCTGATCTCACTCTATCCCCTTGCTTGCTTGCTTCGATCTGCTGCTTCTTTGCTCTGTGTGTGGTGTGGTTTGGACTTTGGAGTCAGGTGCTCACTTCACTCACTTGAGCTAGGATGCGATGCCATCCCGGAAGGTTTGGTTGGACGGGATTTATAGGCAGCGACAGCCTTTTTGATGGCTACACTAGTTTCATGCATTGCATGCACCTACGCATACTGCCGTTAGTTGACCACTTTTTGTTGCAGGAATAAGTTGACCACTTTAAGGAGCAGCCGAGACCGGGTCTCCTGGGTCACGAGGCTTATGTGAAATGGGATCGACACACACTGGTCAAATAGTCGGGGAACCTGTGTGCACTTGAGGCCCATGTCTTTTCAGTTAGCGTGGGCTCCATCAGAGCATAACACGAGGTGGTGGAATCAGGAAATTTTCAGAACAACGAAAATGCAAAGGCCAACCAGTTGAGTAGACGTTACCGAAGATTTTCCTGTGGTGTCCCGGGTGTCTCTCTGTCTACGAACCAGTGCTGCTTTTTGTTAGCTACTGATCATGCATGCCTTTTCTTTTCAGATAACTTCAGAATAGAAGCCAAACTGTTGGGTGGACGTTACTGAATAGTTTTTCCTTGTAATCCCACACGTACTATAAAAAAAAAGGCAAGATAAATGGAAGTATGGAACGCATGACAACTGACGAGAAGATAACCAGCATGGATCACATGGCAAATAGCCTGTGAGGAGAAGTGCAGTCGCTTCGCGCTCTGTGAGATAAGATCGCGGACAGCTACTGGCGATTTTCCTTTTCAAGAAAATACAGGCGTTGTGGATCCATGGGTCGAGGTGTCGTCCTGTGAGTAGGCGCATGCTGCGGCCATGGCTGACACGCTGACACCTCAAGCCTCTGAACCCTGCTGTCTGACACCAACGAGAGGCACTGAACCTTAGAAGACACCACTAAACATTTCAGTAGACATGTCTATGTGGTCTCGTTCCTCTCAGGATTCAGGATAAGGTCGATCGCCAGCACGTGCTAGTTGTTTAATCGTGTTCTCAGCTCCATAGTCAACACTCATCCGATTTCCCGTGATAAACAATGATGGTTCCATGCCGGCCTTGGCTTGATCACCTGCAGTTGTACTCCGACGACATGTTCAGTTCATCAGAAGTTGACAGACCAAACGTAACGGTGAACGTGAACCAACCGTTCAGCTACGCCCATGAGGTCGAATAGTTTATTTCTCTACTTTCTACTGTTCGACATGAGCTCGAATTCGAGCTGGACTGACGAGTCTGACCGGTCAGTGGTCTTCGGATGCTTCAAATCAAAGATGCACCCCTGACCGATCCACACGGCCCCAACTCGCCCTCTAGTTAACAGTTTCGGTCCCTTTCAGAACCAGCATAAGTTCCCTGATTAGTGCGTTCATCACACGTTCTCACAATTCAATATAGTTAGGCACCCTGGCCCAGAAGTAGCCAAGTTGTTCCTGCAAAGATCGGCAATAGAAAAACACGTCAGATGTTTTCTTTTTACAAACGAACTGAAAACAGCAGGTGGTAGTATGCCTTCGCCATTATAAATACCTGTCGCCCTCTGCTATCAGTCCATCACCTTCACAAGTGAGCACCTGGCTTAAGCACCGAACACTCGCAAGAACACAAACACAAGGAGGGAAGCGAGAAGGGAGGGAGGCGGCAAGGCAGCCATGGATTACTACTCCTACCAGCAGCACAGCCACAGCAGCGGCGGCAACTTCGGCTCGAAGGAGAAGAGGCCTCCACTGAAGAGGGGGCAGCTCAAGCGGCAGATCGTGAGGACCATCAGCAGCCTCGTGGCGCCGAGGAACGCGGAGAGCGCTAGCGCGAGGGAGAAAGCCGACCGCGGCAGCGGATTCAGCAGAGAGCCCAGCTACAACTGAATCTCAAGGGAGCAGCGACAGATTCACAGGGTGTTTGGTTGGTACTGGCTGGTGCCATGGCAGGACAAAGTTCTCCTGTTCGTGCTCTTCTTGGAGTCTTTTTCTTGGGGGGCCTTGTGTTCTAGAGTATGCCCTTGCTTGTTCCGTTATTGTACAAAACAAACATACAGGGTTTTTGTTCAAAGACTGCTTGATAGTGTTTAGCGCGTCCAAAGCAACAGAGGTCATTTGGCGCACGGCGGTCACATCCGCTGACCGCTGCCCGTGGCCGACGACACTGCACCTTTGCCTTCTTGCCGTGCCATCAAGAAGTTCACTTTTCGCACCCTGCCTTCCATTAACCGAGCTGGCAGCCACTGTGAATCCCCCACCTCTGCCGCGCCAACCACCGCGGCCGGGCATCCTCCTATCGATCTATGAATCTATCCCCATCCCCTTCTTCAAATGCAGAGAAAGATAGGGAGGGAGGTGTCAGGTGTGAGGCGTGACCTCATCACCGACCAGCGGTTGCTAACCATCAAAGCAACCTCTGCCTCCGATGTGAGTGAGTGACTGTGGAACCGATAAATAGAAGGGATAAGATGGAGCCATGGAGGCGAAGGAGAAAGATGGGCGAGAGTGACTTGCATGGGGCCATAGACCAACAGCGCGCTCCGTGCGTCTTCTATACAAGCGTGTAACGTAAAAGTGTCGTGCTATGTCAAGCTCCTTTTTGTGTGATATATAAATGGTACTCCATTTAGCATTGCGTGCATCTTCTGGTACAAGAGTTTTTTCTTAAAACTTCAGAGAGAATTGCGTGCATGTTTCTGAAAACTTTAGCGAAAATCGGATCAACTCATGAGAAGGCCCTTTACTCACTTCTGAAAGCCTGTAGAGCACCAACAGGCAACCACAGTACGTTACACAAGGCTCGAGGGCACAGTTAACGCCAACACAGTTCCATTCTCTTAAAATGGTGATAACTTACTTCGAGCACACCTTCTAAAAAAATGTGATAATTTACAAGACAAGAAGCGTGTCACATCTGCCCAGAATTATCATCTACTACAATTCTTCTCATGCATTTACATCAGAAGGCGGCAACTGGACAACCATATAACTTGCTCCCTTTTCTCTTCTCAAATCATAAAAAATGGAGAAGAATTAAACAGCCTATAGACCTACTGACGTGGTAGCTAAAAGAATTTAAGAAACCAAAAAAGGCAAGGGGAAGGGGGAACCGAGAGTGGGCATGAACAAGTACAGCAATATATGGTAAGAGGATTTCAAAATTTAATCCACCCTCAGGGATACCTCAACCGTCACCATGTTAAGATGTATACTGATATAACGCGGTGGCATGGATATTTTGTAAAGTGCAACACTGCTTATCAATCCAATTTTATTTCTTGCATCTGTTCATGGTGCCCATTCAGATCGCTCGTGACTATTCGGGCTCCTGGCAGCTCATTGTCTTCATTAGGCATCTCTGCTCTCAGCTTGCCATCTTCTTCAGGTGATTCTGCTGTCTGTTCGACATTTAGCTCTGGTGTTTCTCTCTGCTTTTCGTCATCTTTGTTGGAGGTTTCTACCATTTCATCATTACTGTTACTAAACTTTGTGTTTGTGGAGTCATCAGCACTGTTCTGCTTTTCCTGTGAGGAATCCATGGGGAAAACGAGTTTAAAAGGGTGTATCCAGCACTAGCAAGCTTTAAAAAAACAACGGTAAAGAATGATGTGCATGCTAAAAGAGTTCAGATTTCACAACTAGCACCAAAATGTACTGTATCATAGGCTCAAAGGTTACATTGGATAGAAATGAAAAGCAAGAGCGCAATTTTCGGTACTTGATAGGAACAGGTTGAATATGTAACCCTAGAAATTGCCATCAAAAGGATGTGGAGTATCTCCTTTGTTGTATACTTGCATTGCAGACTTTATCTAAGCAATTTAAATGGCGAAAACAACCATATCCATATCCATATCCAGTATGCCTCATGTCTCAGAATTGTTATATTTTGGCCAGAAGAAAAAAAAATACCTTGTTCTTATCACGCCAACTCAGTGAAAATGGGCCAAGCAAGTTTTTCCTTCTTGGCTGGAACTCCTGTGATGTCTGGCTTGCCGTAGGGGATGCATCTAGCATTGATGTTCTAGAAGAGGAACAGGTGCAGGAAAATTATCAACCTTAGAACATTATGACAATAAATGACAGGAAGCTAAGTAACTAAAATTCATCATCATGGTACTAGTACACTCTGTTTTCAGTTAAAAAACTATAAGAGCACACAGAAGCAGTATTAAGCACAAGTTCAATTGTCAACAGCGAAATGCTAAAATAATACTACTCCCTCCCCGTTTTTAAATGCATGATGTTTAGGACAAGCAAATTAGTTTAAAAATGAACTAATTAGCTTGTCTTAAACATCATATATTTAATGGAGGGAGTAGCAAAAGGTAACTGGTAAATTAGCACTGCCTTAATACTAGTTTTAAGGAGCTGTCCATCTCACACAAAGAATATTGAGAAAAGATAAGACTGAGATACCTTGGAGAAGGACATGGGGACAGTGCTTTCTGCTGGCTAGATTGGTACTGCAGTGTAGCCTCTAACATTGTTTCTGCCATTACTGCTCGGTTCTCCATTTGGGCAAGTGAAGCCATAGCTTCCTCGTATTTTTCCTGCATATATGTCATGATCCTTTAAGCATACAAGCTAAGGTGATAGAAGAATAGAAGATTAGAAATAAAGCACATACTAATTTTGCTAATTCTCTGATAAAAACATTTATAAGAGTGACAACAAAATAATAGTAGAGTCAATACCCAGCTCTACAATAATACAAGCATTACTAGCTAACTATACCTGTCACTGGGGAGTGTGTGCACACCCGTGCTTGTCCCACCCACACCCAGTGGCCAGCTCCCCGTTACCCATTGTGTACTGCACCCTCCCCAAATTTGTAACCATAGGTACTTGGATAACTGATGGATAAGCTTTGAACTTTGATCTCTGATGGCTGCTATTGCTATACTACGCATCCCGATCACTGATGGCTGCTGTTACTTTGTCCATCCAGCAAATAGCTGAGCAACACTAGTAGCATGCATGGTGACAGGTGGGTGGCTCCGTGGCTGTGTGCTGCGCCACCGCTCAGATTAGATCCATTGGACTGTGCCTTCAACAAGTGCAGCGCAGAGACCAGAGTGGACAGCAGCTCCAGGGACTTGGAGAGCTGCGATGAGCTGGTTGCCCAGTCGAGGCCTTGAGGTCGGCAACACGGAAGCTGAGCAGGGTGACACCAAGAAGGCGGACACCAATCACAGCAGCACACGAGCTGCCAGTGTTGTCAAGCTTGATGCAAGCAAGGACGACCAGGCTGAAGAAAGTGGAGGCCAACACCTCGTCGGACTGAGACATGGACACGAATCAGGGAGGGGCCAAGCAGTTCCTACTTGCCGCCGCAGGTTCACCATTGGGGATGGATGAAGTGGGTAAATGGGTAATATACCCTCCCTGAGCCCTATTTCAATGGGTATTATCCATAACCTACCCTTTTTCACATGCGTACATGAATCTCTGTCCATACCCAGATACCCTACCCTACCCATTTGATGCGGTACGGGTTTGGGGACTGGGCAATGATACCGAATGACAGGTATAGTTTGAACAATGAAAATGAAAAAAAAAGAGCAAAGGATGACCTTTTATTGTTTAGAGACCTCTTGCTCTAAAGGATATTCTTAAAACAAATAATGTGATGGTTGCAACTTGCAAGCGGGTTTCAGGACTGTTTACCTGGAAGCCATCCAGTTTTCCTTTTTAACAATAAATTTGATCTTTTAAAGTTTGGATCATGTCTAAGAAGGAAAAATACATACATAATGACAAAATGGGGATAAAAAAGTAACATTAAACAGACCTTTACAAAAAAGAAAAGGAATTGGACCAGTTCAACAGGTTTTCAGTGAAACCCAGTTAATCTCTGAACAAGGCCAACTGTTTCAACCTTACAGAGAGAATTTTCCAAGTATTACATCTGCTGCTTTGAGAAGTCTATGTGTGTATGTTAATAAATAAAATAAAGTTCATCTTTTGCTACATGCCTACACCGATAATAGATGCTACACTAAACAAGATTGATTTCACCTAGTTCGACTGGAAATAGCTGATGCATGAAATGATAAAGCGGATGTTGGCAATAGATCAAGTCAATTATTAACCTGTAGAACATTAGCAGCGTATCTCTGAGCAGCAGCATCCTGCTCAGCTGAGATGCGAGCTTCCTCTGCAATTTTCAGTTCTTGTTCTACACGCATCAAGACCTAATACAAGACTCCTGGTTAGTGGATATGTAGTAGTAGGAAAACGCATTTAGAAGAACGCACAGACACCAACTGTACCTGAAACATTGCTTCCTCCTGTTCCTGCTTGTCTGACAGGGCCTGTCTTAGTTCAGATATTTCTTGTTCCAACTGCTCAACCTGAAAGAAAAATGTGAAAATATTTTCACAGTTCTTTTGGTCCAAGAAAACAAGAAGTATTTAGCTCATACAATAAAATTATGATGAAGTTGCTGAATGATTTGTTTAAAAATCAAATAGTTTGTACTTCATAAATTTTACAGAACGATACTTATGCAATCATGCTTTAGGAACGCAAGCTAAACATAGTTAGTAAGTGATTTATGTGGAATTGGCAACAATGAGGTAAACAGTACTCCCCATGTTTCACAATTTAGACCTTTTACTAAGGAGTTTGAGTTTCAAATATAAATGTTTACTAACGAAAGCAAGAGTGCAGTTACAGCAACATCTCCACTCTCTACCATTAATTTAATGATGTGAAGGAGGTTCAGTGATTGTAGCATGCAATTTAATATGGGCATGCCAGCATGTGTGTTATTTCTCATTTACTGTTCTTTATACTTATTCCTTGGCCTGTGTGCGTAACTGTTGTGGGCCTATATTGTGAAATACTGAAATGGAGGTAGTACCATACAATCTAGATTCTGGATATTTCCATTGCTGAATATCCTCTCTGTAAACAACTGTATAGTATTCTATACCTTTGCACTTAATTGGCGCCTATTGTCTTGCTTAACCATTTCCATCAGCGCTGTTTCTAGTTCATCAGCTCTGCAAGGCAGAAAGAATAAAGGAAAATAAATAAATAAAAAGAAAAGATGGACTAAAAGGAAAATATTCAGCTAAAAGAGAGTAAAGGGATCATGTGTTTAACAGTTTCACAACACAAGTACAACAGCTAGAACTTGGCAAACACACAGCAGTGAAAAGTTTGCTTGTATTGCTGCCAGAAACAATTGATAAGCTTGTTATATTTCATCAAAGATTTATTGTTTTCAGCGATAATGATAGATTTATGAGGTGGGAAAAAAAGCAGCTTTAGTTCATATTACTCAAAAAACTGGTCCCCTGGAAGAGTTAAAAAGAAGGAAAGGGAGAAAAATTACCCATTATCATTGCACTAAATTACTCTATAATCTAACTGCTGATTACATCTGGTGAGAAATTTAAAAGTCCTATCCTATCTCCTGTAGTGGTTCCAGCAACTTATGAAAAAAATAAGTAACGGAAACTTGGAAAGAAATAAACAGACCTGAGAACAGCTGATCTTCTCTCCTCTAGCAGTCGGCATAATTCCAACTTCAGCCAGGCAACCTGTGGTGCTAAAACTAAACATTAATACCATGGGGAGGTAAACTACAGCAATCTCTAGACTTCACCAATGACAAGAAAAAGAACATGGCAGTGCCACAGATTAAACCCTTTAAGCATAGATAGCAGGATTTAGAGACTACGATCGAGAAGGTTACCTGGTCCTTTGGATCAGGCAAAGAATCAATCTCAGAATTGACTGTCACGCCACCATACATATCATCCATGTTTCCAGGATCACTTTCTTGATTGGCATCCCCATCTCCCACATCACTCAACTGGTCTGCTGAATCGCTTAATGAGACCAGTGGTTCAGGGTCACGTTTGAAGTTATACAGCTTTGATGCAAGACCATTGGTATCCGTCCAAGCACCTAGACCTTTCGCTCTTTCTTCCATTGAAGCTATAACAGATGGGCGATGTTTATTACTTAGCTCTTGCAATATTGTTTCATTTACAGATTGATATCCCATGCGAGCTGTCAAGACAAGCTGGCTGCTGTCAAAAGTGGAACCAGATAAAGACTGCAAAAGGGTAACTGCATCACCGGCATCTTTTGTAGTTACAAGTGCAGGACCTGCAATTGACGCGAGCATCAGTCTAAAGAAATTCTTTGAGGACTGCCATGTATCGGCTGACTACAAATATTATATTTTCCTTTTGGGAATTGAAACAAAGCAAAATTATGTCCCAGTACCATAGAACTCCAGTAGCGCAAGAGCTGTCCGGAACAGCATCACTCTGTTTCCATCAAACAAAAGCACATCCCAGACACGAAGAACTGAAATGTTTAATAGTACTCATAAGTGATGTAAAGTTTTTTCAAGTATATATGTATGGGATCACTACACCAAGCAGGTTTTATTGCTTACATAGAGATAACTTGGATCATAATAACTCATCATAGTAGTGAGTTTTACATGGTGTTCCTGGGTACCCCATAACTACCACTAATATGTAAGGCAGGCCTAGTTATCTTTCACACCTTGTAGTGAGTGCTTATTTTACCCCTTCTCACTCAGTCCCTCCTTATAAAGATGACCTGGATCAGAATCATCTAGACCCTTTCCTTAGATAGAAGTTTTCACATTTCAATATTTCCCTTGCATGAGATCATGATTGTCCATTTGTCTATTAGAAGCAACGCATAGTTTGAAATCATAGATGCTAGTTGCTTTGTGCATTTAACCCTGTTACATTAGCTAAGCTATACTTTTAGAGAATGTTCTTCTACAGGTACTCAGTGATGAAAATAATGTAAAATAAAGTCTAACCACTCTCCCAGGGAAGCACATTTGTGAAGATGGATAAGAACCATGGCCCAGTAACCCATGCAACTTGAAGTCCAAGGTAATCCAGATGATTTGCTGCACAAAAGAAGTATGTTAAACCATAATGCTTGGATTTTCCTATTCCATTAGGTCAGAAAGAGTTGCTAACCTAGTTTAGGGAATTTCTCTCGGACTAACTCCTCTAAAACAAGCTGATCCACCTGAAATACAACCAAATTGCATGAGAATGAATCGAACTTGGGGCTTCAAGCAGACCCCCAATATGCAAAACAAACATTACTGGGTGACCTTGCGGTACCTGTGACTCAATCATTTCTTCTGAAAAGTAGCCATCAAAATAGTCATCGATAATTCCAACCAATGTCCTGTAACATACACCAGCGATGGATTTAACAGATTATTTGATCCAACAATAACATGAGATACACCAATAGTCTTGGGCCATACCAAAATGCATTCTCCTCCGGCATCAGCAGAAGCAAGAGACCAGCAAAAAAGTTCATCGCCTACAGTATTCAGAAGATGAATCTATGCTAAGAGGAATGTTGGAATTCTGAGCTAAAACGTTGGTAAAACGATACAGTATGCCCAGAATATTGATTGAGAAAGAGTGTAATTATTTCGTACTCATCGGAAGCATTGAATACTAGGTTTTTTTTTTTGAAAGCATTGAATACTAGGTTTTAGATTCACCACTGTGGTGTGGCATGAGTACAAAAATAGAACAAAATTATATTGGTTCGCCTTAGCCATTTCGGTTATCCAGGGAAGCAATCGACTTTTGTGGTAACGTAAAAGACAATAATGAGGCTGACCATTTGATGGATAGAATTACCTGGCAGTAACCGACCGATGGGTTGTGTTTAGCATAAGCTATAAGCAAGCGTCTCAAAGCATTTCTTCCATCCTCATCTAAAGCAGGATGGCCCGGAAAAGTTCTAGGCAAGTCCTATAAGGAGCCAAGTTGCAGAGTGAACTCTATTAGACTTTCCGGCAGTAAGTTATCCAAAAAGGAATGATTCCCCATAAAAATGTCCATAAACAGATACCTTCTCTATTTGCCCTATCCACTTTTCATGGACACCTTCTGAGGTTGAAGAATCTGAAGATTTGTTATTTTCTGATTCACCTTCTGCTGCAAGAGTGTCATAATACCCTTCTACCCTACGAGCTCCAGTACCAACAAAGGCTTGCCATAGCTGTCAATACAAATGCACAGAGTTGCTGAATGAGCTGAATAAATCACAAGTAAAAGAAAGAAATAAAAGGCTTCAGTGCGTAGACTCTGCACCTCTCCCCTCAAAGCCATTGGTAGTCCACCATGGACCAGACACTCCAACTCTTCCTTTGAAATGTAAGTTTCCTCATGACCCCTGCTTCCATTATCAGCGTTCCCAGTATCTCCCGAATGCACTTCTTGGCTAGGATCAACCTTATCTACATCATAGAACTCGTCATCCGAGTCCTCCGACAACTTGGCCTCTTCAACTTTCACGGGATGGATTCCATCATCTGCTTGGCCTCTGACAACTTGCTGCTTTCCAGCAGAAGATTGCTTCTTCTCCACACGCAGGCTCATCATCTGCTCAATGTTGCCAAGGGACTTCCTAATTGGCGTCCATATTTCGATCTTCCGTGGCCCTGCTGAAGTCTTCTCTGGCAGTGATTCAGAACCACCACCCTGAGCATTATCACCAGCAACCTGTCCAGACGACTCAGGCTGCCTCTCCAGAAAATGCTTCCATCTATCAGATCTCTCCTCCTCTTCCTCCTGCAAATACAGCACCAACAAGGTGTGTGGCGTGTCAGGATCAGTCAATGCAGATGAAAATTCAGGCGCCTGTCTTCCTACCTTGTAGATGCCTGCGTACTCCTTGTAACGCTGCAAGTGTTGGGGCCGCACAGCAAAGCCATATGCATCCCTGATTCAAGCGCATAGCATCAGAAAGGGGTGTTTCAAACTAAAATGTAGCTATATCTACTTATCTAGCCCTTAAATCTTTGAGGGTTCTATACTTGCATCCCTCACTCCAGATTCAAAGCAGCGAGAAGGATTCGACTTAAGCATATCCACTACGAATTTGACGACTACACGACGCAATTCCATAACCGGCTACCCTGCCAAAACGTATCCGAAACTGTCCGCTCCTACTGCAGGAAACGGCCACAGGAACCTCAGATCTTTTCGAAAAGACAAACGCCAGTGCACCACAGAGCTCCCGATTTTGGCAGTTCCGCCAACAATTTCCCCTGAAGCTGAACACCTACTCCCCCTCCGATTCGTGGAGGGGACCAGACGCCCGCCGGCGCAAACAAGCACGCGCGGAATTTCCCGCCGCATTACCCGAAAAAATCCAGCAAAACCAAATCCCCGCGCCGCAACGACACCGAGATCCCCGGGCAAGCGAAAACAAAAAAACGTCCAAGCCACCGGAGCGGGCAACTACCGTAGTCGTCAGAAGCTACCGAAGCGGCGGAGGATACGGCCACGGCGGCGGTGGGAGCAGGAGCGGGGGATGGGGGGAGGGAGCGAAGGAACGCACCGCTTGTGCTCGAAGGCGATGAACGGGAGGCTCTTGGGCTTCATCTCCTCCTCCTCGTCGTCGCGGACCCGGCGGCGGCGGCGGCGGCGTGGCTAGCTCGAGCGCGGCGTGGCGGTGGGATTGATCTGGGCTCCTCCGGCTGGGCGGGCGGAGTAGGAGTGTGTCCGTACTCTCGGGTGTGGGGACCGGGGGAAAATGGGGATGACCCTGACCACCCTCGTGGCTCGCGCGTCGCGGTCTTTTCTTGGCGGACACGGGGGAAGGGACGGGGGGGTTGGTCGAGGAGGACTCGCCAGTCGCAGTGGTGTACGCAGTACGGGTTCCGTGACTTGTGTCCTCCGCGAGACCGAGATCCCGATCCTCCGTGCACGGGGAAACGGTGACAGCTCGTGTTGTCCTTCCCGGGCGGCCGGGCCTCTCGGCGGTTGAACTGTCTTCCTCGATGGAATGGAACACATCGTGATCAAACTACTCTGAAGCAAATACCATCTCTGAAGCAGCTTGACTCTTTTCAGGCAAAGGCCAAGGAAGGAAGATGTGCTAATTATGTTGGAGCTGATAATCAACGAATTACTTCGTAACAACCAGATATTTTTTATGTTGCAAGCAAAAGCCAAGCAAGTACTATGCTACATCATTTAGGTTGTGATATTTTCCTAATGTACGCAAGTTTTATGCTTAAGTTTCAAGCAAGTTCTTCGAGTCATGTCTCATGGTCGGACAAGTTTGACATTCTAAATTTTATGAATTTTTCTTGGCACCATGCATGCTTGGGCCTTGTTTTTTTTGTTATAATGGATGGGAGTTGTATTTCCTAGTGTGTTTCTATTATGTTTGTTGTGTCCTTGATACCAGCACTGTGTTATGCCCGCAGCTTATTTGTACTGATGCAGTAGGATGGATGTGACTTTGCATTGTGGTGGGTTACCTTTTAATAGTGCTACTCCGTATAAACAAAGCTATAATTCCTTTCCAAAATAGGACTAGTTAGTTACGTAGTAGCCCTACTACTCCTACTCCTCCTGTATGCAGTATAGAATTACTGTGCCGTTGAAGACACACTACACGACTTTATAGCAAGTCAACATCTACACCTCGAATTGAATCTGTCCACAGTAGAGTACATCAGCATCTCAGGACTTTGTTGGCGCACCGCCAACGCTTCTGTGGAAACGGGGCTAGTCCCGCACCCACCGACAGCACTTGTCGGCACACGGCAGCAGAGATCGCGCCGCATAGGATCAAGGCCAACGTTGGTGAGGAAATGAACGAACCGTGCTTCCAGCGACGCCGCAGCGGGATCCGTGGGGCGTCCGGGACAGGGAGTGCGCCGAGACACCTGTGATCCTTCCTCGCCGCGCCGGCGCCGCGGGACGATGCGTAACATGCGCCGCTGCTTTTATGCCGTCTCCGATCGAACCGAGGCATGTACCGCGCCAATCATTACTGCGCACACTCCTTGTTCCAGTCAGCTACTATTTGCGTGCAGGTACTCTGCAGTGAGCTCTGAGCTCCGTCTCGTGTTGCCAGTGAGCTCTGAGCTCCTTATGCGTATAGGAGGAGGCCACGTTGTTTGTCAGATAATCCGATTTGGGTGTTTGGATCCAGGTTTCGGGTCATATCGGAGGATGCTTGGTACCAGTATAGGAGGAGGCCACGTTGTTTGTCAGATAATCCGATTTGGGTGTTTGGATCCAGGTTTCGGGTCATATCGGAGGATGCTTGGTACCAATTAGAAGGTATAAACGTGAACTAATTATAAAACTAATTAATTATAAAACTAATTGTATAAGTCGTGGCTAATTCGTGAGACGAATCTATTAAGTCTAATTAAGTCATGATTAGCACATATTTGCTCTAGCATCACATGATCAAATTATGGACTAATTAGGCTTAACAAATTCGTCTCGTGAATTAGCTTTCATTTATGTAATTAGTTTTGTAATTAATCTATATTTAATATTTTAATTAGTATCTAAATATTCTACGTGAGTTTGGATTTTTTCCAAATCCAGCCAGGAGCTCTTGTCAGATGTTAGGTGCGGATTGGAATTAAGAGCAAGTACAACAATGTTGATTCGACCGCCACCTCATTTCATTTGCTGAGCTGGAGAGAAAAGGTGAGGAGAGACAAGCAAGCTTGGCGCTGCATGCCATCGACGGTGTCGACACGATAACTAAGATAGTGGAGCTATAAATTTACTACCTGCTATCCAATGCGAGTAAAAGAATAGGGAAGAGAAAGATAGGATGTGATATAAGTAGGTCCAGCGGATGAAATAGAAAATATTAATAAATATATTAAAGACAAGGATAAATCTATTGTTGTATGACTTGGCTCTAACATGATGAGTTGGCTCGTCTAATAGCCAAGTACTTGGCTCAACTATTAATCTTGCTCTAAAGGGAGAAGGGTGTATTGCTATGGCCTTATGGGCTAAAACTGCGAGTCTGCGACTGTCTTTAGTGTTTGCCACTTGCCAGTGCACTACCAGCACCCAGCTGCGCTCATTGTTTCGTTTGTCAAAAGGGTTTGAACTGGCAGGATGTCTTAAGCTGTAAAACCCATGTCGGCCTCTGGCCTGGCCTTTGAATGAATGTGGACGTGCTCCGCTACCGTTGGTCCTTCAAAAAAAAGTTTGAACTCGTGAAGCTAGTGGACCCTAGCTTGTTCCCGAGTCTCGGGTCACTGGTCCCGTATGTGTCGTCATCTTTTTTCAGTGATGAATTAGGATTATGTTCATATATTTTATTAACCTCGGCATATGAAGCCTCTCGCACCGCCAGAGCCTGACACTTTGGTTTTAAGATGACATCCAATCCCGATTTAGCAAGATTTGGTATGAACAGTACCCATCAACTAAAGATTTAAACTTCGATGTGAGAAATTTGATGTGCTCCGCGACAACGAGAATCAAGTAAGACTGCTACCAAACGCCACCATTCGGTTATGCTCCATCCTTCTCCGTAGTCGCACAACTTCAACAGCCACGCGAGTTCAGTAAACCGATGCCCCCTTCTCGCACTTTGTGACACCTTAATTCGACACTATCACTGCTCCTCAAGATTGCTCGCGTCGGTATAGTGCGGGGTCCAATCCAAGGAGGGCACCAACAGGAAAATCTACCTATGACACGCTACCAAATGTTTGACACACGAATCAATGTGAAGCAGGAGCTGTTGGGAGTGGGTTGATAGCAGGGAGTAGGGAGGGGGTGTTCAAGCCCCCCTACCTCCCCACAATAATGGAGCCCCCTTGAAGCATCTCTATTTTTTCAAGGTTGGATATACCCTTACTTAAGAGGTCTATCATGAAAAAAAGGCCTGGGGTATTTATTAAAAGGATTACACTACAAGAAATATCTTGATCTATGATGAAAATTTTATAACACATTTGTTCTCGTCATAGATTTATGACGTTTCTAGCTGAAAATATCATAAAATTTTACATCCGAGCAAATTTAGTGACAAAGTTACGGAACGTCATAAAATGTGCCACTGTAGCCAAAAATAAATCGTCACTCATTATTAAATGGTGGTTTTGTGATGATATAAGGTCCGCAAAAACGTCATAAACCAATCAGGGTCCCACATGTAAGTTTAAGTTGATAATTAGGGCAGTAAAATAAAAAGAAAAACGTGCTCCTCCCGTGGGTCAAACATGTTACCGATTGAATGGGAAGTCTTTACCACAATCAGGTCCCACATGTAAGTTTCAAGTGAGTTGGTGGCAAAAGTTTTGGTAAATTATGATAGTCTGAGATGAAAAAAAGGAAAGAAAAATAAAAAGAAAATAGTGTCGATAGCAAGGCTCGAACTTTTGACCTCTTGAAAGTGCTGAGACAGCACTACCACTGAGACATGAACTATGTATGTTTTTTTTCGAAAGGACACATTTTATATATTTTGGTTCTAATAAGTGTAGTCCACATGCTAGTTGTAGGCCCAAGCATGAGGCATATTTCTCATTTCTCGACAAGGTGTACACTACTATAAGAGACTCGTCAGCACCATGCTCCTGTTGGCTGTGGCAAAGACTAGAGCTAGCGTCGGTGTGCAGATCTGCTACCGCCCGCGGCGGGAATGGCGAACCCTAGCGGGCCTATCTACAAAGGGAGGATGAGGAGGAGCTCCGGTCAGGTCAGTCTTCTGTTTTGTGCAGCTACTTTCCCCTATCATCCTAGGGAAGGGGATTTCTGGATTTGGGATCTGGGTTGAAGATATTATATTCCGATTTCATGGTACCCTTAGATTTGCATTCTGATTAGTGTTGGAAGTTGATAGGCTATAGTTTATGAAGTGATTCTTCATCCTAATTTTAAGAGTTTATACTAAAGAATCAAAGAGAATCACTTTCAGCCACAAAATCACTTCTCTCAGAGAATCAGCTCCCATAGGTGCATAGTAAAAATCATGTATCTAGAAAAGCCAAAACGATCGATAATTTGAAATGAAGGGAGTAGTTTATAATTTGCTAGGTTCATGTATTTTATTAGCTTCCACAAGTGCTTGGAGTCACTGATAGCTACAGATTGCCATCGCCTGAAAACAAGTGCAAGCACGAGTTGCCTTTCTTTGTGAGGTATGATTGGACATTTGACAACCCTAGGTGCCGGTATGCATGCTGCTACGAGGTAAACGATAACTTGTTTCAATTCTAATAAACCTTGCTTCTACTTTTGATGTTAGTGTTATAAATGGCGAATTGTATGAACGTAATCGGTGTCTACAGAATGAAGGGATGAAATGAACGTCGTTTAGGTGGATTGATCCTGAATGGTATGCTGGACTAAACATGTTCTGGTGAAGCTGATGAAGAGGAAGGAAAAAGCTGAAAAGGAAGCAAGGTCATGGGAAGAAGCATGGAGAATTGCTAAGAAGGAGGTGGATGACAAAATCTATGAGATTCACATGATGAAGCGAGGATAATTGGGGGATATAACCAATGAGCTGATGAACACGGTGAAGAGAATTAGACACGATGCAGTGATGTCTCACCTAAAAATGGGAAATGATAACAGGAATCTGCAAGCTGAAAACGATGCAAGGATGTGGAAGGTAGAATGTGCAAAGGCTAACAAGGAATTTGAAGTGACTGCCGCTGAGGTGCAGAAGGTGAAGGGACACCTGGATCAGGCCACCAATGTGGTGAAGAAGGTCAAGCAATCGCTGCTGCATGCCTCATATAGAAGGTCATTCAGGAACGATGGCGAGGCATAATGTGATGTTTGGTGTTATTGCTAGGTAGACGGTTGAGAGGTGGGATCATGTTTGTATTTTGGTAGCTGATGATACTATCTGGAAAACTATGATAGCTATTAATAATGATTATGAACTTTGTAATGATGAATGGCTATGACATGCCATCTTATGAAACATGTTACTGTCGTGATGTTTGCTGCTTGCTGCTGCTGTGATGTTTGTTGTTATTGCTGAGGTAGCTGGTTGAGAGGTGGGATCATGCTTTGATTTTGGTAGCTGATGGTACTATTTGGCAAATTATGATATGTAAGAATGATGATTATGAACTTTATAGTGATGAATGGCTATGACATGCCATTTGATTATACCGCTTTGGTTTAATCTACTTTCAATTAGATTCTTGCATATTTACCATTCAGAATTAAGATACGCTGCATAATTGACGATCACTAATAATATAGATATTGGTACTATATATACAAATGTGTGGTCTGAAAATAAAACCGGCGGCACGGCTGTTACAAAATGAAAGATCACTTGCTCTACTCATAGCTAGGCAACAACCATGTTTCTCGAGACCAAATCCAGATCCCAGGAACCTGTGTAATGCGGATTGTAGGATCATTGTTGAAGCCTGCCACATTTCTTAGTCCCTGCTGGTAGAGCCAGTATTGCGACTCTTCATCATGCCCTTCAGTTCCTAGGAAGAAAATGTGATTTCCCTTCAGGTTAGGCAAGCGACAAGGCATGCTCTTGTACAACAATGCACTTGTCAGGTCCAAACAGGATGATCTTATTCTGGAACTCTAGAGCTGTCTCCCAAGGAATAGGTTGCCAAATATCACCGACGAATGAATGTAGAGTAAATTCCACCACCTCAACATCTCTCTCGTTGATGTCCCAGCTCCAGGTGCTGTGCATCCTCTTCCCCCGAACAACAAAGAACAATCGGTCTTGACCTTGGAGTAGAGAAGAGTTGCTCATGCCAAGAACCCATGATAACTAGAGTCCAATGGCTTGAGGAGGTGTTGGAAGATGAAGCCCCAAGTAGATTTGCATGTGTTCAGGAGAACTGCTCCAGAAATCTTCCAAGGGAATGGTAGTCCAGTCGGATTGGCTTCCCGAATGCCAGATGCATACGGGCAATGACCCTAGCACTGGAGTAGATTTTAGGGGCCACAAAATGGTTAACACAAAGAAATGACTCTACGCCAGTAGGTGTTTTGATGCCCAAGATACAAGCATCGAGAGAACCCATACATCACCATGCTGGAAGTCAAGGAAGGATAATGTGCTCCCGATGAGACAAAGGATTCAGCAAGAACGCGATGCTCTCATCTGTCATCTACAACAACAAGGCGTCCAGATCCGCTGCAACTAATCAGCCTATGCCTTTTCCCAGCTAATGCTAGAAATGAGACCTCAAAAAGCCGGTAATCCACGATGGATGTGAATGTCACCCCTCCAGATTCACTGATATGTTCGGATTTCAGAATCCAAGGGTCAAACGGGCGTGTGTGGCAGAACCGCCCAAATTAACTCGGCTAAGGCACACTTAAGTCGCCTGACATGCGATCGTGCACCTTAATCAAGCCAATTTGGTTATCTGTCAGATTCTTTCCGATGAAACCATGCTACAGGATCGCGAAAGCGGAGTCACCCGAGGGTGAGCGGTTGCAGAGATTACAATAGTCAATTCTTTTAACAAGTGCATAAGTGTATTATAATAAAGGAGTTCGAAATTCAACACAAGTTTGCAAAGTGTTCAACAGTGGAAATAAACAATGGTAACTAACGTCGACACCCAACACCGTGACGAAGCCGGTCACGACATCAGTAACCACCATCCTCGCCGTCCGAGGAGGGAGCCCACTCGACCGTCCATCCCAAAGGGAGCTGGAGGGCCAAGCGGTACCTTCTTCCAAAACAAAACCTGAAAAGATAAGCCACAACAAGGCTGAGCAACTACGCTCAACAAGACTTACTCGTCGGTGGTACTAATCGACCAACACCTAGACACGCAGGCTGTTTGGCCAGGGGGTTGTTTTGCCAAAAGCGACTAGTGGTGGATCCTTACTTTCAACATTTTAGCCATGAGTTCTAGTTCATTAACCATTCTACATTTGCAACTCATACTGAACAAGCATGGTTATACAAACAATTAATAGAAAACATCAGCATTAGCATCATCAACATGTCCTCTTCTTACTCAGTGTAGCATAGTGATCAAGTAGTCTCAAGCTGTGGGAGGCAGACGAATTGATCTGAGTTTTAACCATGCATGGTGGAAAATAATCCCACGACATCCGCTCACCATAAAGGATAGCTTCACTTGTCCACTGTTCCCATCAATTCCCAGGCGCGTGTCAGGTCCAAACTACCTTTGGCATGCAATGCTCCACAGTCCCAGTCTCTACCGTACTGTGACCGCACTTGCACCCACATGATGCACCATGGGAACTACGTTCCAAGGACAGCAGGGGTATAAGCCCCTTGCCGGTTCAATCAGGTACTAGGCTTCCCCATCCCATACTAGGTATGAGATTAGTACTGTTCAAACAATTGATCACGAACACTAGCACATCTCGACTTTAGTCAAATTCATTTAGACATATGGGGCAATCCACCGACCACCAAAACAATTCACAATGCCCTGCCCCGTCCATCGTCCTTATAGTTGTTGCAAAAGAAAGCAAGTAACTCCTATAACTCGCGAGTGATAGGAAATCACTCGACTTTTACCAAGTCCTATTTAAGCAAAGCAGCTACTCAAGATCCTGTTATACTAGTATTCAGAACAGAGGAACCTAGGATCATGCAACTAGAGTTTCCAAACAACTCCTATGAACGTAAATGCACAAACATTAACAACAGAAGGCATGCACAAGTTTAGAAAAACTGGGTTATGCTGCGGGGCTTACCTTCACATGATAAGTTAGCTTAAGGGCCTTCGACGGGTTCAGCAACGGGCTCTGCTCTGGCTTAGAGTAGCTCTGCAGTAGGGTCCTCGTTGGGTACTTGATGCAGCTCGTAGGTGCCGTCGGCAATGCTCAGTTCTACACGAGATGCAATGCAAGGATAAAACACTTAGGCGGCGATTTCAACAGTATTTGCAAGGATTTAAACCCAAACTGTAGCAAAACTACAGGAAAAAGGTGCGAAACCTACTTTATTGGATTCTACTCAGAACGAGGATTCCAACCAAAGTGATTTCACAGTTTTCTGATTTTTCCTCGATTTAAGATGAAATTTCCAAGTTTATGTCAATTTAATTCGAGTTAAAAGAGTCGGATCGGGGAAAACTTACGATCTGATCCTTAGACTTAAGGAATAACTATACTAGGATCCTCAGATTTAATACAGAGAAGTCCCCGGAATTTAACACAGATATCCTCAGTCAAAAGAAAAGACACAACCGAGCCCTCGGGCGAGGCGGACAGCACTCGGGCGAGGCGGACAAGGTCCGGTCGCTTTCGCGGATGATTCAGGGTCAGGAAGAGCTGGAAAGGGGGTCAGCAGCTCACCTCCGGTCCTACTGATGAGGTCTCGGGGTCGGGAGAAACAAGCCGAGGCGGAACAAGGAACAATGGTAGTTCGGGTCGGCGTCACGGAAACTGGCAGCGGCGATCCGGCGAGACAGGGGCCTCAGAGACTCCTTGAGCAGGTCGGTGAGCTCTAGGCGACCAAGGCGAAGCTGACGGTGAAGGAGTCATGGCGCGGGGCTAGCCGGAGTGGCAGCTCCAAGTGTGGCGGTGAGTGCGGTGGAGAAAAACAGAGCAGATAGTGCGGCAATGGCGGTAGGGGCGAAGGGAACTCTAGTAGGAGGCTTCGGTACCTTTTTATAGATGCGCGGAAGTGTTCGGAGGAAGGAAACGAGCTCGAGCGGGCGAGAGGATAAGATCGAGGGAGAAGGAAGTGCTCTGTCGCGGCGGCGATTGGTCGACACCTTCATTGGCAAGCTCAGACGCAATCTTGCCCTGGTTGGGCAGCAAGGATTTGGGGCTGGGGCAAAGTAGATTTGCAAGGCACGCGGATATGCTAGGTCTGCACGCGCGTGTGGTCACGTGACGCTGGTTGCTGGGCGAAGGCACGCGTCGGTGAGCTGCGGCAGTGTGGCGTTCTCGGAGAGGGAAGAGGTGGAGCGGGATTGGGCGCTGGGGATTCGAAACAGAGAGGAGGGATGGCCTGCTGGCATGATTGGGTAGTGCTATCATTGTCCCGTCGCATCATGACTGCGGGTTGGTTGCTGGCGAGCTGCCGGTGGTGGCGTGCCACGTGGCGACGTCGCACAGGGGCTCTGGTTCGGGGCGCGAGGAGACAGAGCAGTTACATGCTTTGCAACTCTTCTCTCAAAAATTTAAACCGCGCGCCAATAGAACCTTTTAACAAGTTTCTGTCCTTGAACCCATGCACAACTTTGCCAAAAGATGTTAGATCAAGATCGCAACGGATTGGAGTAAAAAGGCTCCAAGGTTGAACTTGTCTCACAGATTTAGAGCTCTGGCTGGCTAAGGAGAAACAAAAGTCGAGAACCAAGGTTGCTGGTATTTAACCAGTTGGACACCTTTCTTGTCGGTGAAACTTAAAGTTGTTGTGCAAAACGTGGTTTAGGATATAAACAATAGTTTAACTCCTTTAGGTCATCATGGTCTTTTTGCTGTGAAAGTTGCTAATCATCAGCTCAAAATGACTCTAATGATCTTGCTGATATTAACGATGTTCATTACAAAGCTCAATCATTACAGTCTACCCCCCTTAAAAAGAATCTCGTCCCGAGATTTGGATGAAAAGATTGGGGTGATTCTGCGTACCATACCTCCTTGCTCGAAAAGAAAACCGCAGAAGTCTTTATTCAGGTATTCCTATGTTTCCCATGTTGCTTCATCTTCCGTGTGGTTACTCCACTGAATTTTATACATCTTCACAAGTTGTCATTGGGTGTACCTTTCCTTACGATCGAGGACTTTGGCAGGATATTCCGCATAGGATAAGTCGGGTTCAATTTCGAGTTGTTCTTGCTCCAAGATTTCGGTCGGGACTCAGGCACATTTCTTCAGTTGGGAGACATGGAAGATGTCATGAATAGCTGAGAACTGTTCGGTTAGTCGGATCCGGTATGCAACGGGTCCGCATATCTCCACAATCTCATAAGGGTCAATGTAACGGGGAGCCAATTTCCTTTTTACTCCAAACCGTTGTATACCTTTAGTCAGGGAGACTCGGAGGTAGACATGATCACCAATATCAAACTTTAGGGGTCGTCTTCTTCTGTCAGAATAGCTCTTTTATCGAGATTCGGCTGCTTTAAGATTGGCTTGAATCACCTTAACTTGCTCTTCCACTTCTACTACTAGATCAGGACCATAAGTTTGTCTTTCCCCAACTTGTGACCAATTTAGGGGTGTCCGACACCTTCTACCATACAAGGCTTCGAACGGTGCCATCTTCAAGCTAGCTTGGTAGCTGTTATTATAAGAAAACTCTGCTAACGGTAGACACTTGTCCTAGTTTTTGTTATAATGGATGACGCAAGCTCGTAGCATATCTTCTAGGATTTGATTCACTCTCTTTATCTGACCATCTGTTTGAGGGTGATATGTTGAGCTACGGATTAGCTTGGTGCCAAGTGAAGTTTGTAACTGTTCCCAAAAACGTGCTACAAACTGAAGACATCGATGAGATATGATCGTCCTTGGTACACCGTGCAGGGAAGCAATGTGGTCAAGATACAACTCTGCATATTTCTTGGCTGTGTAGGTAGTGTGAATAGGAAGAAAGTGTGCAGATTTGGTGAGGCGGTCCATGATAACCCAAATAGAATCATGCCGCTGAGAGGTAGGGGGCAATCCAACAATGAAGTCCATACTTATATCCTCCCATTTCCATGACGGAATAGGTAGGGGTTGTAGAGTGCCCGCTGACTTCAAGTGACTGGCTTTAACTCTTTGACATGTGTCACATTCCAAAACATAACGTGCAATCTCTGGCTTCATGCCGTTCCACCAAAAGTTTTGTCTAAGGTCATGGTACATCTTGTTACTGCTGGGGTGAATAGAGAACTTAGACATATGTGCTTCAGTCAAAATTTGCTTCTTAAGCTCGGGGTCATTAGGTACAACCAATCGATTCTTATAATATATGATTCCCTTTTCATCCCGTCGGAAGTGTTTAAATCCATCATCTTTCCAAGCAATCTTTGTCCTAGTGAGTTTTAGCTCTTCATCTTCCCTTTGTGCTGGAATAATTTGATCCCTTAAGGTGGGCTCGAGGCTTAGGTGACTTAGGGTACTTTGAGAAATAATCTCTAAGTTGAGCTTAGCCATCTCGTGACATAGAGTTTCCTTGAAATTGACTGCCGACAAGCACTTGCAATGGGCCTTGCGGCTAAGAGCATCCGCAACCACATTTGCTTTGCCGGGGTGATAGTGCACTTCCAAGTCATAATCCTTGATTAGCTTCAACCACCTTCTCTGACGCATATCCAGTTGACTGAATGAAGATATACTTGAGGCTCTTATGATCAGTATAGACATTGCAATGAGTGCCCATCAGATAGTGCCTCCACATCTTCAGAGCGTGAATCACTGCTGCCAACTCAAGATCATGTGCAGGATAATTCAGTTCATGCAGCTGTAACGGTCGTGAGGCATAGGCAATGACTCGGTTGTCTTGCATAAGAACACATCCAAGTCCAGTGCCAGAGGCGTCACAAAAAATATCAAACGGCTGGTTAGTGTCGGGTTGAGCTAGAATCGGGACGGAAGTTAGAAGTTGTCTCAAGGTGTGAAAAGCTTCTTCACACTTGTCACTCCACACAAACTTAACTCCTTTCCTCAACAATTCAGTCATAGGTTTTGCTATCTTGGAGAAATCTGGAATAAATCGGCGATAGTAGCCTGCTAGACCGAGAAAACTTTGAATCTGATGGACTGAAGTAGGTGGCTTCCAGTCCATGACTTCTTGCACTTTGCTTTGGTCAACCCGCGATGCCGTCTCGAGAAATAGTGTGTCCTAAAAATTTCACACTCTCCAACCAAAAGTCACACTTAGAGAGTTTGGCATACAGCTGATGGTCTCGGAAGCGTTGGAGAACGATGCAAAGATGTTCTGCATGTTCCTTCTCATCCTTCGAGTAGATTAGAATGTTGTCAATGAAGACCACGATAAAATTGTCGAGCTCAGGCATGAACACCAAATTCATGAGATACATGAAGTAAGCAAGTGCATTCGTGAGCACAAAGGACATAACGAGATACTCGTATAGTCCGTACCGTGTGGAGAAAGCAGTTTTAGGAATATCAAAAGGTCGGATCTTGATTTGATGGTAACCGGAGCGAAGATCAATCTTTGAGAACACTTTAGCTCCAGCCAACTGATCAAACAGAACATTAATGCGGGGAAGAGGATACTTATTCTTGATAGTCACCGCATTGAGAGGTCGGTAATCCACACACATTCGTAGACTCCCATCCTTCTTTTTCACAAACAAGGCTGGACAACCCCAAGGTGAAGTACTTGGGCGTATGAAACCTTTCTCCAATAACTCCTGCAATTGGGTTTTTAACTCAGCCAGCTCTGCCGGTGACATTCTTTAAGGTCTCTTGGATATAGGGGCTGTGCTGGGGATCAACTCTATAGAAAACTCCACATCTCGGTCGGACGGCATGCCTGGCAAGTCATCAGGAAACACGTCGGGATACTCACAAACTACAGGGATGTCCTCTAGGCGTGTCTCAACTATGGAATATGCACAAGAATATACACATTCTTGGCGAGGCAATTGGACAATAGAGTTGCCCTAGTGAGGTGAGTTAATATGGACGGCTCGGGCTGAGATGTTTAGCATGACTTGGTGTCTAGTCATCCAATCCATACCTAAAATAACACCAATCCCTTCTAGACCAAGGATGATGAGATTTTCTTTAAAGAGGGTTTTGCCTAGATTAATAGGCACATTGGCATTCATCTTATCTGATGTGATTTTCCCACCCGGGGTAGATATCATAAAAGACCCTTTTGTTTGACATTCTTTCAACCCATATTTGTCACTAGTTTTACTTCCAATAAAACTATGTGATGCTCCTGAGTCAAACAAAATCAAAGCTGGGTGATTGTGGATAAGAAATGTACCTGTCATCACTGGGCACCTTCGGGAAGCTTTGCTGCGTTGGTGAAGTTCAGCCAACCCTAGCGAAACTGCACCCTGGGCTTTTTTCCCTTGTTGATCATCGCATTGCTCTGACCTGGGGGATGATCTTTGTTTCTGGGGCAGTCTTTGGCGAAGTGTCCCGTAAGACCACAAGTGAAGCAGCGGTTTCCATTGGCAAGGCAAGGCGGTGGTGGTAGGGTCGGCCGCGATGCCTGCTGCTGAAATCCCAAGAAACGAGGTGCTGCCGATGGTGGTGGACGAGCAACCCATCTTTCCGACTGCTATGGCCTATGGGGTGTTGCGGAAGGAACCATTCTGAACTTGGGTGCGGGAGCACCGGGTAATGGCATCGGGGCCTTCCTCTTTCTCTCGGCTGAAAGAGCCATCATGCAATCCTCTTGTGAGATGGCCAAGTTGACCAGCTCATTGTACGTATCCACCTTTATCAAGTTCAACCTCTCTCTGAGCTCCACTCTCAATCCTCTGCGAAACTGGTCCTTCTTCTTCTGATCCGAGTCCGCATGATATCCTCCGTAATGACAGAGGTTGTTGAAGGTCTGCGCATACTACATCACACTGCGATTCCCCTGAGTAGGAGCTAAGAATTGATTGAGCTTGCACTCCAGGAGACCCTTGGGAATGTGATGAGCTCGGAAAGCTGTCTTGAATTCTCCCCAACTGACGACATGGTCATCCGGCAGCATGGCATTGTAATGGTCCCACCAAAGATGAGCGGAACCACGCAGCTGCTGCGCCGCAAACTGATGTGGCGGCACTATATCATGTGATGGAGGCATTGCTCTATGGCAGCGGAGTGGAGTAAAAGTCAGAATTTTTTTCAATTCAAAACACTAACCCTTCTGGCTTCTCGTTGCCGATCAAATACACCTACGAAGGATTACTCCTAGTAGAGGCTGATTTATGGGACATCCCTGTCAACACCTGGCCCATGTTACTCTCACTCACCAACATGTACTGCATCGAATGGTTGAAGCTGCACTATGCGTCAAAGATGTGGAACATGACGTGTGAGAAAACTGTGACCACATTTCTACGATGGGCATTTGAGATTAATTGCACCCAATTGCAGGAAAAGTGCATGTCTCTCATAGCGCTAATCTCACTGAACAGAATTCTCACAGAGGATTTTGTGTTCGTGTGTTACCACCATCCCGAAGTTATCAAGAGGATCCACGTGCTTGCTTTACGGAACGTCGAGTAGAGATAGAGGTTGCCGCTAGGATCTGCTGTAGTTTGAATGTATTATTTAAGTGTATTTTATCATGTAAATAGCCAAATTATTTATGTGGTTTGCAGAACTTAATAAATGAAATGATTAAATTGTCCGATGCTCTTTGGCTTTCACTATTGTAGTTAGATTAGGGAATGTGGATCTGTTGTACCCTATTGGTAGAGTTGGTGAAAAATTACTGCTCCAGTAGATTCCCTTAATCTTTTACCTTTTTCAATAATTATTTTTTAGAACTTAATAGATGAAATTATTTCAGTTTGCAGATGATCTGCCACATGTTCTTATGCTTGGTTATTTGTCCGTTCTTAATTTATATTTAAACAAATGCATCAACTGAAGTTTGACTATATCCTGTTTTAGCCAGCCAAAGGGTCAACATCTATAGTCGCTCCTGTTCAGTCCAGCTCCAGGGTAACAAACTAAACACATGATGATTATTGACGTTTCCTCTTTCCTTAGTGTAAATTAATTATGAGATCACAATTTGATTTCGGATCTACTATTGCTAGATGGAAGTTCTCAAATCAATGTTGCTTCTTGCTAAAAAAACCTAATGAGGCAGCGGAGTACTCAAGCAGCTCTACCAAATCCTTATGCAACACTGTTGATAGGGAGCAAGTTGACGCTGACAAACAAGATGTGGTACAACCACTAGTAGAAAACTTGCCTTTAGTCCCGGTTGGTAGGGTGCATATCTCCTAAAAATCCATCCAGGATAAACCAATCGAGACAAAAGGGGGGGGTCTTTAGTCCCGGGTCCTTCAACCGGGAGTAAAGTAACCCTTTAGTCCCGGTTGGTAAAAGCAACCAGGAGTAAAGGGTGCCCCCAACCGGGAGTAAAGGGTTCCCCTTTAGTCCCGGTTGCTTTTACCAACCGGGACTAAAGTCCTACTTAAATTTTTATGCATGGCGCCTGAAATTTTCATGCATCACGTATGTACCCCGGCCCTTTTGTTACCTTTAGTAGTTGAGACTATTTTTATAATAAAATCAACTAGTATTTAAACGAATGAAATTAGTAATTATACAATTACTATATATATAAACAATTCATATACACAATTCAACTAGTATAATAAAATCAACTATATATACAAATCGATCTTAGTGCGTATTATATATACAAATCAAACTATATGTCTACAATCTTCCCGTCAACATGTTGCTCGGAGCGTCTAAATGTCGTCCATTGTAATAAAATTCTCCTTGTGGATTTACCACCTCGTCCCCTAGGAATCTAATGAGACCTTCACATATTGCCGCTACTCTTTCTTTCTTCAAGAGTCCTTGTTGAATATTTAACACCTATAATTTAGAAATATGTGAATGTTATACGAACAATTAAATATAAGAATCTAGAAAATAATTAACTAGTAATAGTTTTATTTTACGTACTTTAAAGTGGTACGGCATCATCTTTAGTCCCTTGGGTCCCATAAAACCGTGCACGTGCTCACAGATGTAGTAGCCACATAGATTATTCCCAGGTTCCTATCTTAAGCACTTCAGTGCGGAAAAAAAGTTATGAAATATTCATGTTATACAATTTACTAAATGTGCAGACTTCATACGTACCGGGAAGTCTGTGTTCCATGTAAGTTTTTCTTTGAATGGACCTTTGTGTGTCCTTATGAATTGTTTCCATGCGCTACGGATTAGAATAATGAATGATATAGTGTAATAGGGATGAAATTTAGGAAACAAACTTTTGCATAGAGATAAAGGTCCAGAATTATTACAAGCCTAGCATGTCTTGCATGTCTTGGTACTCCACCGGATCTTTCCTCAACGAATCGAAGACAGTGACGTGGCTTCTTTCAGTCTCACTTATAATGAGGATCGAGTGCAAGCTGCGTACGTAAAATGTTCATGCATATTAGAGGTAACTAACATTAATTAGGTAAGGAAAAAGAAAACAAAAGTAGACGGTATACACACACTTACTTGAAGTTGTATGAAAGCAATATGAAATCCTTGAATTTTTGTTTGTCTAGGAAATTGTATACTTCCACCAAGGTTTTTTCCGACGATAAGTGTATCTGTTTTTGGTTAACTATGGATGGATCCATGAAGCCAATATGTAGGTACGCCTCTCGTCGGCACGTCTGAATTAGCATCCTACATAAAATGGAAGACGAAGTTAGTACGGTGACGCACGCAAAAAAAATAATGATATGAGCCAAAATTTACATGTAGATAAACGGACACTTACAGAACTCATGCGCTGATCAGAGAGACGTCCAGGGCATCATGATGGTACACTTCGTATATATCCTTAAGTCTAGCCACAGAACTTTCTCGCCTTTGCCGTAAAAATCTATTGGTTTTACCTTAAGGCCGAACATCTCCCTCGAGTCGGCGGACACCTTCATGTACCATGATGGAATTCGTACATCTTTGTTGATAGCTTCTATACCAACTCAGGCCTTACTATCTTTTGAGTGTCTTTTTTTGATAAATGCCCGAGGTCGGGGACAGCACCACTGGAAGATGACTTTCCTTTCCTTTTGTCCCTCTCATCAGCCTTTACTAAAGCCCTTTTGTAGTTTGATAGTAGTGGTATCCTTTTCTTGGCTCCTCCTTCCATCCTGATAAAAAAAATTTAAATCTCTTCGATTTACTGGTGGTGGCTCCATCTCCCTTGCTTTTTTTACTTCGGCTTGTTTCTTGAACCACGCACTGGCCTCTGCTTGGATTTCTGCCCGCTGTTCTGCATGACTCATTGCCTCCCAACGTTCCTTACGAGTCACTTCAGGCTCCTTTGTTTTCTTCTTTCTCTGTCTTTGCTTGGGAGGCGGTGCTTGTAACTTCTTTAGTGGTGCTACAGGTTCCTTCATCGGGGCTGCTCTTAGTCCCGACGACGGTGATCGGGGAGGGGTGTTGTTATTGTCGTTGTCGCTCCCACCACCAGGATGTGGTGGAGATGGAGACCTTGATCGAGCAGGAAGCGACGGTCCTGGAGCAGGTTGTGCGGGAGATGATAGTCTCAAGCTATGAGGAGAAGGTCGCTGCTGGGGATCTACGGGGAGTGGTCTTGAGCTCTGAGGAGATGGCTCTGTGCCGGGAATGATGATGTAGCGTTTGTGCCATAGAATAATCCCATGAAGCGCATCTGCCAGTGTCCTTTCCCCGTCACCTCCCGGGAGGTTGAGCTCTAGGCCTTCATATTGGCTATCAACAAGCTGCTCTATGCTGACACTGGCATAGCCAGGTGGAATCTCCATTCCATGGCTTGTCTGCCCTGCCAGGATTGGTAACGCACTCCTGTACGCCACCTGTACATATAGCAGAAGTAAACAAGTTATTAAACTCTGATCCCGAGGCGTGGATCATTTGAGAAGATTGAATAATTATTATGTGTAAGTATACCTTAATAGTGAGGTTGCCGACCGGTGCATGCAACTCACATGAGGTGCGTTGCGTGATGGCATCCACAGGGAACCATTGCTCCTCCACGGGTAACCTGGGCATCTACGCATCGGGGAGCCCTGTAGAAACACAACTACTCAAGAGGCGTTGAGAAGGGTTGGCGTAGTTTGGATTCGGCAATGCTCCAGATTGGGCCAACTCTGCAACTGCGTGGGCCACTCGACGATTAATTTCCTCCAACATTCTTTCTTCTTGTGACCGCACTTTGGATTCTAGCATCTGCCGCCTGCTCTCATCGATCTATTCCTTTCTTCGCTTGCGACTTCTGTACGATACGCTATTGCCTCGAAAAGCAAACTTCCATGGAATGACCCCGAACCCTCGGCAACGTCCTGGGTGCTCGGGATTACCGACGGCCAATGTGAGCTCATCATTCTCTCGGTCCACCTTCAACCTCCCAGCCTTAGAATCTTCAATGTTCTTCATAAGCCTTTCGGCCTTCTGACGTATTGTCTCATTGAATATCAACGTCCCATCCTCTTGGCTCAGGGAGCCTCCATGAGCGTAATACCAATTTTTTGATCGTTCGGGCCATTCAATAGTTGCAGGTATGATATCCCATTCGATCAGGTCTTGTTCCATCTTCTTCCATTTGGGAATTGCTGTGCCATAACCACCTCGCCCTAGATGATTATGGTACTCCTTCTGACTAGAATTTGTAGTGTTGGTATGGATCTTTTTCACATCGTCTTCACTCCTATTATATTCAACAAATGCCTCCCAGTGGTTCCTCAACTTTGGCCACACATTGAAATCTGGAGTTCGTCCCTTCTTAAGGTAGTTGGCATCCAGCATCTTCTTGAATGTCTGGAATTGTGTAGCCATCTTCTTCAGCGTCCACGCTTTCACATCCTTTTCAATATATCCTTCGGGAAATGTGAAATGTCTCATGACATGTTCCCACAACATATTCTTTTGTCTCTGGGAGCGCATACGGATTGGTACTTTTGCCCTTCCATTCTCTGATGCTGATAGGCATGTTGTCCCTTACGATTGCCCCGATCTAACTCACGTACTTCTTTGCTACTTTTCAGGAGCAACCGGCCTGCCCTCTTCTGTGACTTCCGTGATGACAACCTCCCTTCCATCACCCTTGTATGACCTCGGGCCTTCGGCCCTTTTGTTGATCCAGAGGGCTAATAGTTCAAGATTCGTTAATTAGTACATAGTATTAACGGTGGCATAAAACAATAGAAATTATATATACCTCGCTAGAACCTTCCACCACGGCAAGGTTTGCTGGGGCTCGGGCTCTTCATTCCCATCGCCGGACATGTTGAGGACATGTCTGCCTGGGTGCCCTCTTCATCGGTGTACGATATGGGAAGGTTGGAGCCACTACCATCACCAGCAATAATCTGCTCCATGAGATACCTTACGGTCTCGTTGTCTGCCATTTCAACTACTGATTGAAACATACATGGAATCATACATGACAGTCATGAATCATAGAACAAGCATGAAATAGGCAACTCACACTAAATGAAACTTACATGAAATCGCCTTAGTTACATGTACGTAAAGGTATATACATGAAATCATACAATAACATGAATCCCACAAAGTCCAGAATGTTTATACAAATTTCTACAAATTAGTAGTACTTTGTAAAAATTTCTACAAAATTTCTACTAATTTCTACATATTTATTGGAATTTCTAGAAAATTTCTACTAATTCCTAATAATTTTAAGAATTCCTACCAAAATTCTTCTAATTTGTAAATATTTGTACTACATTTCTACAAATTAGTAGTAAATTTGTAAGAATTTCTACCAAATTAATACTAATTTCTACAAATTTATTGGAATTTTTAGAAAATTTCTACTAATTCCTACTAATTTGTAAGAATTTCTACCAAATTTATCAACTGATTTTCTACTGATTTTCTTACTAATCTATTGATATCTATTGATTTTATACTAATATCTATTCATTTTCTAACTAAAAAATAAAAAAGGTCCTTGCCGACGCAAGCTGGTGGGCTTGCGTCCGCAAGGGCCGTTCTTTTTCGGCGGTAGTGCCGGCGGACCTCGCGCAGTGCCTAGCTGAGCGATGAGGTCGTACGGCGCCCGGGGCGGCGGGACGGCGGCAGCCGGGGCGGCGGAGAAGTAATGCGCACGCCGCCGGAGGCGGGGACGGAGCGAGGTGGCCGCAGCGACAAGGAGTGGAGGCGGCTGGTGACGAGGAACGGAGGCGGCGCGACGGAGGCGGTGATGAGGCGCCGCGACGGACAAGGGCGTGGCGGCGACAGAGGAGGTAGCGTGGACGGAGGCGGCGACGAGGCCTCGCGATGGAGGCGGCCTGCGGCAACGAGGTCGAGGAAGCGCGACGGAGGAGGATCGGAGGTGGGCCGGGGTGATGGAGGAGGAGGCGGTCCGGGCGCGGGCGAGACGGTCGGGTGGCGGGACGACGGTGGCCGGGGCGATGGGCAACGAGGATGATGGCGGCCGGCAAGGGAGGCGGACGGGCGGCGACAAGCAGGTGGGAGGGCGAGGGATCTTGGCGGCGGTGAAAATTTGGCTAAGTGTAACAGGCGTGGGGGGTAGAAGAGGCTATAGTGGCTTTTATCCCCTTCCCCTTTTATCCCGGTTCGTAATTGAACCTGGGAGTAAAGGCTCTTTTATCCCGGGTGCCAACATCAACCGGGACTAAAGGGCCTCCCCTTTTCTCCCGGTTGCTAACTGTAACCAGAATAAAAGGCTACGTCCCCGGCGGGAATCGAAACCTACCCTTTTATCCCGGTTACATTTGTCAACCGGGATAAAAGGGGTGCCTTTTGTCCCGGTTGCTATTAGCACCCGGGACAAAAGGGGCGGCCTTTTATCCCGGTTGCTTTTGGCAACAGGGATGAAAGGACCTTTTGTCCCGGTTTCTATTGGCACCCGGGACAAAAGGGCCTTTTCCCACACTTTCATCTCCTGCCTGTTTTTTGGAAATGGATTTTATTTATGTTTTCACTGCATTTCAGGATGCAAAAACAAAAAACTTTACATATTTTGAACATGCAAAAATATATTAAATTAGTAAGTATATTGACAATAAGTGTGAATTAGTCATTAATTCTATACCAGTTCGTTTAGCTTCTAAAATAATTATTTTACTGCATCGCTATGATCAAGAAATTATTCAATTAAATAATTTCAACACGCGAAAAAGTCCATTTATGTATGTGGTTAACATTGTTCATGTTTATCTAATAAATCTTCACCTCAACTAATGTAAGAACACATGAAATCATACATATGTTAAATTAAAAATTGTATCAAGTAGTACACAAAGGTTAAGTAAATTTAGCGTATTACAATACAACGTTATAAAATTTGTTCTTCACGAAAGTTCCTTGATCATGATCGCGGTGTAAGTACGGAGCCTCTTCTTTGGATAGTAGGATGCTTGGGTCAACTTCAACAGCGAATGGAGGCATGCCATTAAACTGATCATAATCATCTGATTGGTCTGTTTTATCCTCGACTCCCACGATTTTTCTTTTACCTGGAAGAACTATGTGGCACTTTGGCTCCCATGGCTCTTCTGGATTTCTCTTGGGTTTCCTAGACATGTCCTTCACATAGAAAACCTGATGCACATCATTGGCAAGTACGAATGGTTCATCACTGTATCCAGTCTTGCTTAGATCTATTTTTGTCATTCCGTACTGATCTTTGGTTATGGCAGTTAGCTTCACCCAATTGCAAAAAAATAGAGGGATGTACAACGGTCCATATTCGAGTTCCCATATCTCCTGTATGAAACCATAATACGACTCCTTGCTATTATTTCTATCTATGGCATCTATGTGGATATCACTATTCTGGTTCATGCTTTTCTAGTCCTGAGTTCTCGTGTAAAATGTATAACCATTTATCTCATAGCCTTGGAATTTCACGATTGTGCTAGCAAGTCCCCTAGCTAACCAAGCGAGCTGTGGGTGAATCTCAGAGTTACCCATAAGTTGTTGGCGCAACCAGGAGGGAAAAGTTTCCATGTGATGACGTGTAAGTCAAGCATCGGATTTCAGCAGGTTTTTGGAAACTACCATCTGCCTGTGCTGCTCAATATACGGAGCCACAAAGGATAACTGTTGCAGAACAGTGTAGTGTGCCTTGTCGAACAAATCAGTATCATTGCTCAAACCTGATTTCCTTCCAAGGGTGCCCATTCCCTGGAGCCTCCCCTGGTGGCGTGAAGTTGGAACCCCAGTTGAGTCAATCGAGTCAATAAAATCAACACAAAACTCGATCACCTCCTCTGTTCCATATCCCTTGGCGATGCTTCCTTCTGGACGGGCACGATTAAGAACATAGTTTTTTAGGACTACCATGAACCTCTTGAAAGGCCACATATTGTGCAGGTATATAGGTCCGAGAATACCAATCTCTTTTACTAGGTAAACCAGTAAGTGTGTCATAATATTGAAAAAGGATGGTGTAAATACCAACTCAAAACTGACAAGATATTGCACCACATCGTTCTGTAGCTTTGATAGCTTGGATGGATCGATTGTCTTCTACGAAATCGCATTGAGAAACGCGCATAGCTTTACGAGCGGCAACCGGATATTTTCTAGTAGAACACCCCTTAGTGCAACTGGAATCAACTGGATCATCAACGTGTGGTAGTCATGGGCCTTGAGATTTGTAAACTTCTTTTGTTTCATATTTATTATTCACTTTATATTCGAGGAGTACCTAGACGGGACCTTCATACTATTCAAGCATTCAAACATGCTATCCTTCTTTTCCTTGCTGAGAGTGTAACTGGCAGGACGTAAGTAGTGCTGTCCATTATCTCTCTTTTCCGGATGTAGGTCATCTCGTTGCCCCATGGCTTTCAGGTCCTGTCGTGCTTCCAATGTATCTTTCGAGGTACCATAAACACCTATGAAGCCTAGCACGTTCACGCAAAAATTCTTCGTCAAGTGCATCACGTCTATTGTGTTGCGACCCTCTAAGATTTCCCAATAAGGTAGCTCCCAAAATATTGACTTTTTCTTCCACATGGGTGCACGTCCGTTATCGTCGCTCGGAACAGGTTGGCTACCATGACCCTTTCCAAAGACTATATTTACATCCTTTATCATCTCAAAGACACGCTTTCCATTATGGTGTGCAGCTTTTTTACGATGGTCTGGCACCCCTTTGAAATGCATCCCGCTCTTTCTTAGCTGGTGATGAGCAGGGAGAAATCGACGCTGACCCATATAGATGACCTTCTTACAGTGCTTCAAATACATCTTGTCTGTGTCATCTAAACAGTGGGTGCAGACCCGATATCCCTTGTTTGTCTATCCCAAAAGGTTACTTAGTGCAGGCCAATCATTAACGGTTACGAACAACAATGCTCGTAGATTAAATATCTCTTGTTTATCCTTATCCCACACACGTACACCTTCTTCCTTCTAGAGTTGTAAAAGGTCATCAACTAACGATCTTAGGTACACATCAATGTCGTTACCGGGTTATTTTGGGCCTTGGATAAGCGCCGGCATCATAATGAACTTCCGCTTCATGCACAGCCAAGGAGAAAGGTTGAACATACATAGGGTCAAGGCCAAGTACTATGGCCACTACTCAACTCACCGAATGAATTAAATTCATCAGTACTTAAACCACACCTTATGTTCCTTGCTTCACTTCAAAGTTCGGGAATGCTCTATCAATTGATCTTCACTGGGCCCCATCTGCGAGGTGTCTCAGCATCTCATCTTCCATACATTCTTTTTTGTGCCATTGCATCAACTTAGCATTCGCCTTTTTCCTGAACAAGCGCTTCAAGCGTGGTATTATAGGGAAATACCACATCACTTTCACGGGAACTCTCTTCTTGGGAGACTGCCCCTCGACATCACCAGGATCATCTCGCCTGATTTTATACCGCAGCGCTTCGCACACGGGACAAGCATCAATTTTCTCGTATTCATTACCACGATAGAGGATATAGTCATAAGGGCATGCGTGTATCTTCTAACCTCCAATCCGAGAGGGCAACTAATCTGTTTAGCTTCATATGTTGTGGACAGTAATTCATTATTCTCGGAAAGAATCTTATTGACAATGTTCAACATCCCTTGAAATGCCTTATCGGACCCACCATTTTCTGCCTTCCATTGCACAAATTCTAGTGTCGTACCTAGTTTTTTATGGCCCTGCTGGCAATCTGGGTACAACAATTTTTGGTGATCATCTATCATGCGCTGCAACTTTGCTGCTTCCTTCTCAGTTTCGCAATCTCTGTGTGCATCTCGTAGCACCTGACCAAGGTCATCAGTAGATGTATTTTCTGCAAACTCATCTTCATCAGCCTCGCCCATTGTAGTATCTGCAAAAGCTTGGCCTGCAACCCAGTCCGGAATGTTGTCATCCTCCTCCTCCTCTTCGCCATCTTCCATTACAACCCCTTTTTCACCGTGCTTGGTCCAAACCAAATAGTTAGGCATGAAACCGTATCTAAACAAGTGGATGTGAATAGTCCCCCAGGAATCCTTTGAATAGTCCTTCTTGTTATTGCATTGGAAGCATGGACAACATACAAACCCATTCTCTGGCTTGTTCGCTTTGGCCACTTCGAGAAAATAATGCAAGCCACAAATAAACACCTTGCTCCATCTGTCTACATTATACATCCAATCCCGATCCATCTGCATCGTATTACGCATGAAAATGGATTACACTTGAAAATGGATTACGCGTGAAAATTGATTACGCATAAACAAGGATTACACTTAAAAATGGATTACACGTGAAAATGGATTACACTTGAAAATGGATTACACATGAAAATGGATTCACAATTGAAAGCATGTCAAACGTTGTAGTGCAAATAATGCTGAAAGTTTAGATATAGATACAAATACACATATTTAAATTAAAGATCCAAACAACATGATATAATACGACAAGCCATCCACTGGTTATTATCTAGGAGAACTTTAAGCATCCTTGGGGGGTGAAGATGAAGGTTCCGCTGACCCAGCCTCATCCTGTGGTTTATTTGTACCGCCTGAAATGGGAGTACTAAGTGGATGTGAAACACTCGGGACTGACGGTGGAGCATAACGACCACCAAAAGGAGGTTCCTGACCTGCTGCAACAGCTTCTTCATGATGTTTCTGCAAATAACGAAGCATTACTTTCTGCAACATGCTCATTTTCTTTGGCTTATCCTGAGGGCCAACTATGATTTTCCCCTTGCCGAAAGAGGAACGACGATCGCCCCCACCATCGCCACTTCCTCAAGTAGCAGAAGCCATCTATGTACAAAAATTCTTAACTTAGCACTGCAGAACTTGTAGAACTTGAAGACCGTGATCATCTCAGCAAGCATGTTCTGAACTGGGCGGCACCGTACTTCGTCATGGAAGAGCTTTAATTTTACGAGAATGGGGACACAGTCTTCCACGATGTCTGTTGCCGCTCTTTCTCGTAAAATTGAAGCTCCTCCTTGACGTCCATTGCTGCTCCACGGAGAACATGCTTACCGAGATGAACACGGTATGCCTGCAGAACTTGTTGAACTTGAAAACCGTGATCATCTGGCGAGCATGTTCTCAACTGGGCGACACCACACTTCGTCATGGAAGAGATTCGATTCTATGAAAAAGGGGACACAGTCACGATGTCCGTATCCACTCTTTCTCGTAGAATCGGACCTCCTCCTTGACATACGTTGCTGCTCGGCGGAAAACATTCTCGCCGAGATGAACATAGTATGCAAGTTCCACAAGTATGGATTTGAAAAACCATATTGAATTTGACAAGATAAACTGTCTAGACAAGGTAGCATCATTCTTAAACCACCGCAAGGATACATACTATATATGACACATCAATCTCCCTTACATTGTAGCTCAAAATATCTCTCCATTTTCTACTTCACATTCTAGCAAATAAACTGTCCATCTCCAATCATAAATCAAAGCATAACACGAGGATGAAGTAGCAAACCTTCACAACACTGGTATTGGATGAGTGAAATTCCCACGAAAATGAGGGGAAAAAATTCGGGCAGCACCTCCCTTGCTTCGGCACCACCGGAGAGTAGGTGAAGCTCAGCTCTCTGTCTTTGTGGTGGACTGGCTCAGGCTGGAGGAGGAAGAAAGGCCTCTGTCTTGGTATATAATGGGGATGAGTTTTTATCCCAGTTAAAAACTCCAACCGAGACAAAAAGGAGCACCTTTGGTCCCGGTTGAAAGTTTACTCCTGGTTGGAGCCTCCAACCGGGACAAAAGGGTCAACCCACCGACACCCCGGAACTAGCCGTTACAACCGGGACTAAAGGGGGGCCTTTAGTCCCGGTTGCAAATACCAACCGGGAGTAAATCTCCCCTCCATTCTTGCCTACCGTGGCGCACCCCCTTTTCTCCCGGGCCTACTTTAAACCAAGACAAAAGGGGACGCATTGAAAGTCAGTTCTCTACTAGTGAACTTCGACAATGGTTTGTTGCTCACTAGCAAGAGTTAGCTACCTTGAAGAAGAAGACAGAAGAATCAGAATCAGCTCTCAAATTGCAATAAGCCGAGATTGAGAACTTGAAGAAGGTAACACAAGATAGTGAAGCACTCCTTCGTCAACTTCTAACCTATATAAGAGGTTAAGATCAATGCTATACTTTATCTCTTGAGATTATGACCTGGATGCATCTTCATTAATCTCTATTCTTTGTGAGACAGTTATCCTGTAATAGTTTGTGATATGTGATGAATAATATGATGGTGGTTGTCTCGATGGGGGACAATAATTTATTTGCTTGTATACATAAATATGTGCATTTTGTTTATTATTTTGCCAACCAGATCGAAATTGAAATGAAATCAATTATTTTGTCAGGTCCTATTAGTTAGATTTATGTTTGCCTTAAGTGGACTTAACCCACATATAATTAGGTGAAAAGTCAATTTCATTCATAAATCGGGACTAAAAGGACCGCAAACAATTTGCACAATTTTTGGGCTCGATCCAACAACAAATGGGCCTACCGGAATCAATATTGAGCTATCTGAACAACATTGGTCTATGGGAAATTTGGGCTCGACCTAATAACAAATGGGAATTTTGGGCTATCTAAACAACATTAGCTTGTAGGAACAATTTTGGGCTCGACTCAATAACAAATAGGCTAAATTCATTTTATGATGAAACAATTTGTCACAATTATCATGCCACATCGGATACCACATCAGATTCTGTCCATTGTGGCAGAACACTAGGAACCAATTTATGACGTTTCTATTTGATGATTTGTAGGCGTCATAATCTTAGTGACGCAGCGAAATAAGAAAACATCACTAGTCGCGGTTTATCACACTCGACTAATGACGAAGGGTTTTCATCACTCCCACATCATAAATCGCAGTTTATGATGAAAAAACGCGTTTATGATATTTTTGGTTCGTCATAGGTCGGAAAATTTTTATTTGCATAATTATATAGAAAATGTAGTTTTTAGAATGCCATTTCACTCTATCTACCCCTCCATCCCAAATTGTAGGTCGTTTTAGTTTTTTAGGTTCGTAGATATTATTATGCATATAGATATAGTGTAGGTCTAAGTGCATAATAATATGAAAAAGTTAAAACGAACGTATAATTTGGAATGGAAGGAAAGGAGTATTGTTTCTCACCGTGTCGATTGGTTTGTGTGCGCACGGTCATGCCTTCACAAAATCACAAGCTTTATGCACAAACGGCACCGCAACATACATATATACACGTGAATACGCGATGGCACGTGCTAAATATATATGCCGATGGTACATGTTGTGAACCACGAGTAAGAGTCACTTCTCCTCGACGCCCCCGCCGTCGCCGCCGCCATCCCCGCCGTGCTCGTCGAAGTAGTCCTCCCTGACGTTGCAGACGAGCATGAGGCAGACGATCCAGAAGAGCATGGCGTCCAGGTTGAGGAACGCCGCGCCGCCGAGCACCCCGCTCTCGGCCGTCGGGCAGGCGTACGCTGGGTCGCGGTGCACGTTCCGTACGTGGTGCACGGCCTCGCTCGCCGTCGCCCACACCGTCAAGCCCGCCCCGGACACCGTCACGCCTCTGCACGAAAGAAAACCAGGAGATTCTTAAGCATATACACGCGCGTGATTATTCAGCATTGCAGCTGCGTGTTTTCGTGCAACGGCCGGTTTCTTACACGGCGATATGGAGGAAGACGTAGAGCGGGGTGTGGCCGAGGAGGACCTTCCGCGGGACGTGCCTGCCGCCGTAGGGGAAGAAGACGGCGAGCGCGCCCAGCGCGGCGCTGCACGCCGCGGCGAGCGCGGACAGCGCCCCGAGGGCCACCGTCGGGTCGCTCGGGAACCGGCAGACGACCACGTCCCGGCCCTGGACCGGCGTCCCGTACGGCGGCTGATCACCGAGCGCATCTCTCGTTAATTAATTCCGGCAGGCCGGCCTGCGACGAGCGGCGGCATTTGTGCAGGAACGCAACGGAGCGTTGGTTACCTTCTTGAGCTCGGCGAGGACGGCGAGGACGAAGGAGAGCACGCCGAACAGCGCGGTGGCGAGGCCGAGCTGCGTGCTCTGGCTCAGAGCCATGGCACCCACCGGCCGATCGATCCCCTGCCTCGATGAACGATGATCCAGCAGCTGCCTTGATTTGTCGTCCCCCGCGTCAATTGGAGTCCCTGGGGATTGAACCGGGTCGAGATCAACGCAAAGAACAATGATGCCATATTATGGTCGGCGATGGATGTGAACTTTTTTTTTCTGTGGTTGTTGGGTGTGATTTGCAGGTAATTATTGTGCTTGTTGAACAGATCACGCAAACAAAAAAAATGGAGGGGTTTGTGAAGCAATGTGGATGAATGGAAGAGAGTGGGGAAAGAAAAGACGAACCAAGAAAAGATGTGCTTAATTTGCCGGTTTACCTCATCGAGGATGGTTCGAATTGTGAGGTCCCCAACTGAGCGCAGGTAGATTGACAGCGAGGATGACAGGTGGGACCGGGATTAGCCTGTCGGCGAACCTGAATCTCTGATGATCGATGGAGATGGAACAGATGGTTGGATCAACTTGGGGGTGTTGTTGCAACTGCAAAAACTGTGGAGTAGCAAGACGAGTCTATGAATTTGGGCAGTAGCAGCAAACAGTGACCTGTTCACAAGTTGGGCCGACCACACCACAGAATTTGGAGTAGCAAGACGAGTCTATGAATTTGGGCAGGAGCAGCAACCAGTGAACCAGCTGTTCTGAGAAGAAGATGGTTAGTTATTCAGTGTTTAGAGCAAAAACAAATCAGCCTCATGATGACCTGTTCACAGGTTGGGCCGACCACACCACAGAAGAACGGATGCAGATGCAAAAAAGCTTCCGTTGCCGGGACTCGAACCCGGGTCTCTCGGGTGAGAGCCGAGTATCCTAACCAGCTAGACTACAACGGATGTTGGCTGTTCCTAAATCACAGTTATTATTGTATCGAGGATCCCAGGCACGAGAACCTGAGTCAATTCGACGGAAATGAAGGCACTGTCTAGTCATGAATTCAACTTCGGTATCACGATCAGCTCGGGGTCCTGCCTGAAGAATGGGGCGGACCCTAGGGCTATATGCCGTCTCGTCAATCGGACGGCGTGCCAATCTGGTAAAAGGGGCGAGATCGGCGGCGTCTCCGGGGAAGGAACGAACGAACCTGGCTACGCTATTGCGCGCTGCACCAGCCGAGGTTGCCAAGTCCACCAGGCCGACTTCGTCCACAGCCCGACCCGAGACAAGCCCGCCGCGGGGCTGCGGTCGGCCGTCGGCCACTTCCTCGGCCGTGTCGCACTGTCGCCTCGGTGGCCCAAGCAACCGAAGCAACCCAACCGAAACGAACCAGAATCACCCCGCCGTCGGTGATCACGGCGCCGCACTGAATCAGTGATCACGGCGGCGGCCGCACCCTCTCGTCGCGAATCGGGCACCTTCATGTCATCTGCGTCAGGAACTCGTGACGTGCCGGGACGCTACGGGTGCCTCAGCGCCGCGCCGCCTCATCCGTGATCCGTGGGTGGGCACGAGCGGCCGGCAGCGCCCTGCTCCACCAACTCGCCGGCATCTCCTCGACGCTGCCAAGCGCCAGGTGATGAGGCCTGAGACCGTTTCGTCATCTTGTTTTTTCCTTTTTGGGTGCTGAAACCGTTTCAAGTATACTGTACATAGTGTGCACCAGTATACATGAAACATCAGCTTAGATCAGATTGCACAGTCCCTTGGACTTGGCCACCACGAAGCATGTTTTCTGTTTGGCCTTGGCAGTCGTCTGTGACGACGACCTCCACATAAGGAACACAATGACCACAACACAGCCATTACATTACATTAATCGTATCTAGTACCATGTACTGCTCATGTGAAAGGTGTTTTGACCACACCAAATTCTCCGACCTCATTCTGTTCCGTGGAGTACTGAATATTTGGAAAGCCCATTCCCACGCCCTGGCCTGAATACATTTTTGATGTGCTAATGAAATGCGTATCTTGAAAAAGCCCGCATCATTTACCATTTCCTCAGTGGCGCCCCTTTTGTGTATGCTGTCATGGGGCAGATTACTAAATTTGCAAATCGGCGGATATCCCGTCCTTTTTACATGGTTCTCCACTTTTTCCGTGGAATTTCTGCAACAACTTTCTCTGACCTTAATTGTCTGGAAATGCAAATTTCTCTTTGGCCGTTTAAAGTTTAACCGGGCCAATCGAGTGAAAATTTTCCCCATGGAGATCTCCCGAGTGCGCGAAGATTGTGATAATCTCTTACCGTACCCTCCCATCATCAAGAATCAATATTTGTAATTGGCCAAGGGTTTAGTGGGCAGTCTGATTTTCTATTCAGGGTCAAAATTAGCATCCAGGACACCACTTTTGTCGCTGCCATGTGTTCTTCTCCCTCTGACTGATACCGTGCGAAAAGGCCCGGCCATCATTTTTGTTCCTGCACGGTTTCTTCGATAAGTAAATGCGATGAAATGTGAGTGAAGCACCTCACATGATTCCTGCTTTCTTCTCTCAAAGAGTCCACTTCAGAAAGTAATTGGTCCCTCTAATCTGAAATGCATGTTGACCATCATGATTGTTACTGGACTAGTGTAATCGTCTGCATCATCTGAGAAAAGATCAATACATTTACAGTATCTTAAAAAGAAGATCAAAATGCTTACACTTCTTATTGGAATCTAAACTTCTGACCAGCATGCCGGCCAACAGTTTTTGCACTAGGTTCATTGATCACAAACACATAGTTGCAATGTAAACTTCAACGGCACAAAAGTTTGTAGCAGTACCAAATAGTTGTTAGACTGTAATCATGGTGAGATTAACAAAGTTATCTTCGTCTGGTACTTGGCAGTAGCGGCCGACAGAGAATCAGGCCGCCACACTCCCCCACCTCTAGGGGAGGCGATCGAGAGGCGGTCAAGTGTCCCTTCACTCTCGCGCTACAACGCAGCGCATAGCCTTTTGGCTAAAGCTAGAAATTCCACAGGGAGAGCGAGAGGTGCAATGCTGGTTTGTTTACATCTCCACAGCTAACCCCTTTTGCTAGCAAGTCCTACTATACGGATTAATGGAATCAGATGTTTTTAAAATTTCCTATGATTTTCTTCCTTTACCTAAATTTAAGACTACATCATCTAAAAAAACTAAATTTAAAAGATTTATAGCCATCTCTTCTTCAGGCATTTGAATTCCAGTTCACCAATTGCCCGATATACTTACTACAGTTTTGCGCGTCTAACCGTCGCAAAGGATTGATTTTTCTTTGTGTGGTGATATAACAATGTATGTAAGCATTACAAGGAATCACTTGGCCAGCTAGTGACTAGAAGCATCAAGCAATGCATAGGACTGTAGGAGGCAGACTAAGGTAGTAAAAGGGCTTACTCATTGCTCCTCTCATCATTGAGTTGGGCAACACCTCGCGTTGGGGTTCTTATTCCCCTTTGACCGATCTTCCAGCTCACCTCCTGGCCTCTGGTGCTGCACTTTTGCCAGTTGCAGACAGTTTGGCGTCTGTTGCTCCACTGACGATTCCAAACTGCACGCACGCAATATAAATGTAAGCGAAAGAAGCTGCTGAACTCTCGTTCATTGGGTGTTTTTGTGCCGCGCCTCTTCGATTTTCTGTCGAGGTAGCTACATTTCTAGGCACAATTTTTCTGCTTTATTCTTCGAACTATGCCCGTTAGAAGTACCCGCATTTTTAGCGGCTTGCGATGGTCAAAAAGGGCAGCTAACTGAATATTGGCTTGTGTTTGGGGATATAAGGAATCAACTTGTGACTTCAGAAAGATCCATCAAGATATTAGTATGTGGACGGGTTAGTGTTGTGCAGAATTTTCGGAAAGATTTTCTCGGTGAAAGTTGAAAGTGAAACTGTTCTTGACTTGATTGCGTGTTTCTGGGTTCATGGAATCTACCATCGGCAGGCTAGGGAGTGATGGCTTCAAGCAAACAAGATACCTTCAGCATCCATGTTCTGCATTTAGGGTAATATTGCAACTTTTGCCGATCACATCAGGGCAAAAAGTTGTTCCCCTGTCCAGATTCCATGACATATATAGTTTGCAGTTTTTTCCAACCTCTTCCAACATTCTTCTTTTTTTTAGAGAGAGAGAGAAGTGGGGAGGAAAGGATGCTTCTTGAAACGATAAATTTCTTTCACCCCAAGAGCAGGCACGTCCCTGCAAGATATTAGGCTATTAGAGTAAGAAGAATCAAGTGTTTTCAGCTGAAATGACTCCGTTGCTGCAATAACCGACTCGATTCAGGGTCGGTTTGGCAGGACGCCAGCTCCAGCTTCTCCTGCGGCTCCAGCTGAAGCCTTACCAAATAGTTTGGTAAAAAAACGGCTCCACCCCGGGAGCATTAGAGGAGCCAGAGTCATTTTATACGGAGAAGCTGGAGGAAAAAAATGGCTCCTCCGGCTCCGACTTTTTTTAGGAGGAGCTGGAGCTCTATCAAACTGGTCCTCAATTGACACAACTGAGCAGGTCAGCAGTGAATCATTTTCCCAATCCCCTGAATGTAGAATTTTTCATAGTATCATAATAGGTTAACGTTTCCGTGTACAATTCTTATGAAGTTTCCGTGTAGCACAAGGCGCACAAGCACATAGCGAAAATTAAAGAAGTGCCAATAAATTGGAATCTTCCACAAGCCCTATTAAAAGATGTAAACAATCAGAATAGCCTTCAGATTTTGAAGAGAGTATATAAGTACACACTTGGGGTGCTGTATCTTGAAGCCTAGTAACCTTTTATAACGTCTAACCTTTGCCTTTAACACACTTAAAATGCATGCGTCTGGTTTATAGTCACAATCATGGCTTGCCACACTTTTTCAGCCCTCGGAACTGTATGTCCTTCTCACTCCTGCATCATGCCACACACAGTTCTGGAGCTGTTATCAGTGACAGTGACAATCACCACCCACTCTTCGGAACCTTCGGGTCGGCACACAGCATAGCTCAGTGGGCTCCCAGATCAGCTAGTTGTCATGCCAATGGCAAAAAATTCGTTAAACCAAGAATGCCACTAACCGCAGCCAGACATGTGCACCAGCACTACCAACTGCAAATCACAAGCAAGACAAAACAAAACAGCTCAACACTAGACAAAAACAATGGCGCTAAAAGTTGCAGCACTCAGGCTTCACAATTCAGGTATGTGGAAAAGCAACACCACTGCCAAACTTTGTGGAAGACTGCATTGCAAAATAGGGTAACTGGGGAACACACAGGGAACAAGCTGTTCTTACACGAGTAGTTTTTTTACTACTCCTAAAGACTGCGATGCATCACTACGGCACAAGAAGGTCAGCAACGCTACTCTGACCCCCGCACTGCCTCAGCTCGGCAACGGCAGCCGCCTCTTGGTGCTCCCTGCCTTCCTCGCACCAGACAGCGCCAATCAGGATTCAGGACACCCGCTGCATGGCCCAGGTCAGATCCCGGAGTACATGTCAGCTAGACTGGCCCACAGATCCTCTTCGTTTAGCTCGGTGTCGTCGAAATCAAGAAGCTGCTGCTGCTGGTAGTGATGGTGCCCATAGTGCCCATTGGCTACCGGCGGTTCCCACCACCACTTGCCGTCGTCCGACGTTGTGGTCTTGCCACTTTCCCTGCACATGCTGTCGAAGCAGCTGCTGCTGTTGGTGGTGAGTTCGCTGTAGTTGCAGTGCTCGTAGCTGTTGTCGGAGGCCTCCCTCTCGAGGCCTGAAACAGCCTCAGCCTCAGCCTCCGTCTCGGCGTTCCTCGCGAAGCGGCCCTGCACCCTGGGCCTGCTATCCGCCAGCGTCTTCCTGCAGGCGTACTGGAGCGGTCCAGAGATGGTGAGCAACAGATGCATTAGAGGACATGTATGTATTGAGCATGGAATGCATTTGCAGGTTAATTATGTGGTGTGGGAAATTATTACAGTGATCTTTTTGTGGAAGTTCCTCTGGTTACGCTTGGTACGATAGCGCTCAATCTTCTCCTTGCGTTCTTCAGCGCTATATCGCCCGACCTTCTGAGTGAAAGGGCCCCCTGCATCCTGGCCGTGTGTGTCACCTGAAAGTGGTGGTGGCGGCGGAGATGGCGAGACATTCATCACCTGTTTTGTATGAACACGGCCACACGGGTGAGAAGTGAATAGGACTTGTTTATGATCAGCTACAAGTTCAGCTTGAGGCATGTTGCGTTACCTGGAGGTCACCAGTGCTGAAGACACGCCGCAGGGCTCCAGTGCTGAATTCCAAGAAGTCGCCGGAGGATGAGGAAGGAGAACAAGGAACATGTGCAGCAGGCAACTGGCATGCCGAAGGAGACGAGCAAGAGAAGGTGGCATTGCTGCTGAGTTGTTCAGACAACTGGAGGTGAAGAGGGAGGAAATGTGAGCTGGTGTTCCTGTGTATGTAGTAGGAAGGTAGGGAAGAGGGGTAGGGAGGCGGCGCCGATGCAGCAACATTGGGGAGTGCTAACAGGCCGCCGTTGTCGTGGAAGAAACCCCCGCGAGGAATTTCGGTTGGAGCTGTGGACACAGCAGGAGAGAAGCTTACTGCATGCTGCATGGAGAGGTCACTGTAGTTGGGTGCCGACGAAGATGAAGGGTGGAACATGGCTTTTGGGTGTGAATCCCTTTGATGTGTTTGGGGAGTCAGTGTAAGTGAAGGAGGGTTGGTATAAAAAGCGAAGATTTGGTGCATAGTCCAATATAAACCAAAGGTTTGTAGGGCCACTCCATTAACAGGACAGAAAATTACTAATATACCAGCTCAGCGTGCTAACAACAACTGACAACCAACATGTCAAAGATATCATCTGATGCCTACTGAATAATTTAAATGTCTCATTTACTCGATGTAAACGTTCCCAGGCCTATTTGACAACCAGATTGTCTTATGAAAATATTCATATATAGAGAGATTTCTAGCAAGGCAAATAGCTGATAAAAAAAGTTGTCCCTCTATCCAGCAAGGCATAGAAAATGAGATTCCTTTCCAGGAAGCAAAAGAAGTCCAAAATATATCTGCCTTTGATGAAAGACTAAAAGTTTATGCTGAATTGAATACCTTCCAAGAATGAACAGGTGTCACTTGCAGCTAGGAATATGCTCCAGCCATATATGCATTAATAAACACAAAGGAGTTGATTCCAGTGACATTTCTGCATAAGAAATGAAGGTATAAAAACACATCTTACTGAACATCTTTATACATGTATGAACCTTTTGAGAGTGTGGATACAGGAGACACCAAACAATCCTTACCCAGCGCATATATGAACGTTTTATAATAAAAAACAATAAGATGAATTCTCCGTAAAAGATGAATAAGAAGCTCCTTTTCTTTTTTTCAAAGAAATACGCTAAGAGAATGATGTGGCACTTCTTAAAACAGTTTTTCTCCTTTTGAAAAAGAAAAGTACACACTAAACCTAAGTGACTAGCTTTTGGGACTTTGCTGCACATGCGACCTATCTTTCCGACTGCAGTATGGAATTTGATTTTGGATTTGTCAATGAAGCCACTTACCAAGAACAAGAATAGTCAGTAGTAAAACAAATGTGTAATTCACATCTACATTGTCGTGATCCACTTGCAACATTTGGCTAGCAAATATCAGGTGTGTCATGTGAGCACGTGATGTTTGTAACTGGGTAATTATCTTTTATGTGCCCTTTTTTTTCTTCTTCTATAGTTCTATAATGAAATGATACGCAGCTCTCTTGCGTATTTGAGAAAAAAAATTGGCTAGCAAGAAATCAGAAAACATGACAGAATAAATGTCTCGATTGGATTGATAAGAGAAAGTTGCATATAAATGATGTCGCTCTTGAAACACAGAACAAATAAAGGAACAGGAAGGGATTTGATAAAGTGATGGGCACAAAAATGGACATGACAGGCTGGAAGAGCTGTTATGCCATGATCTGATCATACATTGCCAAATTTGTACACTAAAGGTAAACTCAGAAGTTCAAGCACATGCGTGTGCTCATCTACGAGGCTGCGATTTTCAGGTAGCCCCCGCCATGGGGCTTCACCAAAGACAACAGGACCAGTAACTAGCATGGAGAAGAAAAAGAGAGAGGTGTTGAATATAAACAGAGGTTGGATGTTGATACTCTGCTAGTCAGGAGGATACTCAAGCCCTCCACTCTCGACTTGTAGAGCTCTGGAGGTTGCCTGGTAGGCATCATCTTCAATTGTGTACGATAAGGTTCCAGTTCTGTAGCAAAAAAATTGAAATCATCAGCCATGACAAGTGTTTCTGAAATTTGTGGAGAGTTAATAGCTCCATATAGAAGACATGTACCACGTAAAAAAAATTGTCAAGCTATCTTTAATTTGAGTTTGAGTTTTAAAAGTAAGAAATAGGAACCAACCACTTCAGGAAATAGAAGAGCATTTGAGAAAGCTGATGAGCAGATCAGGAATGAAAACAACCGTTCCTCATAAAACAAACTATGCACGGAACTGATAACAGTAAGTATTCTGTGGATAGAACAGGAGTGGACATATCTGATAACTGATAGCTCATACGTCGTCTCCTAGAGGGTACTAAAATCATCATAATTTTTTTAAGAAAGAGCAGAGATAGCATTATATGTTGTTTCTTTCTAAGTATTGATATGAAACATACCTGATCAAGTCCATCTGATGTAAGATATTGGCAGACTCCTTCCATGAAAACACTGGCAGTCAAATTATTGCGCATACCAGCAGTTCTAATTTTAGAAAAGTTCAGGTTTTGCCCCAGAAGAAGCAAAACAAAGTTTCATTTACTCAATTGTTCCTTCACTACATTACTACTAAAAGATTAAGTTTGCAAGTTATATTCTCTCCCACCATATTATTAAACATCCCAAAAGTACAAAACACCAAGAGTTGACTTTATCCTAGTTGGTCAACTAGAAACAGTTGCACCACCAGTTTTGTAATTGAGTACTCATCAGAGTATCGACATCAGTTTGGTACTTTTGCCAGCTGAATATTGAGAAACAGGGCAACCAGCAGAATTTCTTCCAGTACCTTGAGCACTTTAAACAATTTCAAATTATATTTCGATCCAATTTAGTTCTGAAATTAAAATCATACAGTTAACCTATCAAATCAGGAATGGGTGGACACTTACAGACCAAATTTGATTTAAGAGATGAGGGTCTTTTACATTTAAGGCCTAAGAGAAACCACATTTACAACATATTAATTGTCATGTACATTGAGATCTCTTTAGCGTAAATGTCAAAAAATAAATTGCCGATACTCATCTACGCCCAGCCTTTGAGCCACCATGTTGCTTATGCACACCAGGACCCATGCACGAAAAGAGTGATGGTCTCTTTGGCTTTGAGCCAAACAGAAAAGTTCTAAGGGGCACCCCGGCTTTTGTTGACAGGTTCCGGAAGTTTTGTTGGGCTCGGTGGCTTCTTGCTATTGATAACTCAAGGTTCTCTCTGAGCTTCAAGAGCACCCTTCCAACCTCCACTTGAAAACCTCTTACATGGTCCAGCCCAGCTTCTAGTTCCTTAGCAACTTTGTTATTTTCTTGTTTCATATTAAGCACCTCTCCTTGGAATTTTGCAGCTTGGAAAGGGTTGAAGTGAACTTCATCACTTTTATCCAGAGTTGTGATCTTAGATATATCTTCTTGTATGCTGCACAGTGATGAGAATCTGTTCTCTAACTCTCCTTTTAATAGCACGTTCTTTTCCATCCAAACTTGAAGATCTGTATTCAGATCCCTAAATTTCTTTTCTAGTACTGCTGACTCCAGCTTTGCTACCTGATAACTAGCAGCAAACCCGTAAGTGCCCCCTTGTTCCTGTTCATCAGTCAATTTGCGCATCTCAGTTTTCAGCTTGTCAAAGGATGTTTGGAAATTCTGTATTTGATGATATGATGTGCTAAACCTCAACCAGAAGTCCAAATTCTCCCCCAATACCCTGTCAATCTCTGTTCTAAATTTCTCCTCAGCAACCCGAACAAGCTAGTGAGTCATCAACTTGGCATTGCTTAATGTATTCCTCTATCTCAGCAACCTCTTTGTCTTCTGTGGCAGGACTGGTGCTTATCTTGGATGTTTCTTCTGATTTCTCTATGCTCTCGGTAATAGAAGCAGTCATCTTTTTCTGCAAAGAACTTAGCATGCGCCTAAGAGAGTGGATCTCCTCATCTTTTGTTGCATTGGCACTCTTAAGTTCCTTCAGCTCTGAGATTGCTTCAATATGATACTCTTGATTTCTCCTCTCCATTTCTGAAAGCTTTTGCTCTGTATCTTTGTAGCTCTGAAATACAGATGCATAATCTTCTAATAGAATCTTCTCCTCGCCTTCAGGTTCTTTTGGAACCAGCTGTTTCTGGGCTACAGTACCGTCTGAGATTTCGTCACACTTCTCAATTTCACTACTGCCATGTAAAGCACTAGATTGGCCCTTTTTGATAGACAGACTTGCTAGTCCTGAATCGTCTTCCAGAGAAGCTATGTCTTTGGAGTCTCGCATTGAATCCACGAAATCACTGATTTCTGGCTCAGGAGCATGTAATGTTTCAACAAATTCAGTAAGTTCATGGGAGGCTTCAGTCATTTGTTTACAAATGTTCTCTGTCCCATTTTGTACAGACTTCCAAATTTGTTGTACTTCTTGCAGCATTTCTTCAACTTTCTTCAACCTGTCAGCCAAGTTACTGGAATCAACAACCAAAGCTGCCTTCTCTTGCTCCAAAGCATGCAGACGCTCTTGAAGGCCATCTATCTCTGTCCTCATTCTATCAATCTGAGCATTCTGTGAAGTAGTAGCAAGTTCAAGGTTGATCACCTTCTCCACAAGTCGATCAACCTTATCCGCTAATTCTGCGACTGATAACTCCGGGTAACGTTCAATTATTTCTTTGACATTTTGACATATTTCCTGGAGGTCAAGCTTGCTCTCATTCACAGCTGAATCATCAGCATCCTCGGACAGCAGTGCATGGCTCAGTTCTGTGTCATGGTGATCATGCCCATCCATTTGAGCATGAGGAAGCCCACATTCATTCTTGAAGGTTTTCAGCTTTTCAATTGCTTCATTGGCTCGTCGAAACTCCACCTTTGCCTCGTCAGTTGATCTCTTTTGTTGGTCCTGCAAGTTCACCAACGTATCCTCACACGACACAATGGCTTGTGCAGCCATTAACGCCCGAGCTTCATTGTCTTCAATGGCCGCACCAGTGCTAAAAGCATCTTGCAAACTGCAGACTTCCTCCTGCAACTCAGACACCTGTTTCTCAATCTCCAGATACTTGCCTAACGCGCTGTCGTAAGAGGTCTTCAAGAACTCTTTCTCAGTCTGTAGCGCCAGGATTTGTTTCTGCAGCTTGTCTATCTCCTCCTGCGCCTTCTCCTTGGTCATATTGGAGATGGCCCTCCGATGTGATTGGGTCCCCCTCTTGGGGACTGGACTGGTGCCCCTGCTCGCGCTCTGCGAGCCCATGGACAAGCCTTCCAGCGCAGGGAATTTGAAGTTGCTGAGATCAATCCCGCCGATTGCCTTCGGGAACCCCTCACCGTCCCCCTCTTGCATTGAGAACTGCACCTGGTCCGGGAACACGGTGGCGATGGTGTGGTTGGCCTTGTGCAGCTCACTGGATATCCGGTCAAACCTGTCGGCGAGGGCCTGGTATGATCTGAACATCTCCTCCACGTGATTGATGAGCTCCGGCCGGCTCCTGAAGTAGAGCTCCGCCTTCTTGCCGAACGAATCGGCGTCGGCCCCAATGAGCTTGAGCATGGCCTGTACCCTGTCCTCCATCTCTGCTCAGCAAAAAGATAAAGGAAAACCCATTGAATAATGTGCGATATGAACTCGTCAATCGTCCTGCGACGGGAGGATGCCAGGTGAACAAACGGGGCTGCAGGCTGCTTACCGCCGACGGTGGTTTCGAGCCACTTGGACTGGGTGGTGCGGATGTGCGACGCCCACCACCAGGAGTAGGCGTTGCTCGCCGCGCGCTGCAGCATAGCCGGCCGGGTTCACGCCGCGGCGAGGCCGCCCGCCCGCCCGCTCACCCCTCCTCTTCCTACACCGCGTCGCCGGCCGCGCTCGCCTTTGCCGCTACGTGGTGGGTGGGTGGGTCGCCCCGCGCCGCGGACGTGGTGAAGGTGCGCCCGTGCAGCGAGGGGTTGTGGTGGCGGTGGCGTCGGGCCGAGCCGCGGCGGGGCCCCGGGGAGAATCGCTCCTTCGCCCAGATAGCCTCATCATGCCG
>NC_028452.1:17043135-17129690 GCF_000263155.2 Setaria italica | reverse complement strand
TGGACTGGTGGTGTTTTCCTCGCCGCGCGCTCTGATGGTGCGAATTTTTAGATTTTTGTAGTCTTTACGAATTTGCAGAAATAAATAGGCGATCCAAAAATTTGCAGAAATGTATCCTGCCGCCGGATCAAACGGCAGTAGCGTATTGAAATGGCGGTTGGAGCGGAGTGCCTAGCTACCGCCACTCCGCCACTCCGCTCCAACTGCCTATTGCGTTGTGTGGAGTCAGCTATAGCCGTCCGGCTATAGCTGTTTGAACCGGCTATAACTTGGTTTGTTTATTTTATTTTCATATAATTTTTTCTTTTGAGTTAAAAAAATATCAAGTTACATTGGAAGCACTAAATATTCGGATATGTCATTAGTGGTTACAATATAAAACTTCCTAATTTGAGAGAGGTAGAACACTTCGAGAAAATAATTGAAAATGAATTAACTCCCGATCATTAGATACATAGCCGTTTCCAGCGAAATTACAACAGATAGAAACGAAATTCGTGCACAAAATACAAACACCAATGACTCTAGAGTGAATAATTAATTATAGATTGCAGTGGCATGTGCGGCACGGATGCTATCCTAAACATGTGTCGTTGCTAAAACTAACATGCCTTAGGTAATTGAAATAGCCAGGGATAGAGCCATCTCTACTTTCCAGTAGAACTGGCTTTGCGAGAGCTGGGAGGGCCCAGCCTCATAGTAGCCAACACCCCCAAAGGATGGCGGAGATGGGGGGCGATCCTTATTGTGGTGGTAGGGGCACTTGTACCATTGATCGGTACAAATCAAGTCACCTATGATGTTAACCGCCTAAGGATTTGCATCAACTTCCGATTGGAAATCCTCCATCTTACGCTCAAGGTCAAAGATCTTGCACTTGAGATAGTAGATGTACTCTTGGGTTGGCTCAGCAAGTGGAGGATCGACCCACTTCGCATAGCGGCAGTTTCCTTCATCAAGATAAGATTGAATATGATGTTAGTTTGTATCACGAAAAGTTTAGGAAAAGTAAGTAAGCAATAACTTGACTCACCAAGCTATACGAGCATCGAAAGAAATATCGGCTTCCATCACCGTAGCCATCAAATAGCTGGACGACACAAGCCACGCCATGGTGACACATTGGCCAGGCATCATGGCGGTCATCATAAGGCCCAAGGGAGTTTGGAGGGGCGTAGTTAGCCCTATCATACAGAGGGAAGTCATCGAGGGGTGCCTCATACTCCTTTGGGCCAAAAGAATCTGGCCAAGTGACGGTGGGAATAGGAGCATCCCCTCCTCTTCCCCTCTGTCAGTGTTTTAGACCGGCAACCCGCCTAGGGGGTACCCTAGGTGGTCTTTTATGCGGTTAAGGGTCGTCGAGAATCAAGGAATCAATGATGACGCAAGGAACACGATTTAGATAGGTTCGGGCCGCTAGATCGCGTAATACCCTACGTCCTGTGTGTTGGTTTGTATTGATGTTTTCTTTGATCTTGAGAGAGATATCTTGAGGGGGGTCCCTGCCTGGCCTTATATACACGGGAGGGCAGGGTTACAAGTCTGAGTCCTAGTCGGGTACTATTACAGAGTTCTACTCGGTATTGGCCCGAGTAGTTTTCCATAAACATACAAGACTAATCCGAGAAGGATACGCCCATCCTTGTTCTGATCTTGTCCGAGTACATCCCTTGGTGGGCCGTCCAAGGCCTACTCGAGGACCTGGGGAGTATGCCCGACAAGCCCCCGAGTACTTTGTAGTCGTGCGCCACAGTCTTGGGCACTACGGGCACTATCCGAGTAGTTTGGCAGACTGAAGTGCTCGAGTACTGCCGCGTGGCTGGAAGGTACTCTTTCTGTAGCTTCAAGTTGTTTCCGTTCCCGAGTAAATTTATATGGTAGTGCGATGTCAATCGCACTCCATATGGAGTAGCCCCCGAGCCTTAGGTTGAGTCGAAGAGTCAGGCTTAGGGTCAAACCAGCTTTTGTCCATTTTACCCTTGGAGATCCTAGAAAAGAAAAAACTGACCAACGGGTATGGTACCTGCAGCCCCCGAGCACTTAGGTGATCTTTGTCGTTGAAGTGGTCAACAACCCGTTGAATAGAGTAACCGTTGGGTGTTTAAAGCGATTAATACGCGATTAATCTGTCTGTTGTGCAACTGATGCGTGAAAACCGGAGCTGGTGGAGATAAAAACTAGAAGGCCCCCTTTCGATCGCTGTTACGCCGTACGGCCATTAGATCTTTTCTTCTTCCTCCTCTGCGCCTCCGCTCTGCATTTTGCCGTCGTGAGAGCCGCCACCACCGCTATTGCCGCCTGAGAAAGATCCGAGTGTCGAGCCCCTTCTACCTTGAGGTTTAGTCCGTCGAATGCGCACCAAGAAGATGGGCAAGAAACCCGAGAAGATCCAGGGCAAGGCTTCGGTGACGGGCAAGGTCAAATCCAAGAAGGGGAAGGAGCTGGTGCTGCCGGCGCCGAAAGTGGAGCCAACAAACCAAATTGCACTGCCGCCGCCTGGGGCAACTTGGCAACACTCGGTGATGAAGGAGGAGGCGGTCCAGGCACTAGTCAAGGCAAAGCTCCTTCAGCCGAAGGAGATCCTTGAGTGGCGCCCCGCGTTGCCTAATGCGTGGCAGTTTGAGGAACATCCTACCGAGACGGTGATGCTTGCATATTTTGTGGAAAGGGGATTGGCGGTGCCCACCTCCGACTTCTTCAGAGGTATTCTTGAGTACTACAAACTTCAGCTTGTCCACTTGAATCCTAATGGTGTACTACACATGTCTATATTCGTACACCTGTGCGAAGTTTATCTAGGAGTACCTCCAAGTCTCGAGTTGTTTAGGAAGCTGTTCCGTTATAAGCCTCAGCCGAGTGCTCAGCGGACGGAAGTCTTTGGAGGCGCCAGGTTCCAGCTTAGGAACTCGGGCACGTATATTGAGTATAATCTGACCGACTCCCATGGGGAGTGGAAGAAAAGGTGGTTCTACATCGGGAACCATGAACCCTGCTTGCCTGTGGTGACTGGTCACGCGCCCAAGCATGCGGAGAACTGGGTGAGCGAGCCCGAGGACACCCCTAAGCTCGATCACCTAATGCAGCAGATCACCAAGTTGAAGGCACTCGGGTTGACTGGGATCAACGTGGCGGCCAGCTTCCTGAAGAGAAGAGTCCAGCCGCTCCAACAACGTGCTCACTCGGGAAGTGAATACGTAGGTTTGAAGGATCCATCGCGTATGTCCGATGAGGACATATCCGATGATGACGTAGAGGCACTGCTGGCTAAGTTTTTTAGGAATTATTAGGGAGTACTAGTAATCCCTGCAGCCCTTCGTCAATATGACGCCTGGTACGAGCCAGAAGTGGTAAGTTTTTTTCTCCTGACTTGTTCTTCTTTGACTTGTGATTCTTGTTGCTGATACCGATTTGTTGTTTGAAATCTTGAGTTCTTGCCGGCTACTTGGCGCAGTCGGAAGAAGAGTTGGAGGCTGTCGTCGAGGAGTCGGAGGATGAGCCTTCTCCTCCTGTTAAAAGACGCAAGGTAGTCCGCAAGATGTCTGCGGCTAAGTCTGCTTCAACCCCTGAGAAGTCTCGGGGTACCAAGGTATGTAGTCGGTAACTTATCTGTTACTGATGTATTTGAACTCGTTATTGATGTGGCGAATCTTGTCTTGATTCATGAAGGCTGTGGATGCGGCGCTTGGTGAAGATGAGGCTGTTTCTGAGGAAATGGCCATGACCGACCCAGAAGTCGGTGATGTGGCTGTTGACATGGTGCCGGAGAGGGTACCATCAACAGAAACTGGGGTAGCCCCAGGGTTAAACGCGCCAACTCCGTCGGACATCATGCCGCCTATTGCTGACCAGGCGGTTTTGGGGCTGCCTGCTGGAGTAGCGGGTACGGCGAAGGAGGTGTCTCCAGTACTTGCTACTGGTACCTTGCTGTCTAGTGTGATCGCCAGTGGTAAGCGTTGTCCCCTCCGATTGTATTCGTTCGAGTAGTATTGTACTTTTAACTTAGGTTTTGTAGGCCTTGGTGAGAAGACAGCGCCGGTCGATATTCCCACGGCGCCTACTACTCGGCCGCCTGTCGCCGAGAAGAAGCGTGTGCGACTTCCACCACGTTCAACCCGGTGAGCTTCCTTGTCTTTTTGAATGATGTTGGATTATCTTGAAATCATGTAGTGATGCTTTTTTGGTGCAAAGATGCAGAGGAGACTATCCCTGTAGAGACAAGGATAGTGCCGGATCCCTCGACTACAACATCTGTTCCTTTGGAGGACTTGACTGTTGAAGAGGTACCCGAAGTTGATGCTAGTCGTCTTGGAGCTACTATGTCGATGCTTCAAGATGTGATTCGCTCGGTGGAGGTTCCCGCCGCTGCATCGGGCTCAGGAGGCGCTGCTTTATCGTCATCTACTGGCGGATCGCTGGCCGTAGTAGATGTTAGAGAAGCCAAACAAGCGATTGCTCCAGGTAAGTGCCTGTAGTCTGTTTATTGTAGTCGTAGTCGGTAGCTGACATGGTAAATGTTGTAGGTGTTGCTCTGGGTACGATTCCTCATCTTGTGGAGAGTACCCAAAGACCAGTACTTAGCCTGCCTTCTGATTTGGAGTTCCAGAGGGCCATCGATGTTTTCCAGGGCTTCCATGTAGATTTCTTTGTTGATTTCATTGCATGACCCGAGTAGCTGTGAGGCTTGAAACTCACCATACCGTACTTGGATGTTTTCAGGAAAGAAGCCATCAGTTGGAGCAGGAATGTGCCCAACTGACAGAAGCTCTTCGGGTTCATGAAGTTGGGGCGAAGTCCTTTGCCGTGGAACGCGCGGATCACACGGTTCTGCAGGAAAAACTGGAGAGCCTCTACAAGTCTTTGAACAAGAAGTATCAAGGTAAGTGTTTCAACTACTCTGGGTACGTCCAACTATAGTTGGCTGTGGCCTGAGTTCTTTGTTTTTGTAGAGCTTAAGAAGCAGGAAGCGGCTGCAAGGAGCCAAGTCATCGATTGGAGAAACGCTCATGACCGAGTGGCAGATGAAGCCGAACATCTTCGGGCCGCGCTTACAGAAGCACAGGCTGCTTGCGAGCATCAGCGGGACCGAAAGATGCAGAATTGCGTGATGCTTGCCATGGCTATGGTGGCATGCAGAGATCATGCCCAAACCTTGGGAAGACTTCGGGGCGAACTCCAAGAGCTGTCTGGGGCGGCCGAAGACTTGGTGAATGTCATAGCCCCCGTGGAGGAAGGCGCAGGACCGCAATCGCTAGTAGAGTGACTAAGAGCTGCCCTGAGTAAAGTGGCGAAACTTTGCAAGACTGTTTGCAAACAGGTTCTTGCAGTTGTGAAGTCCTACTACCCGAGGGCGGACTTGGCGGCAGCTGGTGATGGCGTGCCTCGCAACTGCACGGAGGAGGCTTATGCGCAGTACCTCGAGGAGGCGGAGCCTATTGCATCCAAGATGTCGGAGTTTGTTTCCTTGGAAGAGCTTTGAGCTTTTGTGTACTCTTGTATTTGTGTCGAGTACATTGATACTTTTTAAATATCAAGCCTTTGGATTTGTTGTTTGTCGTTATCTTGCGAAGAGTAGTTTTACTCCACTTTGTCGAATCCCGAAGTGTTGCGAGTCGGCTGGGCCCAACCCTCTAGGAGGAGATTCGTCTTGCCCGACCTTGAGTCTTGGGGTCGGCTAAGCCTGACCCCTTCGAGGGTGAAAAACTCCGCCTCGCCCGACCCTGGGTCCTGGGGTCGGAGTAGTCGAAGCCCCTGAGATGTAGGCCATGCTTGGCTTGGAGTAGTTCCGAGAGTCGAGTAGTCGTAATGCTGTTTGAGTACTCGTCTTATGAAGGACACGGGTGTACTGTACTCCTTTGTCCTTTGTGGATGCACGGGTGTACTACACTCTTTTGTCCGTGGTGGCATAAGTGCGGTCACATGGGCACAGTCAAGAGTCGTCAGATTCATTGATCACGGGTGCACAGTAACTCTTGGACAGGTGGTAGTTGCATCTTTTGGCTATAAATAGAGCCAGTTGGAGAGCGAACCAATCCAAGTTCTTGAGTAGTGATGGATTGCCTTCGGTTGCTTCTGTTTGAGTATAGAGAGCCATCAAAGAGTGCACCGGTGCTAGAAGATTCCTCGTAGATTGAGGCCACCTTCCCTCCACAGACTCCTGCGCTCGTAGGGATAGCCGCGATGCTAGAAGAATCCTCGTAGGAGGTTTCGTCGCACGCCTCATCTTGCAGCTCGTGATCCAGTGGAGTACGCACTGGAACTCGCGAGTGATGGGTGATGAGTGCCGCAGTCTTTATCCCGCTCTGAAAGAGGTGGAGGTGCGGCCGTAGAGTAGATGGGCTTCGCAAGGCTAGCAAAAGAGCAGCCTTGGTTCCCTCTAGGCGCGTCGTGCCGGATTTGGCGTTGCCGCTGTCAAGGCGGTGGCGATGCTGGAGTTCCTGGCGTTGCCTTGGGTAGGGTACCTGGGCATGGCTGAGTTTTGCGCAGCTTCCTTGCGTGTGGGCCCTTCTTGTGGTCGGCAGACCTGAGTGGCCTTGTGATATAGTAAAAGCCTGAGGCTTAAATGCAGCCCGCCAGTAGGCAGTTGCTTGTAGTCTTCGTGTATGCCGAGTACTTGTACTCGTATGTAACTTGATGTACTATTGTTTCAATAAAAATTTGATACAAAGATTCTGTATTGGGGCAATGATCCTTGTTATGCTTGAAAACTCATGTCGAAGCTGAGACATCTTGAAGTCGGTAGTCGGGCAGTTGGCCCGAGTAGTGTGATGAAGCGATTACTCGGGTGCTGCTATGGGTAGTAGCAACAGAGATGTTCGATGTTCCAGGAATTTGGCACTTGTTCTCCTGAGAGCTCTTGGAGTCTGTAAGATCCGGGTCCTGTAACCTTTGATACGATGTAAGGACCTTCCCACGGCGAATTGAGTTTATGCAATCCTGACGTGTCTTGGATACGCTTAAGGACCATATTGCCCGAGTTGAAAGATCTTTCCTTGACGTTGCGGTCGTGATAAAGCCTTAAACCATCAAGGTATCTGGCAGATTGCACTAGTGCTGTGCATCTTGTTTCTTCTAAACTGTCTATATCCATTCACCACGTTTCTATTGCAAGTTCTTCATCATATTGTTCAACGGATGGTGATTGTCACATGATGTCGGCGGGTAGTATGGCTTCCGAGCCATATACCAGAAAATAGGGTGATAGTCCGTAGTCTTGCATGGTTGGGTACGTAGGCCCCACAAGGCATTGGGTAACTCTTTGAGCCATCTGCCACCTTTGGTGTTGCCGACGTCATGCAGTCGTTTCTTCAGAGCGTCGAGTATCATGCCATTAGCACGCTCGACTTGTCCGTTGGCTCGCGGGTGAGCAACCGAGACATAGCAGACGTCGATGCCACTGTTCTCGCAATATTCCCAAAAGTCGTGATTGTTGAAGTTTGACCCTAGGTTTGTGATAATCCTGTTGGGAAAACCGTAGCGGTGTACGATTTCATCCAAGAAATCGAGGACCCGGTCTGCCTTGGGGCAAGTGACTGGTTTGACCTCGATCCATTTGGTGAACTTGTCAATTGCCACGAGTACTCTGTTGAATCCTCCTGGCGCAGTTGGTAGCGGACCTATCATGTCGAGCCCCCAGCAGTCAAATGGCCATGTTGGAGGTATTGTGACTAGCTTGTAGGCCGGCACATGTTGCTGTTTTGTGAAGAATTGACAACCTTTGCATTTCTGAACTAGTTGTTTGGCGTCGGCCAAAGCCATTGGCCAGTAGAAGCCCGCTCTGAAAGCCTTGCCAACTAGTGTCCTCGAAGAGGCGTGATTGCCGCAGATTCCTCTGTGAATCTCTTCTAGGATTTCTTGGCCATCTTCTCTGGTGACGCACTTCATGAGTACTCCAGATGATGCACCTTCCTTGGAGAGCTTGTTTCCTACTAGAACGTAATTCTTTACTCGCCGGGAAATTTGCTCAGCTTTATTCTTGTCGGATGGTAGCTGGTGATCTTTGATGTAGTCGATGAAGGGTGTCCTCCAGTCGACTTCTATCATCAAGATTTCTCGGGAGACGTCGGCGGTCGAGACTACTGGCAGTGTGACCTGTTCAGGTATGGACGGCTTGCGTAGTTCGTGTACGAAAATCCCTGCTGGAACTTCTGCACGAGTTGAGCCCATTTTGGATAAAACGTCAGCGGCAACGTTGTTGTCGCGGACGATGTGATGAAACTCCAAGCCTAAGAATTTGTTTTCCAGTTTACGGACTTCTTTGCAATAAGCGTCCATGTTGTCCTTGTTTCGGTCCTACTCGTCATTGACCTGGTTTATGACGACTAGGGAGTCGCCGTACACCAGTAGTCGTTTGATGCCGAGGGAGATTGCAAGGCGAAGGCCGTGTAGCAGTGCTTCGTACTCGGCTTCGTTATTAGATGCTTCCCAGAATATCTGCACCACGTACTTGAGCTGGTCTCCTTTGGGGGAGATGAGTAAGACGCCTGCGTCGGACCCTTCAAGTTTGAGGGATCCGTCGACGTACATTACCCAATGTTCTGGCCGTTCGACTGGTGTTGGAACTTGATTTTTAGTCCACTCAACTATGAAGTCAACTAAAGCCTGAGACTTGATGGCTGTCCTTGGCTTGAAGTTCAAAGTGAGAGCTCCGAGTTCGACTGCCCATTTGGAGATTCGACCCGTTGGATCTCTGTTATGGAGAATTTCGCCGAGCGGGAAATCGGAGATGACTGTGATGTTGTGCTCTTGGAAGTAATGGCGCAGCTTCCGGGAGGTGAGCAAAATAGCGTATAAGAGTTTTTGTATCGGTGAATACTGAGTTTTGGAGTCCGAGAGTACTTCACTGACGAAGTAGACAGGTCGTTGGACCTTGTAAGCGTGGCCCGGTTTAAACCGTTCGACTACTATTGTCGTGCTGACGACATGAGTAGTAGCGGAGATATATAGGAGCAAGTCTTCGTTCGGAGAGGGAGCGGTGAGTACAGGAGGCTTTGACAAAAAGTCTTTGAGTTGTGTTAATGCCTCGTCTGCCTCTTCCGTCCATTTGAACTTGTCCTGGCGTTTGAGAAGCTTGAAGAAGGGTGGTCCCCGTTCTCCAAGTTTCGAGATGAACCGGTTGAGAGCGGCCATGCAGCCTGTGAGTTTCTGCACATCCTTAATGCTGGCTGGTGCCTGCATGTTTGTGATGGTAGATATCTTCTCCGGGTTGGCCTCAATGCCGCGATGGCTAATGATGAACCCGAGTAATTTGCCGGAAGGTACTCCAAAGACGCACTTAGTAGGATTGAGTTTCCATCGGAAAGCGCGGAGACTGGAGAAAGTTTCTTCCAAGTCAGCAATGAGTTCCTCCCGGTTTCTTGTTTTGACGATGACGTCGTCGACATAAGCTTCGACATTACGATGAAGTTGCTTTTCAAAGCATATCTGTATGGCCCTTTGATAAGTTGCTCCTGCATTTTTTAGTCCGAAGGACATTGTTTTGTAGCAAAAGGCTCCAAAGGGCGTGATGAACGCTGTTTTGGCTTGATCTTCTTCCTTGAGGCTTATCTGGTGATAGCCGGAGTAGCAGTCGAGAAAACATAGCAAAGCGCACCTAGCGGTGGAGTCAACCACTTGATTGATCCTGGGTAGCCCAAAAGGATCTTTCGGATAGTGTTTGTTAAGGTCGGTGTAGTCGACACACATTCTCCATTCATTGTTTTTCTTACGAACAAGCACAGGATTGGCGAGCCAGTCAGGATGAAAGACTTCTTTGATGAATCCTGCCGCGAGTAGCTTGGCTAACTCTTTTTTGATTGCTTCTCGTTTGTCCTGAGCGAACCGGCGTAGTCGTTGCCGTTTTGGAGTAGCTTTGGGATCGACGTTGAGAGAATGCTCGATCAGTTCCTTGGGCACACGTGGCATGTCGGCCGGCTTCCAAGTGAAGATATCATGGTTAGCCCGAAGGAAACTGACAAGCACGAATTCCTATTTAGGATCTAGCCCTGTTCCGATCAGGGTTGTCTTAGAAGGATCGCCGGTCTGGAGGTCGACTGATTTAAAGTCTTGCTCACTGGCGGGTTTCACCTTTGTAGACCCTGACTTGTTTTCCGGGATCTCTAGTTCGGTTGGGTGGAGCTTCTTGGAAGCTGTGAAGACTTGCTACATGGGGCTAGGAGATTGAGTAGTCGCAGCAATTTCCACGGCTTCGGTGTCGCATTCGTAGGATCTCTGGAGATCTGCTCGTAGCGTGAGCTCCTATTTGGGGCCTGGCATTTTGAGTACCAGGTAGACATAATGTGGTATGGCCATAAACTTGGCGAGTGCTGGCCGTCCGAGTATGGCATGATAAGATGTCTCGAAGTTGGCGCCCTCGAATCTGACGTACTCGGTGCGGTAATGTTCCTTAGTTCCGAAGGTGACTGGAAGGACAACTTGTCCCAGTGGTATAGCCGCGTTTTCGGGCACAATGCCGTGAAAGGTGAATCCGTTGGGGTAAGCATTTCAGTGACGTCGAGGCATATTTTCCTTAATGTCTTGGTGAAGATAACGTTGGGGCCGCTTCCACCATCGATGAGTACTTTGGTTAACTTTGAACCTGCCACAACTGGATCCAGGACTAGTGGGAAACGGCCTGGTTCTGAAAATTTTGTCCATTGATCTTTTCTATTGAAAGAAATTGGAACTTTCGACCATTTTAACGGTGTGGGGTCCGTCAGCTCGATGGCCATGATCTCCCTGAGTACGAGTTTGTTAGCTCGCCTGGATGCAGTGCCTGGAATGCCGTCGAAAATGACGTTGACGGTTTTTGAAGCTGTTTGGAAATTGTCGTCCTCATTTTCGTTGTTGCGGGCTTTATTTTTACCCTTGTCTCTGTTTTTGGTGTACTCATCAGGAGTTGGTGGTGCGGGTAAGCCTTGCATGACTCGGCGCATGCTATAACAGTCTATTGCGGAGTGCTTGCTAGTCGGATGCCATGGGCACTGCTTTTTGAGTAGCTCTGTGAAGGTTGGCTCTTCGTCGTTTCTGCGGTGTCCCTTTTTTTCGGAGCTGGTCATGGCAGCAACGGTGTTGTCGGGCTTCCTTTTGCGATTGTGGTTACCCGGATAGGAGTTCTGAGCATCGTTATGCCGAGTTCTATCTGTTTCATTGTTGTGGTTGTTGTCGTGTCCGCGGTTACAGTGGGAACCAAACCGTTCTCGCTCTTTATCTTCTTCATCGGCCCACTGTTGCACCATGACTTTGAGTTCTTTGACATCAGCTGGTCGTCGGCAATTGAAGTCTTGGTATGTCCGTCGATCATAGAGTCCATTTTGGAAGCACTCAATGAGATCTGCTTCGGAGATGTCCACTATGGTAGCCTTCTTTTCGAAGAACCGTCGCAGATAGTCGCGTAAGGTCTCGCCCTCTTTTTGCTTAATTTGTCTTAAGTCAATTTTGTTGCCTGGTCTAGCCATGGAGCCTGCGAAGTTGTTGGTGAAAGCCTTTGTCAAGTCTGCCCAAGAATCAATGGACTTGGGTTTGAGTGACTCGAGCCAGGTCAGTGGTGCGGGTTCCATGCATATGGGAAAATGAATGACTTTGGTGTCATTATTGCCCCCGGCTGCTTGGACGGCTAGCGAGTAACAGCGTAGCCATTGAACTGGGTCTTGCTTGCCGTCGTATTTGGTGATTCCAGTTGGCTTGAACTTTTCGGGTAATTTTGTTTTCATTATCCGGTTTGTGAAAGTAGGAAAATGGTTGTAGCTGTCGACTTCTCGTTCGCGCCGACTGTTGAGAATTTCTCGCAAATTGCTGAAGTTGGACATCTCGCGGATCTTCCGAGTGGGGCGGATACTTTTAACCGAGTTGGTGCAACTGAAATAGGAATGTTTGTAGCCATCGACTGTCGTCGCTCAGCTCGAGTGGCATTGCGCGCCCTTCGTTGGTTGCGCTGCTCGGAAGTTTCACCGTGAGGGGCGTCAGCTGTAGACTCATCTTCGGAGATGTTGTCGATTTGTGCTAATCGCCTGTGGGTTCTGTTCTGGCTAGTACCCGAGTTGTTATTCTGAGTAATAACAAGTATCTCCCTATCCGGGTAGTAGCTTCCGAAGCTTGATGTTGCAATCTCTATGTAACTTTCTTCGCGGTTGGAAGTGAGTGGAACGCCTTCTTGATATGGTAGGTTGTCTATATGGGTGACAAGGCGTGAGTCGTAGTCGCGATCGAGAAGAGAGGGTCGCAATTCCGGCTAGTGGACGAATCTGCCTTGAGATGTCGCAGTTATTACCAACCCTTGGGCTGGACCAGATAATGGTATCTCTGTTGAGTAGGATGAGTCGGAGTCAACATCTTCGTCATGCCCGAGTTTGACTCGGGTTTGAGCAAGAAAACCTTGGTGGACTTTGGTTGTGTTGCGGAGTCCGTACGGGAACCGCGTTGAAGTCGAAACCGATTTGGATGCTGACTGGCACCGTCGAATCCGTAGCGAGTCCGACCCTTTGGAGGAGTAGCTCCGCCTCGCCCGACCCCGAGTGAAGCTCCACCTCGCCCGACCCTGAGTCCTGGGGTCGGGAGTGCCCGACCCCTGAGCGGAAGGTTGGAGTGGTCCGAGGCAAAGTCGAATCCGACGCGTAGTCGAACTCGAACTCATTGACTTTGAAATCTTGATTTTTTTTTGGTCAAATCTTCTGGTTTCTTCTCCTGAACGTCGATGATCTGGCGTCGGAACGATCCCGAGCTTTCGGCGATGCAAAGCCAGGATCCAAAAACGAAGGTGGCACCGGCTTCGATGAAGAAGACGGGCCTGATGATGATCTTTGCCATTGAGTTCGCGCTGAGAAACTCGACGAGTTCCCCTACCTGGCACGCCAGCTGTCGGTGTTTTAGACCGGCAACCCGCCTAGGGGGTACCCTAGGTGGTCTTTTATGCGGTTAAGGGTCGTCGAGAATCAAGGAATCAATGGTGACGCAAGGAACACGATTTAGACAGGTTCGGGCCGCTAGATCGCGTAATACCCTACGTCCTGTGTGTTGGTTTGTATTGATGTTTTCTTTGATCTTGAGAGAGATGTCTTGAGGGGGGGTCCCTGCCCGGCCTTATATACACGGGAGGGTAGGGTTACAAGTCTGAGTCCTAGTCGGGTACTATTACAGAGTTCTACTCGGTATTGGCCCGAGTAGTTTTCCATAAACATACAAGATTAATCCGAGAAGGATACGCCCATCCTTGTTCTGATCTTGTCCGAGTACATCCCTTGGTGGGCCGTCCAAGGCCTACTCGAGGACCTGGGGAGTATGCCCGACACCCTCCTCTTCCCCTCCTCCCACGGCCTCTCCCTCTTGCGGATGCCATTGTCCTTCCTCCTGCTCAGTGGTGTGGAAGGATACGAGGGAGAGAGGTCCAATATAAGGAGTGTTGAGATAGAGATGCACTGTGCCTCCATGTGCTCAGTACCCCACCGTGTTCAATCATCCTGAAAAATGCTAAATATAGGCTTCGTAGGTGCAGGGACGTAGGGCTCAGTGTCGAGTCCCATCTGCCTGAGAAGGCTCACGTTTAGGGTCCTTGCAGTCTATAGTGGAGGTTTTTCAGTGACGGTTCGCGTCAATAGTGGTTTAGCACTATTTGAGTACTATACTGGCAGCAGAGCAGTATAATAGGAATAGTGTGGAATATGAATACTCGAAGCATGGAGACAAAATGTTATCACAGTACAAACAACAGTATAATAGCATCTGAGGCATCCAATGTGACAAACTTAAAGAGCACCTTCTCTAGGATAAAATGCCTTAGGTAATGTAAATTGGTGGAGCACAACTAATGTTCTACTGGGTGAAACGGGGAATTTTTCTCTTACTTGTTGTTTTGGAGGAACATTCTATTTCCTGCTTCTTCATCTTCTTATGTCGCTCTTCTTCCTGGAGGAGTTACGCCTGACGAGCTTCGAATTCTTCCTCCTGCTGTTCAAGTGCTGGCTCTCGAGCACCTAACTGGTCGTGCCACCTCTGTAGTTCATCCTTCTTTCCCTTCAAACGGATCTGTTGTTGGTGGATGCGTCGCTCTTGCTCGAGCCGAGCAGCATGTGCCACGTCTCGAGCCGCTTCAAGCCTACCATAGTATTAGGCTTTGGTCTCTAGCACCACTGGGATTGTGGGCACCTCCCCTAAAGACCTGGTGTCGATCCATTCGATAAATGTGCATACCTTCATGTTCATTCCAGATTAGTTCAAGGTACCGATACGTAGAAAAAATATTTAAAATATTTATGAACAGACTGATCTTGAAATCATCGTTAATGTCGGGACACTTAAAGTACCTACACCCCTTCTTCCCCCTAGGTACTCGATCCTCCCATACTTGCAACCACGCACGGAAGCCGCAATGGCATTTGGGACGCTCATTCCAAGGTGGAATCCCATTTTGTTCATCCCTCCACGACAATATTTCTTAGAGGGAGACGCAATCCCACTACAAGCGCTGGATTCGAGTTGGGAAGTGTTAGTAGTGTGTTTGAACGTTGCTCAATATATAACACCCCAAACATGACGTAGGGTATTACGCTACTCTGACGGCCCAAACCTGTCTAAATCGCGTGTCCTCGCTTTTACCTTCAAGTTCTAGGTCCAACGATCCCCCACCAACAAATCTACTACCTTAGAATACCCCTCGATAGGTTGCCGAGTATAAAACACTGACATCTGGTACGCCATGTACTCTGTCATCTTGTATCCATAAATGTGTGATTATCGGCCATTGGGTTATTGGCCACCGTGTACCATTCCCTTAAGTACTTCATGGTGTGGTATAAGAAGAATTCCACGGTGTCGGAGATGGATCCCCAGTACCTGCTAGGAAAAAAAAAAGATGGACTCCTACTAGGATTCCTATGCAATCCTACTAGGACATACCACGTAATCCTACTAGGACTTCTCTTTGTAACCGACTAGTTATCCTGCCCCCTGGAGTATATAAAGGAGGGCAGGGGTACCTAAATCAGCAGAGACAACAGAGGACCACATCCTCATACCTCAACACCCAAGTGCAGGGCACAATATACAACACTTCAAACAGGACGTAAGGTATTACCCTACTCAGGTAGCCCGAACCTGTATAAATTCGTGTCTTGTGTCCTTGCTTTTACCTTCAAATTCTAAGTCCGACGATTCCTTACCAACCAATCTACTACCTCGGGTACCCCCTCAGTAGGTTGCCGGTATAAAACACCAACACACGATACCAATTAGGGGCAATCCCCTAACATCACGCAAGACCCAGTTGTACACCTCAGCTAGGTTTGTAGTCATTGTAACCCACCTAGCACCTCCCTCGTCATAGAGTAATGCCCACTTTTCCTTCAGCTCATGCTCAATCCACTGTGAGAATGTCTTAATGGACCTACCCCGTCTTCGCCTGACATTTGGACCATCTAGTCCGATGTCCTCAAGAGACACAGGGTGGTCGGCCTCGCTGTTTACCAGCCTCTTGCCAAGTCTTCGGATTGTTTCTTTGTAAGCTCATCAAGTTTCATCCACAGTAGATGGAATTTTCTCTCCTGATTCTTGCTACATAGCCGTTTAAATATTTTCATAAGGGTCTTGTTTTTTAATTGACTTTGGAAGTTTGCTCCCATATACCTCATGCACCACCTACTCTTCAAGTTCGGCCACTACGCCATCCTGCAACGCTACACACTACCATTCCGTTGGTCTTCGATTGCTTGTAGAATGCCTTTGTGCTGATCATGAATTAGACAAACACTCTCCACGTCCTTCACAATCATCTTCTTAACCCTCTCCAGGAACCAATATCAACTATCTCCAGACTCTTTCTCCACAAAGGCGATCGCCAGTGGCAACACCTGGTTGTTACCGTCGGACCCAATAGCTATCAAGATTGTGCCTTTAGGATTCCTCTGGCATATGGTGTGCAATAGGGTAGGGAGGTTATCATACGATGCTTCGTATATACCCCACTTCATCTCTAACACATTTTGCTTGGCTCGATAAGCTTTGTGGTAACTAATCTTGTACTTGAACTTCTCCTCTATGGCACAAACAATCGATCTGGGCTCGTACCTAGGATTCTCCACTATTTGAGGATACATGTATTGAGCAACAAAATCAGCAGTGAGGTTGCGGTGTTGTCCTTCCAGTTCATCCAACAAGCATTGGTGCTCCACCACTCTAGTCACCTCCTAGTAATCCTTCCACTTCCCCTTGTATGCGTGAACCCTAAACGGGCAATTGCATCTCACACAACACACATCATACACTGTCGGGTTGCTCTTCACCATCCTGAACTACTGTTGCAAAGATAAAGTGGACCATTGCGTCACAGCTACCTTCACCTATCCCCACTAGGGTACAAAGCACCCACACAAACCTCATTCTCCTTGTACTCCCAAGGGACATTTTCCCCTTCATTGACCTGTAGGTTGGAATGGTCATAAGTTGACCAGTTCCGCAGGACAGGATTACCATCATCCTTATTCGATGAGTCATCATCCATGGCACGAAGGTCCTCTTCTCCTTCCCTCACTACTTGCTCAACTAACTCAGGGATGTCTTCCCCGTCATCAGCCTCACCATTTGGCTCATGGGGTGTCTCTTCAGCTGCTACATCTCCTTCTTCTACCCCATCTTCATTACCTTCTTTAGTTTGCCCATCAGTAATCTCCACACCTTCCTCGCCTCTAACTTCCCCACCTCCCACTTCTTCTTGCAGCTAACTGCTAGACCCAATCTTCTAGAACACTTCAACAAACAATATCAGCAGTTGTTGACACCAGATTTTGACACGTATGAAAACGGTGCCAAAAAGGGGGAAGGATTGGCTGATACGGCAAGTTGAAAGGTCACGATGGGGAATCAGCCGATTGGTGCTACAGTTGGACATCGGCCGATTGGCTCTGCAGTATTTTGACGAACGGAATTGGTAGAGATCAGCCGATTAAGAGGCTGGAGCAGTTGGACCAATATGGGCTTAAAGTGAGTCGCAAAGAGAAGATGGAGGGGAATTGGCCCGCAGGAGTGCAACAACCAACTCCGGTACGAGTTGTACTTGTAAATATTTGTTTTTGTTTAAAATTAGAGATAGAATCTGTTGACGCCAGATTTCGTCACAAGTAAAATCGGCGCCAAGAAGAGAGGGAATTGGCAAAGTACAGTTGGGAATCGGTCGAATGGTGCTACAGTACAAGATCGGCCGATGACTTCTGCCTCGCTTCGGATCGAACGCGTCGGGTTTCCAATCGGTTGCCCTTTTTGCCGATAAGGAATCGGCCGATTAGGAGGTTGGGATAATTGGGCCTGTATGAGCTTGAAAAGGAATAGAAGGACGAAGGGGAGATCAGCCCACGAAGCGTATAATAACCAACCTAGCACGATTCATGCTTGTAAATATTCGTTTTCTGTTTGAATTAGGGATAGAATTCTAGTCAGTTAAGGAGTTATCTGTACGGGGCTATAAATAGCTACCTTTGTAAACCTGTAATCATCAACAAATCAATACAACCAACTACTTTTTCCTCGTACTTACTTTCAAGCAGGCGACTTCGCCAAATACTTTCTCTTCTCACGAGTTCGTACGGGTTGGCAGGGCTGCATCAACTTGATCTCCGGCCGATCTTGTAAGTTCCGTTTACCGAGTAAATTCTAAGCTTTAACTTCGGGCGCATTGCTGTTGTTTCGTTTAGATTTATTCACTAGTTATCGATATTTACTAGAATCATAGGTTTTACCTGTCTTTCTAGTTTTATCACCAGTTATCCAGCTAGGAATCGGTGGTTTCGACTTTTCTTTACATTCTACTATTAAATTCATCTATTTTACATATTGCCGATTGGATCTATTCCTAGTGTTGTTACCATAGCATTGTGCCGATTACTCCAGCAGTTTTCTGTCTACAAGGCTACAGTGATCGGCTGCTCTATAGCCGATTTCTTTATTACGGCAAATCGGCCGATTCGCTGATAAGCTCTCTCGAGATCGGAAACTTAGCCGATCGTGATTTCTGGACCTGACACGTATTCTTCCTTGCCAATCAACAGGTCAGATTGGCTGGCACGCCGCGCGAACTGCACCAGGGCAATCACCCGAACAGGAGTTAAGCAGATTCTCCCGGGTCGTGTGTCAGACGCTGGGGATTCGGTTGACCGATTTCTAGCGCCAACACACTTTTGGCACGCCTGGTGGGACATACCACCGCCACCATGTCAAAAGCTGCCGAAGTCTCCGAAGATAACGTCATCGAGGTGACGGAAGCAGATCTAAAGGACGATCAGAAGGAAGAACTGGATAAGCATACGGCACAGTTCCGAAAAGCTTGCCTACAGTCTTTCAGTCGCTCCAGAAGCGGGGAGACTATCAAGAAGACTCCGTTTCCAACTCCCCGCCAGATCACAATCTCTGAGGATTCGGACAAGATGGCCGATATGGTCCAACAGTCCGTTTATCACGCCTTCATTGATCAATCCCCGGTGCTTGCAAATACGGTGTACAACGCCGTTGTCAACTCCTTCGCTGGTGGGATACCTCAGGGATACAGGGGACCGGCATATACTCAGCCGATTCCACCAAACCAGGGTTATCTGAATTCAGTTTCTCAGCCGATTCAATTTTCTGTTGGGGGTTCAGGTGCTTCCTCGTCATCAGTTCCTATGGGGTATAACTCCATCCAGCTGTCCTCTGCGTCGTTCCCTCCGGTTAGCCCAGCGCCTTGGGGGGCACCATCAGCCACGGCCGGTCAAAACCAATCGGCCAGTCAGGGGAGTCCCTAATTCCAGGCATCTTTCCAAGCGGCCACTCGGCCGATCATGCCGCCATACCAGCCTGTCGCACCGGAGATGAACAAAACAGCAGAGCTCATACTGTACGATGAAACAAGTGGCTCATTCAAACAGCCGACCTTTAATTCACAGCCGGCTTTCACTCAGATGCCACCTGCTTTCACTCAGCATCAGGCTATTCCACCTCCGGTATACCAGCACGTGCCAATACCTCAGCCGACGGTTCACCAGCAACAGCCAGATTGGTCGGCACACATCGCGGAAGTGATTCAGGAACAATTCGGCTTAAAGCCGAAGGTACAGACTTACACCTATAGGACACCATACCCGTCTACATATGACCTACTGCCGTTTCCCCATCGGTATAAAGTTCCTGACTTCACCAAGTTCTCGGGGATGGATGATACCTCAACCGTGGAGCACATGAATAGATTCATCATCCAATGCGGAGAAGCAGCTACGCAAGATGCTCTACGGGTGCGGTTGTTCTCGTCATCTTTGTCTGGCTCGGCCTTTCAGTGGTTCACAACATTGCCACCGAACTCGATTATCACATGGGCCGATTTAGAAAGACAGTTCCACAAATACTTCTACGCTGGGGTGCATGAGATGAAGCTGTCCGATTTGACCAGCCTCAGACAGAGAAGTGACGAGCCGATATCCTCGTATGTTCAGAGGTTTTGGGAAATCCGGAACAAGTGCTATTCCCTGGCTCTAAACGACGCGCAGCTGGCCGATATAGCGTTTCAAGGCCTCCTGCCCCACATCAAAGAAAAATACGCATCACAGGAGTTCGAGAGCTTAAGTCAAATCGTCCACCGATTGTCTGGACAGGAGGTACGTTCTTTCGATCCACGGAGGAATTTCCAGAAGAAAGTGGCGTTCCTGGAAGAGGTGGAGGACGAGGAAGACGTTGAGGTCGGACTTGCGGAGTGGGTCAAGGGAAAGAAGCCGATATCATGCCCGGTCGGCAAAAAGGAGCCAGAGGCGTTTGGCTTTGACACGACGAAGGCCGATAAAATCTTCGATCTTCTCCTCCAGGAAGGGCAGATCAAGCTCTCGCCATATCATACAATACCTTCTACCGAACAACTAAAAAAGATGAAATATTGCAAGTGGCACAACGCCACATCCCATGATACCAATGAGTGTAAAATCTTCAGACAGCAGATACAGTCGGCCATTGAGCAGGGCAGACTTAAATTTGAAGTGCCGACAAAATCGGCCAAGCCAATGAAGATCGACCAGCACCCCTTCCCCACCAACATGGTCGATACGGGGAAGAATTCACTCCAAACAAAGGTGCTGACGTCCGAATCGGCTAAAAAGAGTGGCGCCGTAGACCCCAGAAATCAAGCAACGCCTGAGGACGTCAAAGGAAAACGACGGATGGAGGACGAAGACGGTGAATCAGAAGAGCCACGCATTACTTCCCAGTTCCTGCTCCAGAAGTATCAGTGTCAATGTGAACGTTAAGGGTCCCGGGAAGAAGCAATGCGACGGCACGAAGATCACTGGAGGTGCCCATTCTTCATCCACTGTTGGGAAAGCAACCTCAGGCTACCTTCGGCCGATAATTGCCCAGAATGCAATGGCCCGTATCGTGGTAATCGGCCGTTTAACAGGTCCCGCTCCAGAGACGGAAGACCAGAACCGATCAGCAGGAAGTGGCACGACCAAGATGACTAGCACCCTCCCGTGCGTGATTGGCTGGGGGGCAGAAGTGACCGATATGATCGGTCGGAAGATAGACGTCATGATAGGCAGGGGGGCAGGACTGATCGACATGACCGGTCAGAAAACAAGGCCAACGTTCACAGTCGGCTCGAAGAAATGGCCGATGCTCGGGTGACAGACGAAAACCCGTTAGGACGTGAGCCGGAGTGGGAACGCGCCAAGTCAGGAGCCAAACCAATAAACCCCAGGTGGTGTCCTGATGGATTGACCAAATCTCAAAAACGAAGAATCCAACATCTCCGCCAATGGGAATAGCGGGAAGAGGAACAACAGAGCACGACGGACAAGAAGGAAGGAAGGCCTCGGGTATGGCGCCCCAAAAGAAACGATAAAGGGGACGACGAATCGGCAGGTGATGAATCGGCAGCCGATATTGGCATGGTTTTCATATTGCCGATGGAATTCATGACTCCCGCCGATCGACAGGACATATCGGCGATTGAAGAACAGATGGCACAGTTGGCTTTGGAGCCAATGATGGCCACGTTCGAGAAGCCCGAAGATGACAAACGACAACACCTGAAAGCACTGTTCCTTAAAGGGCATGTCGACGGCCGCCCCCTCACTAGATTGATGGTAGACGGAGGAGCTGCGGTCAACATCATGCCATACGCCGTGCTCCGGAAGCTTGGAAAAAGCGACGACGACTTGACCAAGACGGACATGATGCTCAAGGACTTCGAAGGAAACGTGTCTCCCGCTCGCGGCGCCCTCTGCGTCGACCTCACCATCGGCAGTAAGACCCTTCCCACCACCTTCTTTGTTATTAACGGTAAGGGATCCTACAACATGGTACTCGGCCGGGACTGGATACACGCAAATTGCTGCATCCCATCAACGATGCATCAATGTCTTGTACAATGGGTCGGCGACAACATCGAGGTAGTCAACGCCGATTCCGCATACAGCATCGCGGCAGCCGACACGCAGCAGTGGAGCTGCGAAACCGTCAGGTGCATATCCGGCAGAGTATGGGAGACCGATTTCCTGAAGGTCACCGATTTTGGCCTGCAGCCGATCCGAGCAGTCGGCTCCGAAGACTCAGAATAGATGGATCAGTTCGCCCGAGAAGATGGGAAGCTAGGGCACGGGTCCACGTCGGCCGATTCATTAGAGATGATAGATTTAGGCGATGGTACCAAACCAAGGCCGACTTATATTAGTGCAAATTTAGACCCAGAATACAAATGTAAATTGACGAATTTGTTAAGAGAATTTAAGGATTGTTTTGCTTGGGAGTATCATGAGATGCCCGGTTTAGATCGATCTATTGTTGAACATCGGCTACCCATAAAACCTGGGTATCGGCCAGACCAACAGCCCGCACGGCGCTGCAATCCTAAAATTCTACTAGACATAAAAGCCGAAATAACTCGGCTAATCGAAGCAAAATTCATTCGACAGTGCCGTTATGCCGAATGGATCTCCAACATTGTACCGGTGTACAAAAAGAACAGAAAGTTACGCGTATGCGTTGACTTCAGGAACCTTAATCAGGCCACACCGATGGATGGATACCCCATGCCGACAGCCGATGTGCTAATAGACGCGGCCGCGGGACACAAGATTATTAGCTTCATGGATGGCAACGCTGGGTACAATCAAATACTTATGGCCGAAGAGGACATACCCAAAACGGCCTTCAGATGCCCAGGCCACCTTGGTTTATTCGAGTGGGTGGTGATGACTTTTGGCTTGAAGAACGCTAGCGCTACGTATCAGAGAGCCAATTTCATATTTCACAAAATCATTGGCATTCTGGTAGAGATCTACATCGACGACGTCGTAGTCAAGTCCAAAGGTCACGAAGAGCATCCGGCCGATTTGCGAAGAGTGCTGGAGTGCACCAAGAAACATGGGCTGAAGATGAACCCCAATAAATGTGCCTTCGGCGTGTCCGCCGGACAGTTCTTAGGATTCATGGTGCATGAGCGGGGAATAGAGATCAACAGGAAGACCATAGCGGCTATCAACAAGGTCGTGGCCCCGCAGAATAAAACTGAATTACAGTCTTTAATCGGCAAGGTGAATTTCATCAGAAGATTTATATCTAATCTGTCCGGGCGGATTCAGGCGTTCACGCCACTGTTGAAGTTGAAGCCTGACCAGGAGTTCATATGGGGGGAAGAACAACGCAAAGCATTGGAAGATGTCAAACAGTACTTGGTCTCGCCACCAGTATTGGTTCCTCCTCAGACTGGTAAGCCATTTAAACTATACTTATCAGCTGATGAAAAGGCTATTGGGTCGGCTCTAGTCCAAGAATTCGAAGGAAAGGAACGAGTGATTTATTATGTCAGTAGAAGACTCCTGGATGCGGAAACGAGATATCCTCCGGTGGAGCGGTTGTGCCTATGTCTTTACTTCTCATGGACCAAACTTAGGCACTATTTACTATCGGCAGAATGCGTGGTCGTATGCAAAGACGACGGCAAATGGATCTTAGCTTTGTCAGAGTTTGATCTACGGTACGAATCGGCAAAAGCCGTCAAGGGTCAGGTCATGGCCGATTTCGTCGCCCAACACTGCGGACCGGAGATTACCCTCGTGGAGCCGGCACCTTGGACTTTATATTTTGATGGGCCGTCATGTGGGGTCGGATCAGGAATCGGCATCGTCCTCATATCGCCTCGGGGGGCAAGCTATGATTTTTCTCTGCCGATAGAAGCCACCGCTACAAACAATCAAGCGGAGTACCGAGCTGTATTGAAGGGCCTACAACTATTAAGAGAAGTCAAGGCCGATTCTGTTGAAGTCTTCGGGGATTCCATGCTTATTGTGGATCAGTTAACCGGAAGGTCCGAATGCAAGGACGACATATTAAGAATTTATTACGAAGATTGCTTACAGCTCTTAAAAGAATTTTAATCGGCAGTAATCGAGCACATCCCAAGGGGCCACAACGAGGATGCCAACAAGCTCGCCCAGCACGCATCTGGATATCAGCCAATTCTAGGCGCTATGGCTCTGGAACTCGCGGCCGATGACTGGCGGAAAGAAATTGCCGATTACTTGAAAGATCCGTCTAAGAAGGTGGAGCGACGAGTACGTTTTCACGCCACTAAGTACGTACTACTCGAAGACGACTTGTTCTACCGAACGATTGACGGCGTCCTGCTTAAGTGCCTGGGAACAGAAGAAGCCAAGACTCTAATGGGAGAAATCCATGAAGGGGTATGTGGAGCACACCAATCGGCCCATAAGATGAAATGGATGATCAGGAATAACGGGTATTACTGGCCGACGATTCTCGAAGACTGCTTTAAATATTATAAAGGATGCCAGGATTGTCAGAAGTTCGGGAATGTCCAACGTGCACCCGCATCGGCCATGAATCCCATTATCAAGCCGTGGCCGTTCAGAGGATGGGGAATAGACCTTATCGGCCAAATTTACCCACCATCAAGTAAAGGGCACAAGTTTATTCTGGTGGCTACCGATTACTTTACCAAATGGGTGGAAGCGATTCCATTAAGAGCCGTGACATCGGCTATCATGGCCGACTTCGTAAGGGATCACATCGTCTACCGATTCGGTATCCCCCAGACTATTACAACCGATCAGGGAACAATGTTCACGTCGGGGGAATTCGAAGAATTTACAACCGATATGGGGATCAAATTGTTGAATTCTTCTCCATACTACGCCCAAGCCAACGGCCAGGCTGAGTCTTCCAACAAAGGGATCATTAAGTTAATCAAAAGAAAGATAGAGGAGCAGCTGAAGAAATGGCATCTATGTTTAACCGAAGCCCTATGGGCGTACAGGATGGCTTGTCATGGGGCCACCAAGTTATCCCCTTATCAGTTGGTGTACGGTCACGATGCAGTACTACCGTGGGAGTCAAGGGCGGGATCGAGACGCATTTCGCTCCAGGACCAGTTAACGGCCGATGACTACTCATCGCTCATGAAGAGGGAACTCAATGACTTGGCTGGCCAGCGGTTGAGAGCTTTGATAAGCATTAAGGAAAACAAAAAGAAAGTATCCAGGTGGTACGATAAGAAGGTCAAAGTCAAACAATTCTCTCCTAGGGACTTAGTTTGGAAGTTAGTATTGCCGATTGGGTTGAAAGATCCTAAATTCGGAAAGTGGTCCCCTACATGGGAAGGGCCGTATAAAATCGGCAGATGTGCTCCGGGAAATGCTTACATTTTGGAAACAATCGAGGGAGAAGAGTTTACTAGGGCTTTGAACGGAAGGTACTTAAAAAGATACTACCCTAGTATATGGGTCGGAGCATAAGGGATTGACCGTAATACAATCGCACACAACCGATACAAAACGGTTCAAACATATAATCGTCCAAATCGGCCGATGTATTCATTCGGTACGGATGGTGGATTACACGGCCGACAAGATACAAGTCGCCCTTAGAACAAAAAATGACAACTAACTATTCTTCTTCTTGCGCTCCCTCTCAGCCCGGCCTAATGCTATCATACGGCGGATGTATTCTTCGTCCATCTCTGAAGCCTCACCAGCCTTTTTCTTACGTTCTCTCTCCGTCCTACCCAACTCTATCATAAGACGGAAGTACTCGTCTTCTATTTCCTTCATTGAAGCCTCCGCTTCGACTTGACGGGGGAGAGGGTGGCTCCGGTCCACCGCCGGGCGTGACGTTCCTGTCGCCGCGTCTTCAAGGGCGACTTGCGGAGGAAGCGGATGACTCCTGTCGGCTGGAGGTCGCCGGCGGCCGTTGCTCTCCAGAAAGTCCAAGACCCGACGGGCATCGGCAGAAACATGGTCTCGGAGTTCGTCACGATGAGCCTCGATTAAATCTTTATCCTCCGACGACAAAGGTTCATCAGAGTGTATAACTTCGATGGCGCGCTCAAGTCCGGGGCTAAGGCGTCGAGGCTGGGGAAAGAAAGAATAAAAAAGTGATCTCCTTTAGAAAAGTTGAACGGAGAAGAAGGATGAGAGTTTCACCGGTTGACAGAGGAGGAGGAAGTCGACGAAGACATGACAGAAGGTCGCGCCGACGAGAACAGGTGAGAAAATAAAGCCGAAACCAAGCTGGTACTTTCGGAAAAGGGGAATCTAGGCCAGTATTTATAAGAGAAAGAGGCGTGGAAATTTGGTAAGGGTGCATCCCATCGGAAGTAAGAAGGGCAATAAATAAAGGAGCGTCGCGAAGGACGGTCAAAGCAGTTATTAAATGTTCGTACAAATAGTCAGTGCCTTTACAGGTTACCCAGAAGGGCATCGATGGCCGCAATCGCCTGGTGCCGGATCTGATCGGCAGAATCCAGGACCCGTTGGTCTTCATCCGCCAATCTGGGGACTTCTGACGCGCTACGATGGAGCTTCAGGGCTTCATGGGCCAAGTGCTGCCTCTCCTGTTTCAAATCGGCAATAACAGAAGGGAGATCTTGGAGCCTTTTCTCTTCGGTGCTGATTGCCTTGGTCACTTGCTCCATTTCCTTGGCAAGCTCTGCCCTCCGGCGCTTGAGGCGGTCTATCTCACCGACGATCCCTGGGCGGGAGTCTTCCAGAAAATGGATACGCTGGTGCACCTCTTGAGCTTGACGCTTGAATGCGTCCTCCTCTTCACGAGTCTTGGCCAGCTTGGCGCGATCGGCCATGTGACGAAGGGCTCGGAAGACTGGGATCCTCATGGACTCGATAAAAGCGGCCGGTGCCAATGCTTCCTCCGCTTCTTCGGGCACTCGTCCGCTGACGTCACCACACAGCTGACGGAACGGCGAAGCGTCTTCTACCAATCGGCCGATATCTCCTTGAAGAAGGGATCGGATGGTGGTAAGCTTGGCTCGGATATCGTCAGGGATGGAGCTCAGGGTGATTTGACGAGAGGCGACTTCTTCATCGTCGGAGAGGGCAACCGCAAAAGAGAAGAGGCTGTTGTCGGGGGTATCTTGTTCCTGGAGATAATAAAGAGAAAAAATGAATCGGCTGATGATGGAAGCAAATCGGCTAAATAAAGCTTGAAGATAACTTACCACTTTGAAGGGAATTTCTTCATGTTGCATTTGGGAAGCCGTCGTGCCTTGCTCAGGGGCTTGTACTATGGGTTCATCGGAAGAGGAAGACTCCACGATGATCGGCGCGGTGCTTGGACCAGCTCCCTGAGAGAGGGCCAGTGGTTGAGGAGCGCTTGGCGTACCGATAACCTGTGTCAGAAGGTTGAATAAGTATATTATGCAACTACCAGGGAAAATCGGTGAAATAGTGTTGTACCTCAACGGATGGAAGCGGGGGCGCGTCGATGGCCGATTGGGTTGCTGCCGATTGTTGAGTGTCCATGAGAGTGCTCTGTGCAGTCTAAGATAAGAAGGATTAATATCAAAACAACAATCGGGAGGAATAAAACATAAGTTTACCTGAACGGCCTCTAACAACAATGACGCGGCGGCTGCCCCAGCTTGTGCGACGACTTGAGTATCGACATCTCTGGTGGCCTGAGGGGGTGGTGCGGCCGGAGTCTCTGCCGATACGAGCATAGGAGGATCCGCCGATTCTATACGGGCTCGGACTCGGCGACTAGTCTTCTTGGCGATTCTTTTCTGAGCTTGTTTTGATCGGCCAGCAATCACGTCCACGGGCGGAGCATCATAGCCGATGAGAGGGTAGGAGGTGTATGGATGATGACCCTCTATTAGCCGACCACTCCGGCTGTGTGTTGGAGGAGTGCGATTCTCAGCCTAAAGAAATAGTAAAACATTAGTGTTCAGTCGCGTTGGAAAAAGGAGTAAAAATTGGCTAAGGAAAATACCTCGGCGTTCGGGTCAATGTTGGCTGGATCCAAGAGGTTGCAGTATGCCGATGCTGAATTGCAAAAGAGGAATTGTTTCCATTCGGCCCACCAGAGTTTGAATGGCTGGACAGCAAAGGGAGCTACTATCCAGTTGTTCAGGTCAATGGTGTTGGAGTCCGGAATCCGGTCTCGTACCCGACTGTAGTCCAGGCCGGTTGTGAGCCCATCTCTGAACTTGACTCGGCCAGCAAAATACACTTGAATCGGCAGCTGACCCATGCCGAACTGACGTGCTGCAACAGAGGGGTTGTAGAATTCGTACGTGGGGGCATCTTTCCCCGAGAAGAAGTTGGCTGGCAAGATTCCTGGCTTGATTAGCTCGTCGTTGAGTTCTTCGTCGAATCGGCCAGTGCTTGAGTCGAAGCAGGTTGGGAGTTCAAAGATTGGGTCGTTCCGCTGATAAGGAAACCAAACGGTTGCATCTTCATTAAAGCCGTTGTAAAAGCATCGGAAGTACTCGGCTACTTTTGTAGCAGAATACGTGCAACCTGGAAAGGCCGATGCTGCTTCACCAAAAGACATGCATCGGCGACGATCGGTAGGATCTTCTGCCGATTCAATGTTGGGGAACATCATATGGTCCACCCTCTGCTGAGTGATCTTGCTCATATAGAGGTTCAGCCATAAGTTGATGAACCACCAGGGTCCGCCTGGATTTCCGATCGGCTCTCCCTTGGATAGTTTGATGCCAATTTGGTGGAGCATGTGGTACGCCGCCCCTAGCAGGTGTTTCCCAAGGGGAACAGGGGTCCCTCCGGATAGTGCTTTGGCTAAAGCTTGGGTGTTGGTTGATGGGCCAGCTGCTCTTCCACAAAAGAAGTGTTTTTTCTAACCACATCATTAAGAAAGCCGTGTGCTCCCTATTCTCAACAGACCCAGCTCTTTTATTGCATCTGATGAATCCTTTCCACCCGCCGATTCCCCTTGTGTCCAGCCGATGTGACGTTGCGGCTAAGAGGCGGAAAGGTGTGTCCGGGGAGGAAATGTCAAGGCCGGTCAACAGAACCACATCGGCCAGTGTTGGGGTCATAGGTCCATGCCCAAATAAGAAAGCATTGAGGGCATCAGACCAAAAGTAAGAAGTCGCTATTACCAACGGCTCATTTCTCTCCATCTGGGATAAAGACAGGTTGATACACTGGCCGATTTTGAGCTCGTCCCATGAGACACTCTTCGACGCGGCTACCCGTTGGTACCACTCCCTCCAACCTGGGGTTTCATTCGGCCAGGACCTAAAAGTGCCCAACCAGTGATCCAGGTCCATGCCGGATTGTTTGAAGGGGATTCTGTGGGTTTCTAAATTGATAAGCTCTATTGGATCTGGGTTTCCCATAGGTCCGAGGCAAATAAGGCCGGGATTTCCCGTTAGATGGATAGTAATGCGATGCCTAACCGCCTAAAAAAGGAAAGGGGGGTGTAAAAAGGTAAGAAACAGATCTAAAGTAAACACATTGCCGATAGAAGAAGGATTCGGTAATAACCTCTGGGATGAAGTTCCGTGTGGTCGGCGTGGTCGCCGGTGCAGATGCGGACGATGAGGCCACGATGGGGATCGCCATTGGGATCTCCGATGAAGCTCCTTCTTCTGTCGATGGAGCAACTACTGTCGCCACTACCGCCGGAGGTGCTACTTCCGGAGCATCGCGCGCAGGAGAGCTGCCAAAAGGAGCCGCCATTGGAGAGGAAGAGAAGAAGCAACAGGAGGATGGCGCTAGGAAGCTTCGGCGACAAGGGAAAGGTGCTAAGGAAAGAAGAGGGCGCGCGCGCTGAGGAAGAAAGACGTAAGCTTGAAGATGAAATGCGGGGTGAACTGCTATTTAAAGAGCGCCTGAAGAGGGCTAAAAATGGAATTTTTACCGCGCCGGCGTTTCGAGTTTTTCGGGAGTAGTGGTTGTCGTGGGCGCCCATTTCGAAAAGATTGCAATCATCAGCTGGAAGACCGCGAAACGGAAGGATATTTTCATTGCAGCTGTTTCGGAGGAGAAGTTGAAAAGAATTTCGAAGTAAAAGACTATGTTTTACTCCGAAACTGGGGGGCATGTGTTGACGCCAGATTTCGTCACTAGTAAAATCGGCGCCAAGAAGAGAGGGAATTGGCAAAGTACAGTTGGGAATCGGCCGAATGGTGCTACAGTACAAGATCGGCCGATGACTTCTGCCTTGCTTCGGATCGAACGCGCCGGGTTCCCAATCGGTTGCCCTTTTTGCCGATAAGGAATCGGCCGATTAGGAGGTTGGGATAATTGGGCCTATATGAGCTTGAAAAGGAATAGAAGGACGAAGGGGAGATCAGCCCACGAAGCGTATAATAACCAACCTAGCACGAGTCATGCTTGTAAATATTCGTTTTCTGTTTGAATTAGGGATAGAATTCTAGTCAGTTAAGGAGTTATCTGTACGGGGCTATAAATAGCTACCTTTGTAAATCTGTAATCATCAACAAATCAATACAACCAACTACTTTTTCCTCGTACTTACTTTCAAGCAGGCGACTTCGCCAAATACTTTCTCTTCTCACGAGTTCGTACGGGTTGGCAGGGCTGCATCAACTTGATCTCCGGCCGATCTTGTAAGTTCCGTTTACCGAGTAAATTCTAAGCTTTAACTTCGGGCGCATTGCTGTTGTTTCGTTTAGATTTATTCACTAGTTATCGATATTAACTAGAATCATAGGTTTTACCTGTCTTTCTAGTTTTATCACCAGTTATCCAGCTAGGAATCGGTGGTTTCGACTTTTCTTTACATTCTACTATTAAATTCATCTATTTTACATATTGCCGATTGGATCTATTCCTAGTGTTGTTACCATAGCATTGTGCCGATTACTCCAGCAGTTTTCTGTCTACAAGGCTACAGTGATCGGCTGCTCTATAGCCGATTTCTTTATTACGGCAAATAATCACCGTCTAGTTGTCGGCTCCAGTAGTTTTCTTCATAATCACTGTCTAGTTGTCGGCTGTACGATAACCGATTATCTTGTTATAGCAAATCGGCCGATCCGCTGATACGCTTCCTCGAGATCGGAACCTTAGCCGATCGCAACCCCTAGATTTTGATACGTTTTTCTCCTTGCCAATCAACAGGTCAGATTGGCTGGCACACCGCGCGAACTGCACTAGGACGATTACCCGAACAGGAGCTAAGCAGATTCTCCTGGGTCGTGTGTCCGACGCTGAGAGTCAATCGGCTAACTTTTAGCGCCAACACACTTTTGGCACGCCCGGTGGGACAACTTCAACCTCCACTATGTCGAAAGCTGCCAAAATCTCCGAAGACCACGTCATCGAGGTGACGAAAGCAGATCTCAAGGATGACTAGAAGGAAGAGTTGGAAAGGCAGATATCACAATACCAGAAAACATGCCTGCAATCTTTCAGTCGTACCAGGAGCGGGGAGACAGTCAAGAAAGCTCCTTTTCCAACTCCCCGCCAGATCACAATCGCCGAGGACTCGGGCAAGATGTCCGACATGGTTCAGCAGTCTGTCTACCAGACTTTCATCGATCAATCCCCGGTGATAACCAACACGGTATATAATGCCGTCATCAGCTCCCTGGCCAATGGCGTATCTCAAAAATATCAGGGGCCGGTGTACGCCCCACCTATTACAGCCCCGGTCAGGAGTTTTCCAAGCATGTCTTACTCGGCTCCTCAGCCGACCCAAGCTCAACATGGAGGACCCGGTGCTTCTTTGCCACCAATGCACCCAGGGTACAACGGTGCGCCACACCCCCAGTCACAAGCGCCACCTCAAACTACTCAGATTTCCTCCGCGCAATCATCACCATTAAATTCAGTGCCTTGGGGGGCACCATCGACGGCGGCCATCCAAGATCAATCAGCCGGCTATGGAGGCTCTCCGACCTAGGCACCATTCCAATCGGCCGTTCGGCCGACAATCCCAAAGTATCAATCGGCCGCGTCAGAAGTTGGCAGGGGGGCAGAGACTGCTGAAGCGTTCCGGAGTGCTGTGCCGATTATACTATACGATGAAGCGACCGGTTCACTGAGACACCAGATGCCAACCGCTCAGCCAGCCACGCTACCCCAGAACCCGCCGCACTCCTTCGTTCATCACCCGGTCATCCCACCGCCGATCTACCAACATGTGCCGGATTCCCAGCCAGTAGTTCATCAACAGCAAGTAGACTGGGCGGCAAGGATAGCAGAGGTGATTCAAGATCAATTCGGGTTGAAGCCAAAAGTACAAACTTACACGTACAGAACGCCGTACCCACCAGCCTATGATCTACTGCCGTTTCCCCATCGGTACAAAGTTCCCAACTTCACCAAGTTTTCGAGGCTTGATGACACCTCAACTGTGGAGCACGTGAACAGATTCATCATCCAATGTGGAGAGGCGGCTACACAGGATGCCCTACGGATGCATCTTTTCTCATCATCCCTGTCCGGATCGGCCTTCAGTGGTTCACTACGCTGCCACCCAACTCCATAGTTACTTGGGCTGACTTGAAGAAGCAGTTCCACAAGTACTTCTACGCGGGAGTGCATGAGATGAAGCTCTCAGATCTGACTAGCCTCAGACAAAGAAGCGACGAGCCAGTGTCCACCTATGTGCAGAGGTTCAGAGAGGTCAGAAACAAGTGCTACACCCTAGTCCTAACCGATGCACAGCTGGCCGATATAGCCTTCCAAGGTCTCTTGCCGCACATCAAAGAGAAGTACGCTTCCCATGAGTTTGAAAGCCTGAGTCAAATCGTGCACCGATTGTCTGGTCACGAGGTACGCCCTTTTGATCAACGGAAAAATTTTCAGAAGAAGGTAGCATATTTAGAAGGATCTGAATCCGAAGAGGAAGCAGAAATCGGCCTAGCAGAGTGGGTTAAGGGGAAAAAGCTGATATCGTGTCCTTTCGGAAAAAGGGAACCAGAGGCTTTCGGTTTTGACACGTCAAAGGCCGACAAAATTTTTGACCTACTCCTCCAAGAAGGACAGATCAAGCTCTCACCCTACCACACAATTCCATCGGCCGAGCAACTGAAAAACATGAAGTATTGCAAATGGCATAACGCCACGTCCCATGACACAAATGAGTGCAAGATCTTCCGTCAGCAGATACAATCGGCCATTGAGCAAGGCAGGCTCAAGTTCGAGGTCCCGACAAAGCTAGCAAAGCTAATGAAGATTGACCAGCATTGTTTCCCTACCAACATGGTTGATACAGGAACAAATGCGCTTCAAACTAAAGTGCTAACATCGGAATTGGCTAAAAAGAGCGGCGCCGTGGACCCCAGGAATCAAGCTGCGCCTGAAGATATCAAAGGGAAGAGACGAATGGATGATGAGGGCGAAGGATCGGAAGGACCACGTAGACCCATCACTTCCTAATTCCTACTCAGCAAATACCAGCGGCAACAGGAAAGTTCAAGATTTCACGAAGAGATGATGCGACGACACGAAGATCATTGGCGATGCCCGTTCTTCATCCATTGCTTGGAAAATAACCTCAGGTTGCCATCGGCCGATAGTTGCCCAGAATGCAACGGTCCATATCGCAACAACCGCCCGTTCAGAAGGTCTCATTCCAGAGACAGAGGATCAGAGCCAATCAGCAGAAACTGGCGCGAGCAAGAGGATCGACGCCTTTCAGTGCATGATCGGTTGGGGGTAGGAGTGACTGATATGATCGGCCAAAGGACAGACACGAGTGACACGATAGGCCGGGGGGCAGGATCGACCAGCGCGACCGACTAGGGGGCAGGGTCAGTGCACACGATCGGCTGGAAGAGATGGCCGATGCTCGGGTGTCAGATGAAACTCCCTTAGGGCGGAGCCAGAATGGGAGCGCGCCAGACCGCCGGCCAAAACAGTCAACCCCAGGTGGTGCCCTCACGGGTTGACTAAGTCCCAAAAAAGAAGGATCCAGCGTCTGCACCAATGGGAGCAACTGGAGGAAGAGCAGCGTCAGATAGTGGATAAAAAGGACGACGGATCTCGGGTTTGGCGCCCCAAAAGAAACAACAGGGAAGGTGACGATAACCAGGAATCGACAATTGATGTTAGCATGGTCTTCATCTTGCCGATGGAATTCATGGCTCCCGTCGATCGGTATGACACGTCAAAGATAGAGGAACAGATGGCACAATTGGCTTTGGAGCCAATGACAGCCACTTTCAAGAAACCCGAAGATGAAAAACGACAACACGTCAAGGCGCTGTTCCTCAAAGGGCACGTCAACGGCCGACCTATCACCAGACTACTAGTAGATGGGGGTGTTGCAGTCAACATCATGCCGTACGCCATGTTCCAAAAATTAGGTAAAAGCGACGAAGATCTGACCAAGACGGACATGATGCTCAAGGACTTTGAAGGCAACGTGTCCCCCGCCCGCGGCTCGCTCTGCGTCGACCTCACTATCGGCAGTAAGACCCTTCCCACCACTTTCTTTATTATTAATGGCAAAGGGTCCTACAATATGTTACTCAGTCACGACTGGATACATGCAAATTGCTGCGTCCCGTCCACAATGCATCAATGCCTCGTACAATGGGTCGGCGACAACATCGAAATAGTCACCGCCGATTTCGCCTACAGCGTTGCTGCGGCCGACGCGCAACAATGGAGCTGCGAGCACGTTAAGTGCATATCCGGGAGCACTTGGGACACTGATTTCCTGAAAGTGTCCGATTTTAGCCTACAGCCGATCCGAGCAGTCGGCTCTAAAGATTCCGGTTAAATGGATCAATTCGTTCGAGAAGACGGGAAGCTGGGGCACAAGTTTACGTCGGCCGATTCATTAGAAATGATAGATTTAGGTGATGGCACCAAGCCAAGGCCGACGTACATTAGTGCTAACCTGGACCCAAAATATAAATGTAAATTGACAAATTTATTGAAAGAATTTAAAGATTGTTTTGCTTGGGATATCATAAGATGCCTGGTCTGGACCGGTCCATTGTTGAACACCGGTTGCCCACAAAGCCGGGATATCGACCGTATCAGCAGCCCACACGACGGTGCAATCCTAAAATTCTACCTGATATAAAGGCCGAGATTACAAGGCTGATTGAAGCAAAATTTATTCGGCAGTGCCGTTATGCCGAGTGGATCTCCAATATTGTGCCCGTATACAAGAAGAATGGAAAGCTGTGCGTGTGCATTGACTTCAGGAACCTTAATCAGGCTACGCAGATGGACGGGTATCCGATGCCGATAGCCAATGTGTTAATAGATGTCGCCGCAGGTCATAAAGTCATTAGTTTTATGGATGGAAATGCTGGGTACAATCAAATATTAATGGCCGAAGAAGACATTTTGAAGACGGCTTTTAGATGCCCAGGCCACCTCGGTTTGTTTGAGTGGGTAGTAATAACCTTTGGGTTGAAGAACGCCGGCGCTACATATCAACGGGCCATGAATTATATATTTCACAAGCTTATCAGCGTACTGGTAGAGATTTACATCGACGACGTCGTGGTCAAGTCAAAAGGACACCAGGAACATCTGACCGATTTGCGGGAGGTGTTGGAATGCATGAGGAAGCATGGGTTGAAAATGAACCCGAACAAGTGCGCTTTCGGTGTATCCGTCGGGCAGTTTTTGGGATTCATGGTTCATGAGCGTGGGATAGAGGTCAACCGGAAAATCATAGCGGCTATCAATAAAGTTGTGGCCCCATAGAATAAAACCGAGTTACAGTCCTGAATCAGCAAAGTCAATTTCATCAGAAGACTCATATCCAACCTGTCCGGGCGTATTCAAGCTTTCACGCCATTACTAAAGTTGAAACCCGACCAAGAGTTCGTATGGGGAGAAGAGCAACGCAAGGCACTGGAAGACATCAAGCAATACCTAATCTCGCCACCTGTATTGGTCCCACCACAGGCTGATAAGCCATTCAAGCTATACTTATTGGCTGATGAACGGGCTATCGGATCGGCGCTGGTACAGGAGTTCGAAGGGAAGGAACGGGTGATATATTATGTTAGCAGAAGACTTCTGGATGCTGAAACAAGATATTCCCCGGTAGAGTGACTGTGCCTGTGTCTTTACTTCTCATGCACCAAGCTCAGGCACTACCTGTTATCGGCAGAATGCGTAGTTGTATGCAAAGATGACGTAGTGAAATACATGCTATCGTTGCCGATTTTGAAAGGGCGGATTGGAAAGTGGATCTTGGCTTTGTCAGAGTTTAATCTAAGATATGAATCGGCCAAAGCCGTCAAAGGTCAAGTCATGGCCAATTTCGTCGCCCATCACTGCGGACCAGAAGTCGCCATCGTGGAGCCGGTTCCGTGGACTCTATATTTTGATGGTTCATCATGCGGGGCTAGATCAGGAATCGGCATCGTTCTCATATCACCTCGGGGGGCAAGTTATGATTTCTCTCTGCCAATAGAAGCATCAGCTACTAATAACCAGGCGGAATACCGAGCCATCTTGAAAGGGATACACTTGTTGAGAGAGATCAAGGCCGACGCTGTGGAGATTTTTGGGATTCCATGCTCATCGTAGACCAATTTAAAGGAAGGTCCGAGTGTAAAGATGATGTTTTGAGAATTTATTACGAAGATTGCCTCCAACTTTTGAAGGAATTCAAGTCCACGGTTATTGAGCATATTCCCAGAAACTATAATGAGGAAGCAAATAGGCTTGCCCAGCACGCATCCGAGTATCGTTCGATTCAAGGCGCCATGACTCTGGAACTTGCAGCCGACGATTGGCAAAAAGAAATTGCCCATTATTTGAAAGATCCGTCCAAGAAAGTGGATCGGCGAGTGCATTTTCAAGCCACAAAGTATGTATTACTAGAAGATGATTTGTTCTGCCGAACGATTGACGGGGTTCTACTCAAATGCCTGGGGACAGAGGAAGCAAAAATCCTGATGGGAGAAATTCACGAAGGTGTGTGCGGAGCTCACCAATCGGCTCATAAAATGAAGTGGATGATTAGGAATAATGGATATTATTGGCCGACGATCCTTGAGGATTGTTTCAAATATTATAAAGGGTGTTAGGATTGTCAAAAATATGGAAATGTACAACGTGCGCCCACGTCGGCCTTGAATCGAATAATCAAGCCATGGCCATTCAGAGATTGGGGAATAGACCTCATCGGACAAATTTATCCTCCATCAAGTAAGGGGCATAAGTTCATTTTAGTAGCCACGGACTATTTCACCAAATGGGTGGAGGCGATTCCATTAAAGGCCGTAACATCGGCCGCTATGGTTGATTTTGTGAGAGATCACATTGTCAACCGCTTCGGCATCCCTCAAACTATCACAACCGATCAGGGGACAATTTTCACTTCGGGAGAGTTCGAGGAATTCACTGCCGATATGGGGATCAAGTTGCTAAATTTGTCTCCATATTATGCTCAGGCTAATGGCCAGGCCGATTCTTCCAATAAGGGGATAATTAAGTTGATCAAAAGGAAGATTGAAGAACAGCCTAAAAAGTGGCACTTATGTTTGACTGAGGCTTTATGGGTGTACAGGATGGCCTGCCACGGGGCTACCAAGATATCCCCTTATCAATTAGTGTATGGTCACGAAGCAGTGTTGCCTTGGGAGTTGAGAATGGGGTCAAGATGTACATCGCTTCAGGATCAGTTGGCGGCCGATGACTACTCCTCGCTCATGAAAAGGGAACTCGATGATTTCGCAGGACAACATTTGAGGGCCCTGATCAGCATTGAGGAAAATAAGAATAGGGTGGCCAGGTGGTACGACAAGAAGGTTAAAGTCAAGCAATTCTCCCAAGGGAATCGGGTATGGAAGCTGGTGCTGCCGATTGGGTCTAAAGACCCTAAGTTCGGTAAATGGTCTCCCACTTGGGAAGGACCGTATAGAATCGGCCGATGCGCTCCGAGAAACGTATACATTTTGGAGACAATCGAAGGGGAAGAATTTACAAGGGACTTGAACGGGAGGTACCTGAAAAGATACTATCCCAGTATATGGGTTGATGCATAAAATAGTTGCGGAGTATATCAGGATGACACGACTAGTTCCTGGATGATCGTATAGCCGATGCGAAGAATAAAATCGCCTCGAGGAGAAAAATAATCGTTCAGGCTGGCCGATGTATTATTCGGTACGGACGATAAGGTACATGGCCGACATGGTACAAGTCGCCCTTAGAACAAAAATACTCAACTACGCTTTTTCTTGAGTTCCCTCTCAATCCGACCGAATTCTATCAGGAGGCGGGTGCTTCTTTCCTCCACATCTTTCATCGCGGCTTCCGCCTCAACCTGGCGTGGAAGAGGGTGGCTCCGATCCAACACTGGTCGAGACGTTCCTGCCATGGCGTCTTCAAGGGCGACCGGACGAGGGAGTGGGTGGCTCCTTTCGACTGACGGCCGCCTATGGCAGTTGCCGTCAATGTGATCCCAGATCCGCTGAACGTCGGTAGGGATATGATCTCTAAGTTCTTCACGATGGGCCCTGATCAAGTCCTTGTCTTCTTGCGACAACGGTTCGTCGGAGTGCATGAGTTCGATCGCCCATTCGAGTTCGGGGCTAAGGCGTCTCGGCTGGAAAGATTAACACATAACCGCCCAATGTCAGACTAGTTAAAGGATCAGACTGGAGAAGGAAAGATAAAGGAAGATCTCGTACCTGGTTGACGGAAGGAGAAGAAAAGGAGGAGGATGAAGAGGACATCTTGGCGAGTAGCCTGATGGAACAAAACGACCAGAGGGAGAAAGGATGAGCGAGGCGAGTGCCCTTGAAGGCAGTACCGGGGCTGATACTTATAGGAAGAAAAGGGGCGAAGGTTTGGTAAGACGCGTCCCATCAGAGTAAAAAGGGTAATAAATGAAAGGTCGCCACGAAGGACGGGTCAAGATTGAGTTTGCTCGTCAAACGGTCAAAAGACATTAATGTTCTTACAAAACAGCCAGTACTTTTACAGTTCATCCCAGAAGGGCATTAATGGCTGCAATCGCTCATCACCTAATTTGATCGGCCGAGTCTAGAACCCGTTGGTCGTCGTCTGCCGATCCCGGGACCTCTAGCATGTGGCGATGAAGTCTGAGGGCCTCGTGGGCCAAGTGCTGCATCTCTTGCTTTAGATCGGCGATAACGGAGGGAAGATCTTGGAGTCTCTTCTCTTCAATGGCTATCTCCTTGGTCACCTGCTCCATCTCCTTGGCGAGTTCTGCCCTTCGGCGCTTGAGGCGATCTATAGTACCAACAATACCCGGGCGGGAATTCTCAAGGAAATGGATCTGGTGGTGTACCTGTTGGGCCCGGTGCTTGTAGGAGTCTTCCTCCTCGCGAGCTTTGGCCTGCTTGGCGCGATCGGCCATGTGGCGCAGAGCCCTAAACACTGGGATCCGCATCGACTCAATATATGCGGTGGGTGCCAGGGCTTCTTCCGCCTCTTCTGGGACTCTCCAGCTGACGTCACTGAAGAGCTGCCGAATCGGCGAAGCGTCCTCCACCAATCGGCCGATGTCTTCTTGAAGAAGGGTCTGTATGCTCTCAAGTTTGGCGCGGACGTCATCAGGGACTGAGCTCAGGGTAACTTGATGAGAAGCAACCTCCTCATCATCGGAAAGCGTGACTGCAAAAGAAAAGAGGCTGTTATTGGGAGTATCCTGTTCCTGCAAAGGAGTGAGTATAAGGAAAATAAGTTAGCCGACGGTGATAGCAAATCGGCCGATTCGGATAATAGATCTCATACTTCTTTGAGGTGGATTTCCTCTACTTGCGCCTGCGGGAGTGCTACCCTCGGTTCAGGAGCTGGTGCGACTGGCGCATCAGAGGAGGAGGACTCGACGATTATTGGCGTCCTGCTTGGACCGGCCTCTTGGAGAGCCTCTCTGGCCGATGGTTGTTCAGAAGGTACAATTAACGTGCTAATAGCCAGCATCAAGAGCAGTCAGGCCATTGCTTAAATGTTAAAGAATTGAGTCAAGAGACCCTGTACCTTAGTGGGAGGAAGTACTGGTGCTCCGGTCTCTGCCTGGGGCATTGCCGATTGTTGTGGAGCCTCCGGGGTAGTTTGTGCGGCCTAATATAAGGAAGGAGTTAGCGTTGGCAGAATAATCAGGAGGACTTAAATACAAGTTTACCTGAATGGCTTCTAGCAGCAGTGATGTGGCGGCCGCTCCGGCTTCTGTAGCAGCCTGGGGGTCAACCTCCTCGATGACCGGGAGAATCGGCGCAGCCAACGTTTCTGCCGATGCAGCCGTCGGTGGATCAGCCGATTCCGTGCGGGCACACACTCGGCGGCTTGTCTTCTTTATGATTTTCCTCGGTGCTTGCTTCAATCGGCCGGTGATGTTATCAACGGAGGGGGCATGGTAGCCGATAAGGGGGAACTCCGTGTATGGATAACGGTCCTCTATCGGCCGACCACTCCGGCTACGTCTTGGAGGGACTCGACTCTCAGACTGAAAGAAAAAACAAGAGTTAGTCGTATAAAAAAGAAGAAGGCATCAAAATTGGCTGAGGAAGGAACAATACCTCTGCGTTCGGATCAATGTTGTCGGGGTCCAGGATGTTGCAGTATATTGCCGGGGAGGCGCAGAAGAGATGTTGCTTCCATTCTGCCCACCATAGCTTGAACTGTTGGACAGCAAAAGTGTAACACCCAAAATTTCTATAATTTAAATTCATTAAAATTTGCTCAAATTAAGGTGTCATTTAATTTCTAGGCATTTAATTTCATTTTCCTTAATTCAATTAATTCATCATAGGAATTATTTGTGCATTCATGCTGGAGCATAATTTTTGATTGCTTGAGTTTGAATCAAAGTTTGAATTTCGAATTTCCTAATCTAAATTTAAATTCCAAAACCATTCCTTTTTACTCTCTCTTTTTTTCTTTTTCTTCTTCTCCTTCCTGGGCCGCATCTCCCCTTCCCTCCCTTTCTTTTTCTTCTTTCGGCCCAGCTCTTTTCCTTCTCCAACGCCAGCAGCGCCGGTCGGCCCGCTCACCTCGCCGGCCCGTCGCTCCTCCTTCGCGGCCCAGCACTCCGCCTCCACCGGCCTCCTCCGCTTTTCCTCCTGGCCGGCCCAGCTTCCCGCCTCCGCGGCCCAGCCGCAGCAGCTCCGCCCCTCTCCCGCGCGGCCCACCATCGCGCGCCCGTCGCCTCCTCGCCCGCGTCCCGCGGCCCATACGCGCGCGCCGGCCCGCTTAACAGCGCCAGCCCGCCTTCGCCCGCGGCCGCCGACAGGTGGGGCCCGCCGTCGTCTCCTTCCTCCGGCCGGAGTCCCGCAACCGCCGCGCCGCCGTCTCCGCCCCGGACTTCATCCGCTCCGCGTCCTTCGGGGGAGTTTGAACCCGCGCCGCTCTATCCCCTAGCGCCTATATAAGCCGCCGCCCCCTCCCGGTCTCCTCCACCAGCACCCGCGCCCCGAAACCCTAGCCGCCTTGAGCTCGAGCGCCGCCGCCGCTTCCTCGCCGTCGCCCGCCGTCTCCGGTGAGCCCCCGACGACGAGGACCCCCAAAACGGGATCGCCGCGCTCTCCTCTTTCTTCTGGTGCAACCCGCGCATCAATTGGTGGCCGGAGCGCCATTTTCGCGCAACTCCGGCGACCCGCCGCCGCTCGCCGTCGCGCGCCGCCGCTCGCCGCCGCCGCCGTTCTATTTCCGCCGCCGCTCGCGAGTCATCGACGACCGTGGCCGTCCGATCTCGATCCGACGGTCGGACGCGAGTCAATCAAGATCGCGTACCGGTCAACCGAGCCGCGCCGCGCCGCTTTTGCGCTTGAGCCCCTGTCTTTTCCGCAAATCAACCCGCGGTCCAGATCGCGTTGAAAATATTTACAGATCTGCCCTCGCCTTTTTCGGTTTAACCCTTGAGCTTTCCAGAAATCAACCCGCCGTCCGGGTTTGATGTTTTTACGCGTCAGACCCTCGGTTTATACGCATAATTACGTATAAGCCCTCGGTTTTCGCGGATAGGCCCTGAAACTTTTGTTTTTCTTACAGAAAAGTCCCTGGATCTTGTTTTAATCATATCTTTTGCATCTTAACTCCGTTTTTCGCGTTCTTTATATCCACGTGTTCGTTTTAAAGCGTAGATCATCTTTTCAAGCTTATTTTCTCTGTTTAACTATGTTTGGTGTACTGTTTTCTTATTTTTGCCCATGTTTGCTTGTATGTGCTCGTGTGACGCGCGTAGACGCCCCGCAGTTCGAGGGAGTTGCCGATCAAGCTTTCGAGGAGTACGAACAGCAGGAGCAAGGCCAAGAAGGCAAGTCGTGTCCTTGATCACTACCTTTTTGTCCTATACACCTTTACTTTCTCGTACTCAACATTTATGCTATGCACATGTTAGGATTAAATTGATGGGTCCCAATTAAGGTTCGCCTAGATTGATTCACCTTTGCCTTGACCAACCGGTTTACTTTATGTTGGGTAGCTCATGCTTAGTGCTTACTTGGTACATGGTGGTTTAACTTTACACAATGCTTAATCTTGCTTTACTTATGTTATACCTTTCATTAAGACAAGATCATTATTTGTTAATCGGAACATGGAGAACCACCCAGGAAAACAGTGCTACCACAAGACTAAATGGCTCTGGTCTTGGCTGATTAATTAGAAACCTTAGTCTGGGGTAACCTTACTCGGGATGAGGCAAGAGGGGGGACTGAGTCGTTGCATTTACCTGGGATGGGTGGTGCACGCCAGACACCGAAACCTTAGCGGGTTACCACTGACTAAGGAATCTTTGTAAAGGCCTCGTAGCGTCCCTATGCAATCACGCCTCGGAAGTGTGGTATGGTGCCTTGCAAACACCGCATGGTTGGGTCCAAAGTTCTTTTGAACTTTTACGCGACTTGTGGGTAAAGATGTGCCACCTCTGCAGAGTGTTAAACTGATCGATCAGCCGTGCTCACGGTTAAGAGCGGCCTGGACCCTCACATGATAATATTATCGAAAGATGGATTAAACTTGTTATCATTTCATGCATTTGTTGCTTTATTCATGTTCATGTTTAATTTCGGGTGGTATGAACTTATAAGTAGTTAATTGCTAATAAAATTTGACCAACTTAATTAAAAGCGAATGCTAGTTATGCCTTAGCCAATCCTTGAGTTAGCCTTACACTACACTATTCCCCACGACTTGTTGAGTACCAACCATAAGTGTACTCACCCTTGCAAAACCGCTGTTCAGACCAAGTTAATTGGGAAGAGGAGTACTACCCCGACTTCGAGGAGTTCTAGGCGTACGTTTCTTCAGTCAGCTGCCTGTGGAGTCGTCGTCATCTTTGAAGTTCCGCTGCGTAATAATTAGACTTTGTGGTTTATGTGAGACTTTCGGTCATGTAATAATGGTTAATACTCTCTTTATTCGACTTAACACTGTCTTTGATATTCACTATTGTCGTACATGTGTGTAACTTGATCCTGGCGCACATGTATTTAATGCACACGATTTTGTCCTTAAAATCGGGTGTGACAAAAGTGGTACCAGAGCCGTGTTGACTGTAGGACGTTAGCCTAGTTAGAAAATGGTCGTATTTAAGGATTATAATCTAGTAGCCATTCCCACCTTTCTTAATTTAAATCTACTTGATTATTCTTAAACTTGATTTGTCTCATCCTTATTTCTATTATCTAGCTTTGTTCAAAATTTTATTATAAAAATTTCTTCTTCCTTTCTGCTAGATGGCTCGCACCCGGTTGACCGCACGCAAGAGCACCCGTCCGCCGCGTCATGGCATCGCGCCGTCGCACGCCCCCGTGGATCCTTGGGATGAGGAAGAAGAGGAAGAGATCTCCCAGCATCCGGGGGATGACTCGGACGAGGACGCCGTAACCGTGGAGCAGGAGACCACGCCGTCACCAGCACCGTCGCCAGCACCGGCGCCCGCTCCTGCACCAGCCCCGACGCCCGTACCGGTCGTCGACTTGACGGATGATGAGCCCGAAGCAGATGCCGAGCCCGAGACATGGATCAAATGGGTAAAGGAAGATTATGGCCAAGGAGTGCAAATGGCCGACATACTCAGGTGGACTTGTCACCGCTTGGGGTACAGCATGAGGCCACTCTACAAGTGCTCTCGGTTCACCCACCCTCGCTATCCCACTTTTTGGGAGGTGAAGGTTGTCCTTCGTGAGGAGCACGAAGGAGGATGGGAGGTGAAGGCTATTCACCATGATGTGACCATCAGGAGGACCATGGAGTCCGGCATTGCCGAGGCCGCCAGAAGGGCACTCGAGGTCGTCTCCCACAAGGAACGGCCGCGACTGCAGCACACTTACCATCGGTTCCTTCCTTACCGAGCTAGTGGGGAAGCAAGAACCTTCATCGCCACTAATGATGGGGTTGACATGGCTACAGACTTCCTCCGCAAGTACACATCGGCAGCTCTCACCGCACTGAATGAAGCAAACAACCACATCCAGGAGCTTCAACAAGAGGTTCAGGAACTTCGGTGGGAGAGGGATGCGAATATGGCTGCCGCGACGGGAGCACCGCCGCCGCAGGAGTTTGCTGTTCATCCCGCTTCGTCGCCGTCGCCTAAGCGTCCCCGCTACGACTCGCCCGGCGCCGCCGCAGAAGACCTCTAGGAAATTAGGAGTGTTTTAGTTTAAATTCTTACAATCGTTAGGCGTCGTTCGAGGGTGTTAGTTAAAGTGTGCTTAGCTGTTTGGTTTTGTGCTACATGTTTGAGTTGGATTTTGTAATGAGTGCGGTATGTGGGGCATTTGCCACACGATACTGGTCTTAATAAATAAAGTGCTTAGTTGGGTTTTATTTCTGATCTAAATCAGTATTTAATCTTCCTTAATCATGATCTACCATCTGTCTAAATCTATCCATCATGCAAGTTAATCGACAATCAATTCTGCTCTCGACATTAACTGACACGCCAGTACTGTTTTATCTATATCTCGAGCTACAGAAGTCCAAATGACATGAAACCAGTGGGGTTAGTTTCAGAATTTCGTGGAGTACTTTCTGTAAATGTTTCAGAATTTTTGGAGTATCTGTCTGGAAGATGTATGCGAATTAGTAAGGCACTCAGAATCTGAAACTGTCGACCGACACTGTCAGTTTGTAAATTTTATAACTTGAGATCCAGAAGTCCGATTAAGATGATTCCAGTTGGGTTGGTTCACCAATTTAATAAGTTACGACCTGGTAATTTTCCAGTATTTATGGACACTTCTTCCGACGACCACACCTAGTTAAATGGAGCTAACAGAATCTGTCTTACTTTTACATCTTGTCGCTTTATCTTTCTTAATTATTCTCTCACACATCTATCTAAATCTATTGTCTCTAACGCTCAGATGGTAAACACCAGGTCCGGATCAGGGGTTGACCGTACCGCGGTGCCTCGCCTCAGGGACAACAGCAGCAACCCCAACACCGCTCCGCAGCAGAACCAGCAAGCACCTGCAGGGATGGAGCAGTTTCTAGCAGCTCAGACTCAGCTTCTCGCCGGACTGACCAACACCGTGGCAGCTTTACAAGCTCAGCTGAACAATAACAACAACAACCAGCAGCAGCAGCCGCCGCCAAGGGACCGGCACAGGGAGTTCATGAGCCACAAGCCCCCGACGTTTTCACGATCTTCGGATCCATTAGATGCTGAGGATTGGCTGAAAACAGTGGAGAAGATGCTGAATATCGCCCAGTGTACTGACAGGGAGAAGGTCCTGTATGCTTCAGGACGCCTGGAAGGGCCAGCTGCTGATTGGTGGGATGCTTACACCGCCGCACATGCCAATGCTAATGGCATTACCTGGGATGAGTTCAGGACTAGCTTCAGAAGTCATCATATTCCTTCTGGGTTGATGAAGCTTAAGAAGAAGGAGTTTCTTGCTCTCAAGCAGGGGAACATGACAGTGGCAGAGTACAGGGACAAGTTTATCCAGTTGTCCCGATATGCTCCCGAAGATGTTGCTGATGATGAGCAGAAGCAGGAGCTATTCTTGGATGGGTTGATTGGACCACTCCAATATCAGCTTATGTCGCACACCTTCCCCAGTTTCCAGAAGATGCTAGACAAGGCGATTGGCCTGGAACACAAGAGAAACGAGCTCGGGGAGATGAAGAGGAAATTCAATTCCCAGACGTCTTCAGGAAGCAACACCCGCCCTCGCTTTGCTCCACAGCAAGGGACGCCGTTCCGCGCAGGGGGCCCGAGTGGGAATTTTGGGCAGCAGTCATTCCCGCGCCCTGCTCAGCAGTCATTCCAGCGCCCCAGCCCTCAGTTCCAGCGTCCAGGGATGCAGACTCCGCGCCCCGGCTTTACGCAGAACCGCCAGATGACCCCTACTGGCACTCCAGCAAGGCCCAATGCTCCAGTGGGTCCTACTTGCTTCAAGTGTGGCGAGGTTGGTCATTATGCCAGCTCCTGTCCTAAGAGAGGTGGACCAGCTACCCCCGTGCAGAACAGCAGTGCTCCTCGGCAGAATCAGATGCAGCAACCGAGGAACGGGAACCAGACCCCACAAGGCAATCAGGGGCAGCAAAGCTTTGTCCGTGGCAAGGTGAACCACATGGAAGCCGAGACTGCTAAAGAGGCTCCAGATGTAGTGCTCGGTATGTTCTTTGTCAACTCTGCCCCCGCATCAGTTTTATTTGACTCTGGAGCATCGCATTCTTTTGTCACTAGTCATTATGTAGCAAAACATAATTTACCCATGCATACCATGAGGCACCATATGCTAGTAAGTTCACCTGGGGGGTCAATGAAGGCTCAATACATCTGTCCACAAGTTAAACTGAGAATAATGGGTATAGAGTTTCCGGCTGATCTTATCGTCCTTGAGTCCGGTGGAATCGATGTAATTCTGGGAATGAGATGGTTAGCCGCTTTTGATGCGACAATTCAGTGTGCCAAGAGGACAGTTCTGCTCACAGGTCCTGATGGAGAGAAAGTGGAGTTTGTAGCTACTCTACCCTCAGCGGCAGATTGTGCAGTTAATCAGTTGGCTGGAAAATCCTTGGAAGATATCAAAGTGGTGTGTGACTATCCGGATGTGTTCCCCGACGATTTACCAGGTATGCCACCTGACCGCGACATTGAATTTGCTATTGATCTTTTACCTGGTACTGCACCTATCTCCAAACGTCCATATAGAATGTCGGTTGAACAATTAAAAGAATTGAAACAACAACTAGAGGAATTATCAGCAAAACAGTTTATTCGGCCTAGTTCATCACCATGGGGAGCACCGGTTATCTTTGTGCCAAAGAAGGACGGTACTCAGAGGATGTGTGTTGACTATAGAGCACTAAACGAGGTGACCGTCAAGAACAAGTACCCGTTGCCTCGCATTGAGGATTTGTTCGATCAGATGAGAGGAGCCAAGGTATTCTCCAAGATTGATTTGCGATCGGGATATCATCAGATGAAGATCAGGCCGTCTGACATACCCAAGACCGCATTTACTTCCAGATATGGTCTCTTCGAGTACACGGTAATGTCGTTCGGGCTGACAAATGCTCCAGCTTACTTCATGTATCTGATGAATAAGGTATTTATGGAGTACCTGGATAAGTTCGTTGTGGTGTTCATTGATGATATTATGATTTACTCCAAGAGTGAGGAAGAACATGAGGAACACTTGAGGTTAGTGCTTCAGAAATTGAGGGAACATCAGTTGTATGCTAAATTCAGCAAGTGTGAGTTCTGGATAAAGGAAGTCTCTTTCCTTGGTCATATCATCTCCGATGGTGGAATTTCAGTGGATCCAGGCAAGGTTAGGGATGTCTTGAAGTGGAATCCGCCGCAGACAGTAACTGAGATCAGGAGTTTTCTCGGACTTGCAGGCTATTACCGCAGATTCATTGAAGGATTCTCCAAGATAGTGAAGCCCCTCACTACGCTCCTAGAAAAAGGAAGGGAATTCAAATGGACAGAGGCATGTCAGGCAAGTTTTGAGGAACTGAAGAAGAGGTTGACCACAGCTCCAGTATTGGTAATGCCAGATCTACACAAGGGGTTCGACATATATTGTGATGCATCTCGACAGGGTTTAGGCTGTGTTCTGATGCAGGAAGGTCATGTGATCGCCTATGCTTCCCGGCAATTGAGGAAACATGAACAGAATTATCCGACTCATGATCTGGAGTTAGCCGCAGTGGTTCATGCCTTGAAGATTTGGAGACACTACATTCTGGGGACTAAGTGTCAGATCTATACTGATCACAAGAGTCTCAAGTACATTTTCACTCAGAAGGACCTTAATCTGAGACAGCGACGATGGCTAGAGCTCATCAATGACTATGATCTGGAAATACACTATCATCCTGGTAAGGCTAACCTGGTTGCAGATGCTTTAAGTCGGAAGGGTCATGTTAACTTAGCTTTAGCATTCCAGCTACCTGACGAGTTGATGAAAGAATTTGAGAGGCTCAACTTGAGCGTCGTTGCGCATACTGAGGGAGCAACGATGGAAGTGGAGTCGACTCTAGAGCAAGAGATACGGGCAGGACAGCTTGAGGATGCCAAGGTCAAGGAAACTAAGGAGATGGTAAAGGAAGGAAGAGCCACTGACTTCACGGAAGACTCTCAGGGAACCATATGGGTCAAAGGAAGGATTTGGGTACCCGATGTGGGAAATCTCCGAGAGACGATCTTGAAAGAAGCTCACGATTCTGCTTATTCCATCCACCCCGGAAGCACCAAGATGTATCAAGATCTTAAGCAGAAGTATTGGTGGCCCGGAATGAAGAAAGATGTAGCTGCACATGTAGCCATATGCGACATATGTCAAAAGGTCAAGGCTGAACATCAGAGACCAGCTGGGTTACTTCAGCCATTGAAGGTGCCAGAATGGAAGTGGGAAGAAATTGGGATGGATTTCATTGTGGGCTTGCCTCGCACTCGAGATGGGTACGACTCTATATGGGTCGTGGTGGATCGGATGACCAAGGTAGCTCACTTCATACCGGTAAGGACTACCTACACTGGATCCAAGCTAGCAGAGTTGTATATGGCAAGGATTGTGTGTTTACATGGTGTGCCTAAGAAGATTGTGTCTGATCGAGGTACTCAGTTCACGTCCCGCTTCTGGCAGAAATTGCATGAATCTCTAGGCACAAGGTTGAATTTCAGTTCTGCTTATCACCCTCAGACAGATGGACAGACCGAGAGAACAAATCAAATATTGGAGGATATGTTAAGAGCATGCGCATTAAAGCATGGAGGCAGTTGGGACAAGAGTCTACCTTATGCAGAGTTCTCCTATAATAACAGTTATCAAGCCAGTCTCAAAATGTCACCATTTGAGGCATTGTATGGTAGGAAGTGCCGAACACCCCTTTATTGGAGTGAAACAGGAGAGAGTCAGCTATTCGGGCCAGAAATTATACAAGAGGCAGAAAGACAGGTCCAGATCATCCGGGAAAACTTGAGGACTGCTCAGTCTCGACAGAAGAGTTATGCTGACACCAGAAGAAGAGAATTGACCTTTGAGGTAGGTGATTATGTGTATCTCAAGGTATCGCCCATCAGGGGTATGCGCAGGTTCAAGGTCAAAGGGAAGCTATCACCTCGATTCATCGGTCCGTTCAAGATTCTTGAGCGAGTGGGACAGGTAGCCTATCGATTGGAGTTGCCTAACCAGTTGTCGGACGTACACGATGTGTTCCATATCTCACAGCTTAAGAAGTGCCTCAGAGTCCCCGAGGAACAGTTGCCAATGGAGGAATTGGATGTTCAGGATGATCTCACTTACACGGAGCACCCCATTAAAATTTTGGATACTATGGAAAGGGTTACAAGAAATCGGACGATCAAAATGTGCAAGGTTCAGTGGAGTCACCATACCGTGGACGAGGCAACTTGGGAAAGAGAGGACGAGTTGCAGAAGGAATTTCCCCATCTCTTCGCAGGATCTTCCGAATCTCGAGGACGAGATTCTTCTTAAGGGGGGTAGGATTTGTAACACCCAAAATTTCTATAATTTAAATTCATTAAAATTTGCTCAAATTAAGGTGTCATTTAATTTCTAGGCATTTAATTTCATTTTCCTTAATTCAATTAATTCATCATAGGAATTATTTGTGCATTCATGCTGGAGCATAATTTTTGATTGCTTGAGTTTGAATCAAAGTTTGAATTTCGAATTTCCTAATCTAAATTTAAATTCCAAAACCATTCCTTTTTACTCTCTCTTTTTTTCTTTTTCTTCTTCTCCTTCCTGGGCCGCATCTCCCCTTCCCTCCCTTTCTTTTTCTTCTTTCGGCCCAGCTCTTTTCCTTCTCCAACGCCAGCAGCGCCGGTCGGCCCGCTCACCTCGCCGGCCCGTCGCTCCTCCTTCGCGGCCCAGCACTCCGCCTCCACCGGCCTCCTCCGCTTTTCCTCCTGGCCGGCCCAGCTTCCCGCCTCCGCGGCCCAGCCGCAGCAGCTCCGCCCCTCTCCCGCGCGGCCCACCATCGCGCGCCCGTCGCCTCCTCGCCCGCGTCCCGCGGCCCATACGCGCGCGCCGGCCCGCTTAACAGCGCCAGCCCGCCTTCGCCCGCGGCCGCCGACAGGTGGGGCCCGCCGTCGTCTCCTTCCTCCGGCCGGAGTCCCGCAACCGCCGCGCCGCCGTCTCCGCCCCGGACTTCATCCGCTCCGCGTCCTTCGGGGGAGTTTGAACCCGCGCCGCTCTATCCCCTAGCGCCTATATAAGCCGCCGCCCCCTCCCGGTCTCCTCCACCAGCACCCGCGCCCCGAAACCCTAGCCGCCTTGAGCTCGAGCGCCGCCGCCGCTTCCTCGCCGTCGCCCGCCGTCTCCGGTGAGCCCCCGACGACGAGGACCCCCAAAACGGGATCGCCGCGCTCTCCTCTTTCTTCTGGTGCAACCCGCGCATCAATTGGTGGCCGGAGCGCCATTTTCGCGCAACTCCGGCGACCCGCCGCCGCTCGCCGTCGCGCGCCGCCGCTCGCCGCCGCCGCCGTTCTATTTCCGCCGCCGCTCGCGAGTCATCGACGACCGTGGCCGTCCGATCTCGATCCGACGGTCGGACGCGAGTCAATCAAGATCGCGTACCGGTCAACCGAGCCGCGCCGCGCCGCTTTTGCGCTTGAGCCCCTGTCTTTTCCGCAAATCAACCCGCGGTCCAGATCGCGTTGAAAATATTTACAGATCTGCCCTCGCCTTTTTCGGTTTAACCCTTGAGCTTTCCAGAAATCAACCCGCCGTCCGGGTTTGATGTTTTTACGCGTCAGACCCTCGGTTTATACGCATAATTACGTATAAGCCCTCGGTTTTCGCGGATAGGCCCTGAAACTTTTGTTTTTCTTACAGAAAAGTCCCTGGATCTTGTTTTAATCATATCTTTTGCATCTTAACTCCGTTTTTCGCGTTCTTTATATCCACGTGTTCGTTTTAAAGCGTAGATCATCTTTTCAAGCTTATTTTCTCTGTTTAACTATGTTTGGTGTACTGTTTTCTTATTTTTGCCCATGTTTGCTTGTATGTGCTCGTGTGACGCGCGTAGACGCCCCGCAGTTCGAGGGAGTTGCCGATCAAGCTTTCGAGGAGTACGAACAGCAGGAGCAAGGCCAAGAAGGCAAGTCGTGTCCTTGATCACTACCTTTTTGTCCTATACACCTTTACTTTCTCGTACTCAACATTTATGCTATGCACATGTTAGGATTAAATTGATGGGTCCCAATTAAGGTTCGCCTAGATTGATTCACCTTTGCCTTGACCAACCGGTTTACTTTATGTTGGGTAGCTCATGCTTAGTGCTTACTTGGTACATGGTGGTTTAACTTTACACAATGCTTAATCTTGCTTTACTTATGTTATACCTTTCATTAAGACAAGATCATTATTTGTTAATCGGAACATGGAGAACCACCCAGGAAAACAGTGCTACCACAAGACTAAATGGCTCTGGTCTTGGCTGATTAATTAGAAACCTTAGTCTGGGGTAACCTTACTCGGGATGAGGCAAGAGGGGGGACTGAGTCGTTGCATTTACCTGGGATGGGTGGTGCACGCCAGACACCGAAACCTTAGCGGGTTACCACTGACTAAGGAATCTTTGTAAAGGCCTCATAGCGTCCCTATGCAATCACGCCTCGGAAGTGTGGTATGGTGCCTTGCAAACACCGCATGGTTGGGTCCAAAGTTCTTTTGAACTTTTACGCGACTTGTGGGTAAAGATGTGCCACCTCTGCAGAGTGTTAAACTGATCGATCAGCCGTGCTCACGGTTAAGAGCGGCCTGGACCCTCACATGATAATATTATCGAAAGATGGATTAAACTTGTTATCATTTCATGCATTTGTTGCTTTATTCATGTTCATGTTTAATTTCGGGTGGTATGAACTTATAAGTAGTTAATTGCTAATAAAATTTGACCAACTTAATTAAAAGCGAATGCTAGTTATGCCTTAGCCAATCCTTGAGTTAGCCTTACACTACACTATTCCCCACGACTTGTTGAGTACCAACCATAAGTGTACTCACCCTTGCAAAACCGCTGTTCAGACCAAGTTAATTGGGAAGAGGAGTACTACCCCGACTTCGAGGAGTTCTAGGCGTACGTTTCTTCAGTCAGCTGCCTGTGGAGTCGTCGTCATCTTTGAAGTTCCGCTGCGTAATAATTAGACTTTGTGGTTTATGTGAGACTTTCGGTCATGTAATAATGGTTAATACTCTCTTTATTCGACTTAACACTGTCTTTGATATTCACTATTGTCGTACATGTGTGTAACTTGATCCTGGCGCACATGTATTTAATGCACACGATTTTGTCCTTAAAATCGGGTGTGACAAAAAGGGGCCACTATCCAATTGGTCAAGTCGATGGTGCTAGAGTCAGGAACCCGGTCGTACAGCCGACTATAATCGAGACCTTTAGTGAGCTCATCCCAAAATTTTGCACGGCCGGCGAAGAAAGCATAAATCGGCAGCTAACCCAAGCCGAACTAGCGTGCCGCAATAGATGGATTATAAAACTCATATGTAGGGGCGTCCTTCCCCGAGAAGAAATTCACCGGTAAAATCCCTGGCTTGATTAGGTCATCCGTGAGGTCATCATTAAAAGTGTTGGTCGTCGAGTCAAAGCAAGGGGGAGCTCGAAGAGTGGTTCCGATCTCTGGTACGGGAACCAGCTGGTGGTCTCCTCGCTGAAGCCGTTGTAGAAGCATCTGAAATACTCGGCTACCTTGGTGGCGGAGAACTGGCAACTAGAGAAAGCCGATGCTGCTTCACCGAAAGAGGTGCACCGATGCCGTACGGTGGGATTTTCCGCTGATTCGATGTTGGGAAAAGTCATATGCTCAACCCACTGCTGAGAGATCTTGCTCACATACAGATTGAGCCATACGTTGATGAACCACCAGGGGCCACCTGGATTTCCAATCAGCTCTCCCTTGGACAATTTGACGCCGATTTGATGCAGCATGTGATAGGCCGATCCCAGCAGGTGTTTCCCGAGAGGAACAGAAGCTCCTATTGATAATGCCTCGGCCAAGGCCTGTGTGTTGGAAGATGGACCAGCTGCTCTGCCGCAGAAGAGGTGTTTTTCCAGCCACATCATCAAGAAGGCCGCGTACTCCCTCTCCGTGACTGTCCCGGTCCTCATGTTGTTTCTGATGAACCCCTTCCACCCGCCGATTCCTTTTGTTTCTAGCCGATAGGTCGGCTTGATCAAGTAACAGAAAGGGGTATCAAGAGAGGAGATGTCAAGGCCGGTCAACATTACGACATCGGCAAAAGTGGGGGTCATGGGCCCGTGTCCGAAGAGAAACGCGTTGAGGGCGTCGGACCAAAAATAGGAGGCCGCTATCACTAAGGGTTCATTTCTTTCCATCTGGGATAGTGATAGGTCGATGCATTGGCCGATTTTTCGCTCATCCCATTGAACTATTTTAGAGTTGGCTATCCTTTGATACCACTCTTTGCAGCCAGGGGTTTGATTCGGCCACGATCTGAAGGTGCCTGACCAATGATCTAAGTCCATGGTTGATTGCTTAAATGGAATCCTATGGGTTTCCAAGTTGATTAGATCAGTTGGATCTGGGTTTCCCATAGGGCCGAGACAGATGAGACCGGGGGTTTCGGTAAGGTGAATGGTGATTTGGTGCCTAACCGCCTAAAAAAGGTAAAAAAAGGAAGAAATGAGAATTGATCTAAAACAGATGCCTGGGCAGTGAAAAGTAAAAAGAAAAGTTCCGGTAAATACCTTCGGGATGAAGGTCATCATGGTTGGCGAAATCGCTGGTGGAGCTACAGTCGCCGAAACCGTCGGTGGGACCTCTGTCGCCGATGAAGCCGCTGCTGCTGCCGATGGAGCTGCCGCCGCCGCCGCCAGGGTCTCTGGTGCTGGTGAAGTTCCTGATGGCGCCGCCATTGGGGAGATGGTTTGGAATGCGGATGAAAAGGAGTGGCTGGAGGAGGAGATTGAAAGCTAAAGGTGCGCTGGAGGAAGATGAAAACCAGTGCGCCAAGAAAGGAAGTTGCGGGCTAGTGAAAAAGAAGTGCGGGACGTGCCAGTATTTAAGGACGGTCTGAGAAGGGGTAAAGGTGGGATTTTTACCACGCCGTTGACGCGATTTTCAGGGGAGTGGTTGTCTCAGGCACCCGTTTCGAAAAGATTGCAATCATCAGGCAGAGGACCGCGAAACGGAAGGATATATCTTTAATGCGTTTGTTTCGGAAGGGAAGTTGAAAAGAATTTCGAAGTAAAGATTATGTTTTACTCCGAAACTGGGGGGCGTGTGTTGACGCCAGATTTTGACACGTATGAAATCGGCGCCAAAAAAGGGGAAGGATTGGCTGATACGGCAAGTTGAAAGGTCACGATGGGGAATCAGCCGATTGGTGCTACAGTTGGAGATCAGCCGATTGGCTCTGCAGTATTTTGACGAACGGAATTGGTAGAGATCGGCCGATTAAGAGGCTGGAGCAGTTGAGCCAATATGGGCTTAAAGTGAGTCACAAAGAGAAGATGAAGGGGAATTGGCCCGCAGGAGTGCAACAACTAACTCCGATACGAGTTGTACTTGTAAATATTCATTTTTGTTTAAAATTAGAGATAGAATCCTAGTTCGTTAAGAAATTGGTTGTCATAGGCTATAAATAGCCATCTTTAGAAATCTGTAAAACACACATCAAATCAATACAACAATCTACTATTTCCTCGTACTTTACTTTCAAGTCGGTGACTTCGCCAATACTTTTCCTCTTTCACGAGTTCGTACGGGTTGGCAGGGCTGCACCGACACGACCTCCGGCCGATTCTGTAAGTTCCGTTTATCGAGTAATATCTAAGCTTTAACTTCGGGCGCATCGCTGTCGTTTCGTTTAGATTTATTCACTAGTTATCGATATTTACTAGAATTCTAGGTTTTACCTGTTGTTCTAGTTTTATCACCAGATATCCAACTTGAGATTAGAACTTTCGGCTTGTTTATCGGTATTTCCATCTATTATTTTTGCATAGCCGATTAGATCTATTTCAAGTGTTGCTCCTGTAGCGTTATCTAGTCTACTCCAGTAGTTTTCTTCATAATCGTTGTCTAGTTGTTGGCTGTACCATAGCCGATTATCTTGTTATAGCAAATCGGCCGATCCGCTGATACGCTTCCTCGAGATCGGAACCTTAGCCGATCAAAACCCCTAGAATTTGACACATTTTTCTCCTTGCCAATCAACAGGTCAGATTGGCTGGCATGCCGCGCGAACTGCACCAGGGCGATTACCCGAACAGGAGCTAAGCAGATTCTCCCGGGTCGTGTGTCCGACGCTGAGAGTCAATCGGCTGACTTTTAGCGCCAACAACGGTAAATTGCACTAAGTACAAGCATTTGCATAGGCTCTCCAATTCTAAGTTCCTTCAAGCGGCATCAACTCCCAAAATATTATATCAAGTCGAAACCTCACTACAGCCCTAACAGACAGCCCAACTTAATCTCTATCAAGATTGAAAACTTTAAATAGTCAGTTGCATATTGAAGCCCAAGTCCTCTCTCTTGCTCTTGGTAATTATTTGCACAACAACTGAAATTCACACAAATCTACCCCTTCTGACCATATCTAACCTCCCCCGACCATAAAACAGTTAGAAAAATAAACTTTCCAATATCCCTATCAATATACACAACATGAACAGATCGTCTTAATTTAACTAAGTCCAACACCTACATTTCAACAACTATAGAAACATCTAACTCGAGCATAGCCAACAATAACAATTTAAGAGTTATCTAAATATATCAACAAATTATTTTTACTTTACCCAATCAATATACACGCCATCAATAGAGACCATTACTAAATATTACTAAATTTAACTAACCCTAATCACCCCTACATTCCGAAAAACTATATAAAGATATGCACGACATGAACAAAAATTATAACTAAATGTAATAATTTCAACTAACCCTAAAAACACCTACATTCTGAATAACTATATAAAATATAACTCGTGCATTGCAAATAATATTCATCTTAAATTTATCTAAATAAAATGAACAAACTAATTTTACTATAACATAAATAACTAAACTAAATCCACTATACCGACAAACCTATATTTTTCTATGTCTAATATGAACACCTAATTTCATCTACTACTTAACATTACACTATTTATATAGCTACTACATCAACTACTACATTTACCAACTATGAGTTAAGCTAAACTGGAAGATTTGTAATAATACCTCAAGCGAAGTCAAGATCCGTGCTTCAATCTCAACCCTACTCCCGTCCCTCCCTTTCTTTCTCTTCTCCTCCATCCCTTTCTTCCTCTTCTCTCTCGGTGTCTCTCGGCTCCCTCCCTTCCTCTCAGTTTTCCTCCAAAAACAGCAGTGCACGCGCACACCTCGCCCCGGCCGCTCTGCAGCTTTTAAAGGCGCGGGCTAGCTACCGCCGAATCAGGCGGCGGTAACAATCTCGCTCCCGCTGTTTGAATCGGTGGCGCCTGTTACCGCCCCCTGATCCGGCGAAAATCGGATATCGCTGTGCCATACGGCGGAAACAGCCTCGTCCCACACGCCCCAGCAATCCATGTGCCGCACGCCGAATCAGATGGCGGTAAGCGGATTTGGCAGCTAACGTAGCGCACGCGCGAAGCTACTGTTGTTTCACCCGATAGTAACTTCTCTTACCGCCGGTTGAGACGGTGGTAGCCATTTGATCCGGCGGCAGGAGTCCATTTCTGCAAATTTTGGGATCACCTATTTATTTCTGCAAATTTGTATATATATATATATATATATATATATATATATATATATAAATTCCTGATGGTGCGGTGCGGCAGCTCAGCAGACGGCGTGAGGGGCGGGCGGCGTCAGCTGTTGCGCGGCTGTGACAGTCGGGCTTACTTGTGGGCTATAACCTTTGGGCTTTCTATTTCCTTCGGCCCACTGTCCTTCGCATGTTTGTTTCGTTTTTTCTCATTTTCCTTTAGCCCACGAAAGGAAATGAAAAATACCAAAAAAAAGGGTGAGTATAATACAGTATTTCTTTATGTTATTGAAGTTCAAATTAAGTGCTTGTGCTTCCAAAGAAATCAGGACGTTCCCAGCTCTTTCCCCACTTACTCGACCCTCCTTTTTCTTTACGGAGGCCAGGAGGACCTTTGCAAACTTTCCACATGTAACACCCAAAAAAAAAATCTCTCAAATTTTGCAAGTTAATAAAATTTGCTAGAATTTAATCCCATGTGTTTAAGGACTATAAGGTTGCATTTAAATTTCCTAGGCATTTAACCTTTATCGAAAATAAATTAATTCATCTTAGGAGTTCATTGTTGCATTCATGCCGGTGCATTGTTTTTGGAGTGTTGAATTCAAATATGTGTTTGAATTCAAATTTGAATTTGATGTTCAACTCTAGTTTCCTTTTCTTTTTTTTCCTTTCTTCTCTCTGGGCCGTTTCCTTTTCTTCCCTTCTTTTCAGCCCAACCGCCGCCTGTTCCTTTACCTCGCTCGGCCTGCTCTACTCCCCCTGCACTAGCCCAGCTGCACCAGCCCAAAACCCCCTCCCTTCCAGCCCAGAAGCGCGCCAACCGGCCCAGCCCGCACACCCTCCTCCACTCGCTGACGTGTAGGGCCCATGCGTCATCCCTTCCATCCAACCGGTGCCCGCTTCTCCTCCGCTTCTTCCGCGCAACGCTGCACCCGGCTCCGCGTCGGACTTGACTCCGGGTTGCGCACGCGACGCGACGCGCCCTGTCCGACCCTGACCCGGCTCGGGCCCGCACACCGAGGCTCCCTTTAAAAGGCGCCGCTGCTGCCACTTTTTTTTCCCTTCGCAAGCCCTAGCCTCCACTTTCCTGGAATAGCACCGCCTCTCACAAGCTTCCGTGTGCCACCATCGTGCTGATCTCCTCCGCCGACGCCTCTTCGTCGCCAGCAGCATCGCCCGAAGTGCCGCTAGGAGTCGACGAAGCCGCCGGAGTAGTTCCTATGCGCCCCGTGCTCTTCTTCCGCATGCCCACCCTCGTCAGAGCCGCCGTCTTCCACCGGGCTTCGCTCCGCCACCACCGCCACAAAAATCCAACCGTCGACACTTTAAACCGGTTCGCCGCACCCTCCTCTACCCCCTAGAGGAATCCGCATGCGAAACCATGACCGGAAGCTCGTTTTCGAGCATCGCCGGTGAGCTCACAATCGAAGCGCCGCCGTTCGCCCCTGCTCCGCCGCCGCGCAGCGCTCCAATCTGGCCAGGATCGAGTCAAACCGGGTGAATACCAGTCAGTCATGCCACTTTTGCATAAGAACCCCTGCATTTCCCGCATTTTGCTCCGCGGTCCACCGTAGTTCAAGAATCCTTCCAACTAAGTTCTATTTTCTTTCGCGCAGGACCCTAGACTTCAGCAAAATAGCATCCGCAGTCCAGAGCTGCTCTTTTGCGCATTAAACCTTTGGTTTATTCGCATAATTATGTTTAGGCCCTCAGTTTCTTGCAGTTAGATCCCTGAAAGTCTAGTTTTCTCAATAGACCCCTGTAGGTTGTTTTAAGCGTATCTTTTGCATCATAGCTCCGTTTTTAGCGTTATTTATGTCCACGAGTTCGTTTCAACGCGTAGAATAGTTTTGTAAGCTTGTTTTCTTCTGTTTATATTGATTAGTGTACTGTTTTCTCATTTATGCATTTATTTGCTTGTATGTGCTCGTGTGACGCGTGTAGAAGGAGCATAGTTCGAGGAATCTGAACAAGTAGAAGACTGAAGACTCTAGGCAGTAGCAGGGTTTCGAGGAAGGCAAGTATCCTTGATCGTTCCCGTTTACACCTAAATGACATGTAATTGATTCACAATATTTATTTATCGCTTGAGGACGATGCCTAGTTTCTTTTGATCATACCTTGCAGCCGGGTTGTTTAATTAAACTTGATGGTAGATGATGCTTAGTTTGCTCAACTAGGTTGGTAACTAAACAACATGGATAAATTTATTTATTCACTTTCTGTTCCTCTATGTTGATTTAATTACAAGACCATATCTGTTAATCGGAACATGGAGCGACCACCCAGGAAAACAGTACAACCATAAGAACTACATGGTTCTAATCTTAGCTAATTAATTAGAGACTCTAGTTTGTGATAGTCTTACCAAAAGGGCAAGAGGGGCTCATAGGTTGTGCGATGGCTTGTCCAGCCAAGGGATGTTCGCACCACTTGGGGGAAGGTTCATCCCCTTATTAGGAAACCTTAGCGGGTTATCACTTAGGGAATCTTTGTAAAGGCTTGTAGCGTCCCTATACAATCACACCTCGGTAGTGTGATAAGTGCCTACTTTTGCACAGCATGGTTGGATCCAAAGTTCTTCTGAACTTTTACGCGACTTGTGGTGAAAGTGTACAACATATGCAAAGTGTAAAACTGATATATTAGCCGTGCTCACGGTCAAGAGCGGTCTGGACTCTCACATGATTAATTCACTTGAAGATGAAACAACTTGTGTTATTTGTTATATGATTTCGGTATATCAATGCTCTATATTAATTGTGGGATGGTATAAACTTACATTTGCTAGTAATTAGCTATTGAATAAAACTTGACCAACTAAAAGTGCTAATCGCAGTTAACCTAGCCTTCCACCATATAAAACCTCGCATGTTATATATTTTCTCTCTTGCTGAGTATGGCATGTGCTCACACTTGTATTTTATATGTTGCATCTACAACAACCAGATTGCTGCTCAGATCCAGAGAACTTTGAGGATACTACCGGAGTTTTTGGAGGAGTTCTAGGCGAGTCCCCCAGTTAGCTACCTATGGAGTTGTTGGTGATCCTTGACTATACTAGAGATTTTTATCTCATTCCTGATTACGTAATCTATGTAACTCTCTCTCTTTATGCTTTAATATTGTATTTGATATTTATTGAAATTATCGTATGTATGAAACTTGATCCTGACACACATATAATAATCATCTGATTTTGCCTCTAAAATCGGGTGATACGATGTTGATGCAGCCTGACAAATAAGTAGAGATACATCGCGGTAAGAATCGCTGGCCTCCCAGGGCTTCATTCACTGTTCCGCTTAGTTAAAAGTTACCGCTTACTGTTGGCCAACAGATGACCGGCACCTATCGCCACGGATTGCGATCGACGTCGCGTTTCCTTCACGCCTCCGCGTGGTGGACAACGGCCGCCGACCAAGGGTGTCGTCCTTGACTCGCAAAGAAATCAAGCGCTGACCAAAGCCTCGCCTCCTCCGCTCACCTTCGATGCCGTCGTTGGCTTCTTCCAACCCAGCGCCCTGCTCCAGCTCATGGGCCACGGCCGTCCTCCTCCTCCGCATGTCGACCCCAACCCCAACGACGGCTACCGCTCCACCGCGTCAGCGCCGGCACTCCGCCAACGGTGATGGCGGCACGGCCAGCAGTGAACAGTGGCGCGGCCAACCCACCGTCAAATTCGTCTCCTCCCATTCCCTCACCACGGAATCGTCCAAGACGGCAGCCATGGCCTCCACTTTCCAATTGCCCCAACGTGGCGACGACTTCATGGACGGCTCCGTCTCTGAATCTAGCTCCACTGCATCCTCCTCCGCCACCTCTGTCGTGGCCAACATCGGCGACCGCGACGACGTAACCTGAACCACGAAGGCTCCGACGAGGGAAGGAGCGTTGCCGCTCCGTACTTGAGCGTCAAGTGAAAACAGGCGAGTCTTGGAGTGGAGGACCAACCACGGATGGGGTAAAGTTCCGTCAATTCGATGCTGACAAATTTCCTCCATCTGCATCGTGCATTCGTGCTGCAAAATTATTGCTCAGGATCACACAGGGATGGGTTAATTTGCCGTCTCCACCCCAGCCACATCAGGGTCCATTCACTTCTATCCTCCCGTCTCTTCGTTCTCCCTGTCCCCCTCTTGCCTACATGTCCGTGCAATCCAATGTTGTTCCCAGCGCTAGAGTTTGCTCGTGGTGCCCCCTCTCCCTGATTTATACCCATATTTTTCTTAATTATTTCACCGTGCATACTTGAGCCCCCATTTGGCACGGTAGCTCAGCTTAGGCAGTTTTTCTAGCTCTGACTTGTCTCGTAGAAAAACATTTGGTAAAATAGCTTCTCCTAAAGCTCTGACTTGTCTCATAGAAAAATATTTGATAAAATAACTTCTCCTAACTTTTTAAAATGTACAAAATTAGAAAAATATTTAGGAAAATAGTTTCTCCTAACTTTTTAGCTTTTTAGAATGTACAGAATTACATTGGTTGCGGATAGTTTTATGTGTTAGCTCCGTTGATAATGTGATTTGCATGAAAAAAGATAATAATAATATAAAATATATTTAAGCTAATAATTAGGTACTCATTACATAGTCATGTTGACAAAATAATAAGCATTCAGGGATTACACATACATAGCCAACAATACAATATCAAGAATTTCTCTTACTTCCTTCTTTTATATCCTTTTCTCTTTTATTTCCTTTTTTCTCCCTATTTCTTTTTCCTTCTTTTTTCTCCTTGTTTCTTCCTTTCTGGTCGGTCTACCTTATCCATTCCCACCGTTCTTTTCTTCCCCATCCTCACGAGCCACACGCTCCGGCCGCACCGCTCTCTTGCCACCGGCTTACCGACCCGCTTCCTTGCCACCGGATCACCGCACCGCTCCTGCTGCTCCTTTTGGCTTGCGCCGTCCAGTCATGGTGCCACCGGATCTTGCCACCCACCTTCACCAGTATGCGGCGGCGGCTGCAGTGTGCCTCGGTCAGCAGGTTGGTGCTCCCCCACCGCTCCATGCTCCACAAGTCGAGCTACGCCCACAGGTAAGCATCCTCATTGCCAGGCCACCATTCTCACCGGCGGCACCATCCCCATCGAGCAACAGAGGTAATTTCACGAAATGATTGCAATGGAGATGGAGAATCCCCATTGAGCAACAGAGGTAATTTCACGAAATGATTGCAATGGAGATGGAGAAGCCGGGACAAGCTATTGGAGGGCTTCTCCGTAGCTTTCAAGGTGAAACTGTTTTGATTTCTCCCATTTGGGAGGGCTTCAGCATAAGCCGCTGTAGAAGCAGACCAAGAAGCCCTCCCAAAGGGGAGTTTAATCATCACTAGCTTGTGCAGCCATTTGTTAAAGCACACTTTATCCATGTAGCATAATTTCATATATGGGTCCATATCCTTCTATCTCATGACGCTCTGTATATTACTTTGGGGCTCGTTTGGTCGTAGTTGAAACAGCTCTAGCTGTGACTTCTCTGGTGGAGTGATTTTTTTTCTCTAGCTTGATTGGTTGGAAAAACGTTTGGCAAAACGACTTCTTCGTGCTATTTAAAATGATAGAAATGTGAAATGTCCACAATGCCCTTCATTATTTTCTTTCACTTTTTTCACTTTTCTCCATATTTCTTTTTTCTCCCTTCTTTTTTATTTCTCTTTCCTTCTTTTTTTATTTTTCTTTCCTCGCCCCTGTTCTCTCCTTATCCACAGCGCCGCCCCAGCTCCACCGCCGGTCCAAGCGCCTCCGCCGCTAGCGTCTCTGCTCCACCGCCACCTCCAGAGTTTCGTCCTTCCACCAGCCCCCCACTGCTTTCGCTCCCGGCGCCGTGGTCCGCTGGCCCCTAGCACTGCCTCACGTCCCACGGCCCCAACGTTGCCTCCTCCACCTCGCGCCCCAGGCGGCTCGCACCTCCATCCTGCGCCGCCGCTCGCAAGCCTCGTCCACGCCGTCGTTACCATACGTTTTAGGCCGGTCAGCCTCGTCAATGCCGGCGTCGCCATCCGCCCCACGTCAGTCGGCCTCATCCACGCCATCGTCGCCCTCCGCCTCAGCCTAGCTCCACTCGAGCACCTCGCTCGTGCCGCCATCATCTCTATCTCCCGTGGACAAAGATGGCAACTGATGGGGAGAAGCGCGGGGAGCCAATTTTTTTTTGGCTCCCGCTCCCTCGAATGGCTCAGCGGGTTTTGACGGAGCCTCAGGAGTGAAGCTATTTTCAGAAGAAGTGTTTGGCACGGCTTATTCAGAAGCTGATGGAGAAGCCCCTGGAGAAGCCGTGCCAAATGGGCCCTTAGGCCCTCTTTGGCAGGGCTTCTTGAGCGGCTTTTCCACCGGCTTCTCCTAAAGCCCTGCCAAACAGGAGGATGCAAAACAGCTTCATCATCGGAACCCCACATTTTGTGCTGAGAGGAGCCGGAAGAGGAAGGAGGAGTCCAAAAAACCAGCTCCCCATGGCTCCTCCTCCTCGTTTCCCATCCTTGCCCTTGGTGGAGGGCCTGCGAGCAGGTGGAGGCCGCAGCAGGCAACACCAAGCGGCCGACCGCGGCTGGAGATGGGCAAAGGCGGCCGACGGCAGGGGGCGAGGGTGAAGATGGCTAGTGATGGGTGTAAGGGGTGAAGGCAGTCAGCGACGGCTGATGGGCGCGAGCTGTGCGGCAGTGACCGCGAAAGTCGGGCAGCCGATGGGGCTGGCGGGAGGATGGGGCGCGTCGGCTGGGGCTGGCCAACGACGGCTAAGGTAGGGGGCGACGGTGGTGTGGCACCGAGAGGTTGGGGATGGCCGGTGGCGGGTAAGGTGGGGGGCAACGGTAGTGCGACAACGGTCACGGTAGTGCGACAACGGTCGACGCGTGGACCGCGAAGAAAAGAACGGGGAGGGCTGCTGAATGGATAAGGAAGCCGGTGAATGGATAAGGAAGATGGAAATAAAGGAGAGAGCAAAAAGAATAGGAAGGGAAAAGGAAAAAGGGAAATAAAAGAAGGGAAGAGAAAAAAAAAAGTAAAAAATAGGGGTGTTATGGATATTTCACTGTTCTGTCCATTTGAAGAAGTCATTTTTACCAAACATTTTCTCAACCACACAAGTCGGAGCTAAAAAAGCTGCTCCACTGGAGAAGTCACCGCCACAACCGCAACCCTACCAAACGAGCCTAATATGAGTTCATGTTAATTTCATATGCTTCGTGTACTTCAATTTGCAGGCGTGGACTTTTATTTTTCTTTGGAAATTTTAAATGTGCACCCTGGTATCTGATTTAGAGGATAAATGGATAAATTATCATTTTATACGGAGATAGCAGAATATATTAAACAATTGATACCTCTGCTGCAAAGTCTATATCTATCTTAATGCCATTGCTTTGAAGCATTATTAGTTTAATGCGTGTGCCATCGTAATCAACTACCTATATCTAAGATAACTGCTGCCAATATGATCTATGAGGTTAATTTACTAAATTAGCCGTTATGTGTAGATAGCAGAACTAAACTATCGGTATCTCTGCTGCAAAGTCTATAGCTATATTAATGTTATTGCTTCGAAGCGTTATTAGTTATTGCGTATGCCATCGGGATAAAAAAGCAATGACTAAGATAACGGATGCCGATTTTTCATCTGGTATTGTTCTTTGATTTTCACTTCAAATTTCAAGATGGTGCTGTGTAATTGCTTGATTTCACAGAGGGCATCGCTGGTCCGGTTATACGGTTTGATAGCCTGGAGAAACATGTTGGTTTATATAGACGAGGCGACAGTTATTCCTGTTGCACCATATTTGAGTGTTCAGTGAGGATACTCACTTCTGGTTTTTTTGGCGCCAATTTAGTGAGGATACGCACTTCTGTTTTTTTTTTGCGCCAAATTAATAGTCAAAGCAACCACTGTGCTTTTCCAAATGGTCAAAAGTCTTTTTATGCATCCAAGTTTCTTCTAAATCTCATACTGTGAACTATTGTTTTGTATTCTACTGCAAACAGGAACATATCCTGCCACCTCTGTGTCTGGACCAAGAAGGCTATGTTTATTTAGTCTTACCTAGCAACAAACATGCTCATCCACCTGCATGTCATATTTTGCTAGATGATTTCAGCAGGTTTATTCTTCATTCTTTTCTCTCACTCCTTTTCGTTTAGTGGAAATTTGGGATTAAAACATTATATTCACCTAACTATTTTTTCTATGATCATTTACTGTATGAAGCTAAAATAATGTAAGCTGTCCGATGAATGCTTTAGACAATAATGCTTTTGATGTTGGGCAATCATAATTCTCTTTGGGCTTGGATTGATGTAAGGTTGATACATGCCTCTGGTTCACTTTTACTTCTTATCTTGCCATAATATGTTTTACAGCCCCTGCCACACCAAATTGGTCACAACAAAAATATGGTATCTTAAAACCTTATTTGCCTACTAAATGTATGTTATCCTTTGACCACATTTCAGATATATCTTTTTCTGAAAGGTTTCAGATATATCTGTCATCCCCACCTCAGGTACAATTTTCCCTTTTACCTAGGTTGATCCTACCCTCTCATAATGTTAAAGCTGTAAGTGAAATGGAAACTGTGAGATCAATCTCTCAAACCATTGAAGAGGCCCATGTTTTCGCCAAAAAAAAAAAAGAAGAAGAGGTTCATGTTTATGACTTCCATTTGATGCAGGATGAGCGTGGGTCTTCGACAGTTTGTGGGACTTCCTCCGCACGCGGCGAAGCGCGTGTGCCATCCTAGTAACTCAAGTGCTTATAAAACTTAAAAGATGACGGGAACAAGACTCGGATGCACTCAATCTCCAATCACTCACCCAAACTCACAAAACTTTACTTGTTATCATTGAGCTTAAGGGAATTGTGGAGCTAGAGTTGCTTTTGAATGTGCTTTCCTCAAGTTATGTTCAGCGGTACCAAAGGATTTATTTGTTTGAGCTTTCTAGCAGCTTCTTAGCATGAAAAGTTAGAAGATTGAACAAACAACGAACTCTTGTGCAACTTCCGAAAAGGTAGAAGTCCATAAAAGGTAAACGTATTTTCTAAAAATTAAAAAGGCCAGCAACAACTTTGTAGAAAGCTCCAAAAACTGCAGGTCAAACAAACATGCCTTAAGTGGATGGCGTGAAGGGCAAGATACTTAAATCACTAAACTAGTACCAGATTCTCACATTGGAAAACTCCGTTGAACAAATATGCAAGTTTGATGACGTGCCGTGTAGCATTTGCAAGTTAAGTGCTTCATGTGAGAATTTGGTACTAGTTTAGTGATGCATTTTACTCAGACTAGCCGTTACTCTAAAATATTCCAAACTAATAATCAGAATTTTTTAATTCAATTTAGTAAAGGGTAAATTCCTAATGATTTGATCGAAAAGTCTAACAACCTTTACAAATTTCATAAGAAATGTCTGTATTTTGCAAATCAATATGAATTAGCAATTACTTCCTCCATCTATTTTTATTAGGCATAATATGACTTGGCACGGTCTTCCAAGTAACACCTTGACTATTCATTTATCTTATATTATATTACTTATGGTTATATATTTATAGTCATGGTAGAGAATATTTGATTACAAGTCCAACCATATAAAGTGTATATTATAAAAATAAAAAATTAATAGTTAAATTATTAGTCAAAGATTGCAAAGTCTGAATTTTGATATGCGTGTGTGCTTTATAAATAAAAACGGAGGGAGTAGAACATGGCAGGTGTCTCCAGAGTTGCTGCCTATAACTTTTTTTTAGCACGCAGACACCTCGATTGATCAACACGCATCCATCCTCAGTTCAAGTTTTTTTTTATAAAATTTGATAATCATAATCATTTTTAACCTTATCCATATTTATATGCAATTAGACGCAGATCCAATGCCACAAACTACAGGGCTAATATTTCCCTTCTTCTTCCTTCCCCTTCTTCATCTATGGCTAAAATTTATAAAATTTATAAGTGCTTTGAGGGCTCCATGAAATTCATGGGGTAAAGGGGCTCCAAACCATAGTCTCCACATTGGATCCGTTTCCGGTGTGCATAATATTCATAAAAAGTGTATTTGTTTTGATGTTACATGCCCATAAAGATACAAACTAGTATTGTATATATTTTTTTTGAAACATACTCGGACCATTACAAGCACACATGACACTCATCCTTCATTCATGTAAAATATATGCACACAAATCTAGCGTATGAGCATCTCTGGAAGATTGACTCCCAAATCTCAAGATCAATGAAGTCACTGCGCTGGTGTCTCACTTTTGACCGACATGTCACCTACTGAAAGAATAACACGCTGTTGAATACTAAAATAAATTTAGAAAAGTGCAAGTACCCAATCAAGATAAGCACCCAATCAAGATAATATTAAAATAAACATAAACACAATTAGTTTGCAAACTAGAGCCTGTGATTATTTTGTTCGGATTATGATTTTTCTGTATTTACCTTTCCAAGGCAGTGAAAAATTACTTGGAAAGGTGGAAGTGACCACGATATTTTTCATTGAAAACATTACTTCAGAAAAAAAATGGACATCTGACCTTTTTAACGAACGGTAACAAAATAGTGCAATTTCCGTAAAAGCAGGATAAACATATCAGAAATTTCTCAACCTGTAAGTTAAAAAAAAGGGGTAAGATAGGAAATCTGTAAATTTATATGATTTTTTGGGAGGATGTAAATTTATAGTAATAGTTCCTCGTTTGTGCAACGACGCCAAATCCAAATGCAGTTCCAGAAAAAAAGCCCACGAAACCACGACCCCTGCGGGCCCTGCGTTGAAATTTTCGTCCCCAACCTTCACAAGCCCGCCTCTTCGTACGAAATTTCAGACCCGCCACGCCAACTCACCGATCCGCCCTCGCGCCACGTCACGGATCCGCGGCATCCCTCCCGCGCCCCCATCCCACCCGTCCATCCCCTCCGCATCGAACGGCAGCCACCGCCCTCCTTCCTCCCCTCGCTTCCTTTTAAACCCCTCCCCACTCTTCCCCAATCCCCCACTCCAAGCACCAATCACACCTTGAATCCCCATCTTCACTTCGATCCACTCCTCCGAGGAATCCAGCTCCGTCGGCAAGCATGTCTGGGCGCGGCAAGGGCGGTAAGGGGCTCGGCAAGGGCGGCGCGAAGCGCCACCGGAAGGTGCTCCGCGACAACATCCAGGGCATCACCAAGCCGGCGATCCGGCGGCTGGCGAGGAGGGGCGGCGTGAAGCGCATCTCCGGGCTCATCTACGAGGAGACCCGCGGCGTACTCAAGATCTTCCTCGAGAACGTCATCCGCGACGCCGTCACCTACACCGAGCACGCCCGCCGCAAGACCGTCACCGCCATGGACGTCGTCTACGCGCTCAAGCGCCAGGGCCGCACCCTCTACGGCTTCGGCGGCTAGAGGCTGATGCGCCCGTCCCCTGCTGTCTCCCTCCTGCAGCTCCGACGTTGTCTGGCCGTGCTCACAAGTCTTGCGGTTAAGAAAGTTTCAGACTCGCTTGTTTAGCTCACATCTGGCTGTAGTAGGTTTATCTGAATCATGAGACAGTAATGAAATGATCTGATATTAGAAATCAAGCTTGTTGTGCAATGTGTCGTTTTCAATGCAAATGTAGCTTGTTCTGTGATATATGTGATTCTTATTTGCAGTTACAAACAAAAGTAGTTCTGTGAATCCTGTGGTTGTTAATTGTGCATGCTGGTTCTGTTTCTTGTGAAGTCTGGTTTGTTTCCTGCGATTACTTTCCTTGAGTGAGGTAAATTTCATTTAGATTTGCACCTTGTTAAATAATTGATTTGCAGTGAGCCACCTTTGAACAAGAAATGTAGATTTAGTTTACATGCTATTCTTCCTAGCAAAAACATGTTCAGGATCTGTGCCTACCAGTAGAGTATCACAATGGGTTGGGCTTAAAATGTTGGAATTGAGGCCTGATGACGGACAGCCTCAAGCAAAAAGGAACATCAGTGGTGATGAACAGGATAAGTTAGATGTTTATTGTCTCCAAGACCTATTGAATAATCCATTTGGCAACCACAACTTATCAGAAAATGAATGAAACGAGTATATCAAATCAAATAATCAAATCAAATAACATCCATTAGGATTAATCTGTTCATTGGCATAGCTTCTATAAACCAAAAATCTGCCCACAAAATATGCGAAAACCACCATATCCTTAACCTTCAAATGGACAAAATTCAAAAGGCATATTACAATATCCTGATACATTGGTTACTCTTTGAAATCTACAATTGCATGCCACGCCCATGCGCATTCAGACACAACAAGACATGTATATCGAATTGATACCTGATACTAGAAGTCTCAAAATTGTAACTGCAGCCAACTTTAAGAACACAGTGCAAACACTCTGGAGTCTGGAGGCAAGTTACAGAATAGACGCGAAAACCCTATCATTTTACATTAGTATTCACACAATCAAAATTCACTAGTCCTGCCAAGATATACACTTTACACTGCTGCAGAAGGGAAATGGAGCTATAGAATATGAGCAGGAAGATGGACTGAAAGTCTGAAACAGAACAAAGATAGCAAATTCCCCTATAAAAAGTTCTTGACAATACTGAGCATTTCTTGGTTCTCAATTGACTCCGTTTGCAGTTCAGTTAACATGACAAGGCACACATGGCTGCAGTTCAGAATTCAGATTGCCATCACGGGAGAAGAGAGCACCAGAGTCATCGTCCGATGAGGGCTGTAGTGCATTGATCTTGATAACATATTTCTTCCGAGTGGATGTGCTGCTGCTCTTGGAGCTCATGTCCAGATCATCTGAGGCTTCGCACAAAGTGAAATCCTCATCTTCATAAGCATTACCAATATGACCACTGCATTTCCGACAGAGCAACCGTGTCCTGTTTCTGAAGAAGCCCCATGAACGGCTTGAATGGAAGTATGGCATGCAGCTCACCTCATCAGTTTGTGTAAAACGGTTCTCATCAATTGCAAAGAATGAGACAACACCTTTCCTGATCTGCTTGCCATACTTGGATCCGATGTTGGCCGTGTTCCGTGTGGAGGAGCTCAAATTTAATGCATAGCCGCAGTATCCACAGCTGCCAGCAAGAAACAAATTCAAGATGTCACCAAAATTGAGCTACAATATTTCACAACTGAAACTACCATACTACAGTATATCTAAATTATGGCCTATCATCTGTTTCTCTCTACTAGAGTAAACATCAGGAGCCAGTTTTCATGAGCGCACACTGATTTCCACTCAGTGTCACATTCACAGGTCATAATATACTGCAAACCAAACACGTTTATCTGATCGATCCAGTTTAATTCGTAAGAAGGCCACTAATAACAGGCAAGCAAAACTAACTAAAACCAAAGGAGTAAACATCTAACTATCACCACCTGAACCGAACAACTTGATTCCCAGATTGAATCCCCAAGAACACTCAGACAAAAACTATGCTTTGGGGCCACAAACCAGGTGAAGAAACAAATACCAGCGGAGTGAAAAGGGCCCGTTTTCCTTGGAAAAAAGAAAGGGAAATGAACTACAGAGATCTCGGAAAACTATCCTGCAAGCCTAGGGTTCGGTTCTCGATCCAACTAACTAGCCCATGGAGCAGCCGGGGGACGAACCTGTAGGCGACGTCCTTGACGGAGGAATAGCTGTCGAGGGCCCTCACCATGCTCGCTCTCCCCCGCCTCGGCGGACCAACCACCCTCGATTGCTCCGCTTGCCGAGGGGTAGGGAGGAGGCGTCTGATTTGGGATGCGGAGCCGCCAACGGTCAAGGCGGGGTTGGGGCGTCCGCGGGCGCCGCGCTGGCTCGGCTTTCCTTTCTGCCACCGCGCAGCTAGAAAAAGGAGACGGGCAGGCATGAAACAATCAGGCGGGGGCCTCCCTGCTCGCTGGTCTTGTGTTGACCATCGCGGCGGTGCCGTGATTTCTGCGCCGTACGTGATTGCGATCGATGGTGATGGCAAACTCATTCGCTGCACGTGTTCTTGAGAGAGGCAATGGGGCCGCGCTTGTTCATTCCTGACGCTGAAGTGAACCGAACATCTGCACGCAGGAGCGGTGTTTTTGTCATGCGGTTCAGTGTGTCGAGGACACGTGTGGCTCCATCATGGATGCATCAGATTGATCATAGAGCACGGCTAGATGAGGTGGACGGCAAATGGCCCCCACTTTGATGTGATCACGCGACTGTTAGTTCGGTAATGCAAAAAAAAAGGACGTCCAAAATTAAAAAAAATCAGTTAAACTATTATTTCTGCATGTTTCATAGTAAATATTGCATGAAACATATTGTTCATGTTACGGCAAGAATTTTCCATCCTAAGTCAAACGACGGAATTATTTTTACACATTATTTTTTATTATTTTTTATGTTGCAAACAGTAATCGCTGATGTTGTATTAGATAATTTTTAATATTTTGTCGGAGTGTCCGACGAGAAATTTCCCATCGAACGTCAGCACCGTTGTTAGTTCATGTAACGAGGATGAGGACCATGACGATGATTTTTTCCCTCTGCTATCCCAAGCTTACAATGGCGTAGGCGTTGGGGGAGATCCTCTACTATGAATTGAAAGTCGCTGACACGTGAGCCCCGTATCCTTTCACCTGACTTGCATATAATTCATCTTTTACATGATGAGGGGCAACTGCTCTTCCATTGCTGATAGTATCGACTGTCTGATACTACTGGAATACAGTTGTTAATCCTTATAAGAGGTCTGTGAATTGGATGAGATCCCGTCGACCGTCGTGTTGATTCGTAACAATTTTTATCCCCTGGCGTTCAGATCTGACTATTCCCGTGTTAATTATTTTTCATCAACATATGAATGTATTATTCTCGTAGAATAAATGACTTTTTTTTATAGCGTGCCATTTTTTTTGATTTTTCAGCCGTGTAAAACAACACCAATTCGGACGAGGCAGGGTATTTTGTCGGCTCGAACGCGGCTGTCACGGATTTCACCGTTCCGGCCAGGGAAGCGGGCCCCACAAAAAGTTAATACGGAGCAGTCGACCACTCCATGATTGCTTCCTCCCCGCTCCGTCCTCCCGGCTAGTCTCCGCCTCCAGAAAGATGTCGGCGGCGACGGAGGTGGCGCCAGTTCAGCAGCGCGGCCATGCGGCGGCGGCGGTTTGGCGGGCGGTGGCGGGGTGGCTCGGCCTGCTCTTCCAGATCCTGCTCCGGATCGTCCGCGGCACGCCCTCCTCGTGGGCGCAGCTCCTCTCCTTCGTGGGCCTGCGCCACCCGCTTCTCCCAGTCGCCGCCCAGGCGCAGCCCTCGCCTGAGGTGGCCTTCGTGCAGCTCCCCTCCGAGGCACCCGCTGACGCCTCGCCTCCGCCGCTCCGGCGTCTCACGGTACGGACCTCCCTGCTTTGGCCTGCTGGGCACGCGAAATGATGGTGACTTTGGTAGTTTGGGGAAGGTCAAGTATCAGTTGGGATTATGATATTATTCGTAATAATGAACCGCGGGCTAAATGGATATGGTTTTGGAGCTGGAATCGTGCGGGCGCAGGGCACTATCGAGTGGAATGGTAAAAACTGAAAAGTTGTGATTATTACCTACACGCTACACAGCTTTTCAGCAAGTTCAATTTTGAGATTTGGTGTGTGTTATGATTTGTTTGGCAAGACTTCTGACTAATTGATTGGTACTAACATGATTCTAGGCTATAATTTTTTATAGTGTCCACGTATTTGCCTGTTTTAGTTATCATCATCAAGCCTGCTTGAATGAACTTCCTATGATACTTGCATAATTTCCAGGTGGTGCTTGACTTGGATGAAACTCTAGTTTCTGCATACGAGTCATCGAGCCTTCCTGCTACTCTGCGCACCCAGGCTGTTGAAGCAGGATTGCGTTGCTTTGACATGGAGTGCACATCGGCTGAAAAGGCAAGTATACTGCAGTGTTGTTTGTGCCTCTTGCTTATCTATTTGTGTTTTCAGTATACTTCTTAGAAAGGGACTTACAGGAAGTACTTCATGTTTACAGGATGCTGAAGGAAGGCAGAGGGTAAATCGTGTAACTGTCTTTGAGCGTCCTGGTTTGCACGAGTTTTTGCAGCGAACTAGCGAATTTGCTGACCTTGTTCTCTTTACAGCTGGTTTGGAAGGTTTGATCTTCTCAACTATTTGTATTTTTTTACAGCAAGAGCCAAGTTGATTCCACCTCACGCCACTGATCTGTGCTCTTACCCAGGTTATGCAAAACCTCTAGTTGACAGGATAGATGCTCATAACAGATTCATTCACCGTCTCTATCGTCCATCAACTGTTACTACGTAAGTTATCATTCGCATTTCCATAAGCTGTTACTGTTATTGATGGGCTGTTCTGTTCTTGAGGTTTCTTGCTCATAAAATAGTAAAATGTGGCCTCAACTGCATTCAATTGTATGGTAAGTTTCAAGTAGAAATTTACAACTCACAAGTGATTCTGCAACAGCTTGAGAACATTCTGTTCATGCTGGTGGAGATTCACCTTTTCTTCCGATTTTCTGCTGACTTCGCTACCTTATGTAGTTATTGAATCACTTCCTGTGAACCACTCACTAATCTGGCTTTACTGATGGTTCCATTATCCGTCATGTCTTGCTGATTGTAATTTGCTTGTGTACTTTTGGCTTTTGTACCAGTCTGATTGGGAAAAGTACTTATTCAGTGAGTTTAAGTTCTTTGTTGCATTAAGTGAACTGGTTCAGTCTTCTGATGTTGTATGTTTACAATTTCAGGGAATACAGAGATCATGTAAAAGATCTTTCTTGTTTGTCCAAAGATTTCCAGAGAATTGTCCTTGTTGATAACAATCCGTACAGTTTCTTACTTCAACCATTGAATGGAATACCTTGTATTACATTTTCAGCTGGACAACCTATTGATGATCAGGTATACTGACTCGGTACTTCAATAATTCTCTGGCTCTACACTTATAATTTCTAATGTTACTGATCCGTTAATATGTTCTTGAATTTTAGCTTATGGGAACGATATTCCCGCTTCTCAAGCACCTTTCTCTGCAAAAAGATGTTAGGCCCGCATTGTATGAAACGTTTCACATGCCAGAGTGGTTCCAAGGACAAGGAATCCCACAAATTGAACAAGCAGTTTAGGAATTACAACTGACACATAGGATTACTGGAAGGCTAAGCCAGCTAGGCAACATGTGAGAATGTTTGTACAATATGTATAGATGCATGATTTTGTTCAATGCGGAGTAACCATGTTCAAGGGGAGGGTAAGGGATAAAAATGAATTGTAATTCAGCACAATTATAGACCTCTATTTGTGATGTGCTTCTTAATTTATCCTTGTATAGCACTTCTTTCTGTTTCTGTCATTGACAGTTCGATGATCTAACAAATAGTTCCACGAACCTGAGGCAGTAAAGTTCTAGATGGTCTTATAATGATGTACAAGCATATACATACATATTTGTGACATGAGAATTTTTTTTGCACGGCTCGTCATCTTCCTCAAGTAACTTTCATGGCAGGTCTCTTATCTTCATTGCATCTTAGCAATTTGTCACCTAGTGAACGTAGCACGTCCATAATTGAAACTTAAACACAAGAATTTGGTTGATTATTTGCTGATGAGATGAAATAAATCGTAGGTCAACACTAAAAAACCACAAAATTCAGTTAACTCAGAACACATAAATTACATAAGAGTAACGTCAAAGGTAAATCAAGGAATACTGAAACAACAATTTTATTGGCTATATCATGAGTTGGACCAATTACATCGTAGTACATGGCAACTGTACAGATACAACAGGTAACTTTTCTCATATTTACATGCACCAACTAGCGTGTATACACCATCCATTCACGTCGCAAAACAGGGTTTCATTGCCAAGGATTGACCTTGAAAAAAAAAATCCCACGAAGCCAAATCATGCTCCAAAAGGAAACGTGTTGTTCCATGAGCCGAGTAACTTCAGAAACTGACCCTACTTGTGAGGATAGATGAGTAACTTCAGAAACTGTAACCCTATTTGTGAGAAAAGAGCTTGATTGGCAAGCTCAACTATATACTACTGAAAGCCATCGGTGTTGCAATGCTTCAATGGCCGTTGGTCTCTTTTTGGGATTTATTTGCAGCAGGTAAGAGAGAAAATCAACAAACTTCTTGTCGGGGCATTGCAAGTGGCGCTTCAAAGATGATTTCTCTGGGATCAGATACTCCAACTGACCTGTCTCCTGATTTTTTTAACAGGAAATGGAATAAGAAAAACAAGTACTGTGTGCTGAATGAAACTAAGCAAAGAACAAACAACTTAACTTCCTATGCCAAAGATCTTCATAGTGAAAACAAACAAATTATGCCTTTTAGTATAAGTGCAGGGTTAAACTGTTGGGTTCTTGTGCCCCTAAAAATGATGCGCGGGGATGGTGTACAACTAACTGGGATACTAATACATATTGACAGGGGAGCCAGATCGAAGTAAACAGCAACCTATTTGATTGGGTGTTAACCATCGAGCCTGCACCTGCAGATCAGATTCTTACTTTCTTTAGCGATGAAGCAGAATGAGAAGACCTCTTTTTCTTTGCGAGTTGAGACTTCTTCCAAACAGTATCTTGTTGCTATTGGTTATGTTACTTGGTACAACATTATTTTCGCAGGCTTTTACTTCTACACAGCTTTTACTTGGTACAACAATACCTGTATTTGAGCTATCAGCTTTTACTTCTACACTATTTGAGGTTTTGTATATGGCATAAAAAAATTAAAAAAAGTGCTGCAGCATAAATAAGCCTCTATTGCAAAAATACAAAGTAACTGTACTGCTGGTGGCATTTACCATGCCACTCATGTGGTACAAGGGGTCCTTAAAACTAAACAAAGACTAGGATTTTCAGGTCATAATGCAAAAATTGGCACATATAACATCACAGATTTGGTTTGAACTATATGTGCAAACTAAGTTATGTTGATAATATTGGCATATAATCCAATGGTTACCTCATTTTTGTGGAAAAGGTCATGGTCATCTGTGAAGTACTTCTGTGTCTCCTGTCCCAACGCAAGCATTTCCATATCAATTGGACCAATTGTCCCGATCATGCGAGCAAGAATGATTGGTACTGACTCATTAGGAAAGAGCACCTGTGACATGTTGAAGGGGTTGCAATCACATATGACTTCTTTCAAAAAGCAGAACATAGTCTCTGTTAGACAATGTATATGTGCTGTATGCGCTAGGCCGGCCCTGGATAGCTAGAGGGATACGGGGAGATCTTGATTGGTTCTGTTTCCATAAACCTCAAGATCTCCTCACCCCTATATATATGTACACCTATCCCTCTATCAATCCAATCTATTATTCCATGCAATCTCATTGCTTTCAGTCTCTACTACTATTTTTAGTTCAAATAGTAAAGATCATATCAACATAATGATTCCCCATTATGTGCATTCTAAACTGCAAGTAATTTTCAGATGTTTAATCATAAGCTTTAGGAACCACAGGAATGAAGCCACCACCCAGGTTAGTGTCTTCTTCAATTGAATTTGGGTGCCTATTTCTTCTTAATGCAATGCCACCTAAGGTTCTTTTTAAACGAGTCAAGCACCTGTGGAGTTCCTGTATATTGGTCTTCTCTGGATTAAGAGAGTAACAAAACAAGGTAACATAACACAATGAGAACATCAAATGCCAAAAGTTATTTGCCACAGTAAATGCCAACACAATGACAAATTAGGTTGTGCTGACAGTTATTTACCACAGTAGGGGCTGTTATAAAAAATTGCCAACAGTTGCAAGATAAGCTTAAAAGACACGTAAGGATTTAACTGTCGGCACGATCATATTTGTAATTTCAATAGGCTTTTTCTAAGAATCATTTTCTTTCGCTGCATACAAGATTTCAATGTGTTGAGAGTTTAGTATAATACCAAACAAAACATAGAATAGGAAGTCAAGATGAAAACTTACTTCACCCGTGTACAGTTCAGCCAAGATGCAGCCAAGGGACCAAATGTCAATTTTCTGATCATATGGCAAACCCAGGATGACCTCAGGAGATCGGTACGAGCGTGATTGAATGTATAAGTTTAAGTTGTCTGACAAAAAGCAGCTGCTTCCAAGATCAATAACCTTGATTTCACATCTGCTGTAGCTCTTCAGAAGGATATTCTCTGGTTTCAGGTCACAGTGAACAATGTTTAAATGATGCAAGAACACCAAAGCCTCCAAGCATTGCCGAGCAATAGCCTGAAAGCAAGACAAAAGGCTCATATTTCAGTAGACAATTTTTTGTTTACACCTAATAAAATTTAATCACGCTTACAGTATTTATCCAAACATTTTTTAAAAAATATACTCAGATAGTTGATCAACAAAGATTGAAAAAAAACTTTCTTTTACAGAAGTACAGAGATTGTTTCCACCTAATAAAATTTAACCACACTTAGACTATTTATTCAATCATTTTTAAAAATATATACTCAGATAGTTGATGAACAAAGACCAAACGAAGTACTCCCTCTGTTCCAAAATGTAAAGTTTTCTCCTAAGTCAAACTTCTCTAAATTTGACCAAGTTTATAGAAAATAAACCAATATCTACAACATCAAATCAGTTTCATTAAATTCACCACAAAGAATGTCTTGGTAGTGCATTTATTTGATATTGTAGATGTTAATATATTTTTCCTATAAACTTGGTCAAAATTAAAGTTTGACTTCGGATAAAACTAAAACCTCTCACATTTTGGAACAGAGAGAGTAGGATATTACATGGTTAGCTATAAATGCTTTTTCTGATTATTTGAATTTTAACGATCAGAGTTCACAGAATAATTAACGGTTCCATATAACAGTTATACGCAGTTATTTGATCACAAAATAGTCACACATACCTGTATTCTGGGCAATGAAAAGTATAGCTCATCGCCAGACTCTTGATTATATTTCTGAAACTCATACAGATTTGCGCGTAATAATTCAGTGACAATGAAGAGATGCTCCTGTTGAATTGTTTCACTGTTAGCATTTTGCGTGTTCAAAAAAAAAGCTTGGATAATATCAAACAGGGAAAATATTGAAGTATACATCACGAACAGGGAAAAAAAACTTGTATTGTTAATGTATCCTTAGAACTTTGAATGAACAGCATCCTTAAGAGCAATATGATTGTACACTGAATTCAATGTAAAACAAAGCAAAAGACTTAGTTTCACTGAGTCTATGCATCACACACCTGAAAGTAGAAGTAATCATAGAGACGAAGTATGTGATGGTCATCATCTGGATCATACTTATTGACAAACTTAAGGAGCTTTATCTCATCCAAGCTCTGGTCAAAGAAATCCTTGTCATTTTTTATTATTTTAAGGCATACATCAACTCCAGTTTGAAGATCGTGTGCACGTACAACCTTGCTAAATGCAGCAGAACCAAGATACTCGGTGACACGATATCTTCCAGTTATAACTGAATCCATGACAATAGGAAATTCTTTGTTTTCCTCAAAGCCAGTCCTGCAGTGAACACCTATAGCATGAGCATACAATATCCCTAGAATTATTTGGCAGCAGAAGAAAATAAGAAAAATATCTGATGCACACCTGTTCTTCCGGTGGAAAATTTTCAAGCCAAATACCTCATACTCCTGATGAAACTTAGAGAGTGCAGGATCCACTTTTGGATCTTCCTGAAATTTGTGAGTGGTAGAGTTTCGAACATTTGTATCTGCTGTAACAAAATCTTCCACCCCATAAACATCTAAAGGGTCAGTGTTCTCAGGAAAAGGATGTATGCTGTAGCTATCTTTTAGAAATTCTTCGCCATCAGCATTTTCCTCATTTGTTACCACGCAAACATCAAGTTTTTCATTGCCTCTGAAGTCATGTTCAAGCCCAACATCTGCAAGAGATAATTACAGTTAAAAAGAAAATCATTTAGTCCATAAAAAAAATCATTGGGAACGATGAATTTCAGAGTTACAAAGGCATACAAATCTGGAATGAGAATCAATTGCATCATGGACATGTAGAACTAGATTCCAGCTTGCTTTGCAATTATATCCACTGGTGTGGAATTTGAGCAGTGATTTTAAATTCAATGCACCATCATGAATCCTGAACTTGACGCCAAACAAAGTTGGAATATTTTGAGATGTGCAAAGCAGAACGGTAGACAGGAATGAAAATTCCAATCGCTTAAAAGAAAAGGTGATCCAATTACAACGTCGTGAAGTGAGTTCCTTCTACATTTGCTTGATTTTTTTGCGAAATGCAAGAAATGGAACTTAACAAAAGGAAAGAGGTCAGAACTACTTACTCTCAAGAGCATCTGCATCAGCCAAGTACGGACTAAGCATTTGAAGCTCCTTCTCCAGAGCACTAAGATCCAACCCATCGCCCTCTCCTTTCTTGAAATCCACTAATGGATCACCAGCGCCAACAAAGGCATTCAGCCTGAACCGGAACGCTTCTGCGACGCACTCATCAAGCACCTCCGTATGGTCGTCCATGATCTGATACCTCCCATAGACAGCATAGCAAGAATCTCTCACCAACTCCTCACCATTCTTCTTTTCCCTGTAACAGCAGCCACAGGGCGGTGACAAGCACACATTCACCTCTGCGCACCCATCAGAATCCGCAATGTGGTCTCTGTGTACGTGCCTGCGGCCGAAGCCATCGTCAAGCTCCCGCATCTCACTCCGCCGCAAGCTGACGTCAGGACCAACAATGAACTTGTCCTCCCCTTCGCTGCCGTCGCTCTCCGGCTTGCTGTGGGGCAGGTGGTTGTCGCGGAGCCAGTTGTCACCGAAGAAGGGATCGGTGGTTTCGTACTCACGCGCCGTGCCGAACTCCATCTCGGACGAGGAGGCCTCCGACGGAGCGCGCGGCGGCGACCACAGCCCGCACGAGTTCAGCGTTTCTGATCCCCACGGGGAGCAACCGAGCCCAGCAAAACCGACCAAAATTAGTAAACAAACTTAGAGCAAGCACCATCCGATCACGAGAGGAATCGAGATTGGCAGCGGTGTCAGTGAGTGCTTGGACGCATTAGAGTGGATAAACACCATCGCAAGCATGCGGTACCTGAGGGCGTAGAGCTCATGCTGACGAAGGTATCAGAGGAGGAGCTGGAGCACGGGCTGGCGATCGCGACGCCGCCGCCGCACGAGGCGCGCAGCCGCAGCGGCGGGAGCTGGGGGTCATCGAACCCGGAGAACTCAGTGGCGGAGGCTGCGCGCACGAGGCCGTGCTCCCCGCGGAAGCCCGCCACGGCCCCCTCCGCGCCAGGCGCCGACATGGCTGGGTTCGGAGCCCACGCGCGCCCGGGTCAAGCTCGCGGCCGCTCAGCCCGCACCGCCGCTGCCATTTGAAGCGAAGCGAGCGCGAAGCAAGCGGGCGGGCGGGCGGACGAGGCAGCGGCAATGAGGGAGACGCTGGGCGAGGCGGCGGGCGGCACGGCACGGGATCCAACGGCCGCCGCGCCCGGCGTCCGCGCAACAACTCTTCTAGAGCGAGCGAGCGAGTAGCTCTGGCCTCTGGGTGCTGGGACCCGCCGCCCCCGACGAGACAGGCGGCAGGCCCAGCCGTCGGCGTCCGCGGGGATCCGGGGGCGGGGCGGGGCGTCGCTGTCGCGTGGCGATGCGGTGGGTGGTCGGGGAGGTGGGGAGTGGAGTCTCCGATGTGGAGTGCCGCCATTATTGTCGGTCGCTGCCGCGCGGGCCCGCAACATACCTGGACGCCGTCCTCCTCGCGCTGCTTCGCTGGGGAGGTGGGGGATGGGATCCTCTGCGCCTGCCGGGCCGGCGGCGTGTCCCGTGAGTGCACCGCGACAGCCAAACGCTACGGGCTGGTGGCTGGCGCTGGCGTCGGATCCCAACAGCAGAAGGGGACACCAGATCCGCCGAGGCGCAGGCGGCTTCGTACTCGACGCATCACCCTCTGTGATTCTGTAAACAAATACATTCGAAATTTCAAATGACTTCAGTTGCTGCATTTGTAATTGATTCTCGCCCTGTTCGCTTCAGCTTATTCAGTCGGCTTATCAGCCATCAAACAGTGTTTTCCTCTCACAACAAATCAGCCGTTTCAGCTTTTCAGCCGGCTTATAAGCTGAAGCGAACAGGCCCTCTGACAAAACACTAGAAGTGATCGAGTTTCAATTTCATGTTAAGCTATTGTGTTCAATCATGGATGCTCCTTTCATACTTCAGGTTTGATTTGTTGGAGGGAAAGATTGGAACTACAAATCGGGTCGCCGTGTGAAAGCACCACAAAAAAGGATTAGGCGCACCCTGACGCTGGACTAGAGAATTTCGTTGTCACTGTGGTTGGAGACTACAGGGGATAAAGCAGCTCCTTTCTCTGTCATCGACTGCTAACTTAACTACTAGATTGACGCTTAATTATGCACGCGTCGCGATTATAAATTTAATGCGAATGGTATTTAGTCGGCAGCGTACAGGGCTCCGTAGGATCATGCCGGAAAAGATATTAGAATAAGACATGTTTGCATGTGCTACCGTTAAAGTTTAGCAAGGGTTAAAGTTTAACCTATCTAAAGTTTAGCACTTCCACCTATTAGCACTTACGTTTGGAGATATGACTAATGAATACAGCTAAAGTCTATGAAAGTCACTTTTATCTCCTCACTTCCTCCCTTTCTCTCCCCCTTTTGTCTTTTCACAAGCCATTAGCATCATTAGCTTCTCCCCACCAGCTAATATTTTTTACTTTTTTGGTTTTAGGTGAGCTAATGTATAAAGATGCTAAACTTTAGCGCTTTCACATATTAGCCATGCGACCCTAAGATGGAAGAACATGCAAACAGTTCACCCTGCTGCATTTCCAGCCGGTTCTTGATCTTCTCTTTTTATCAGGTGATTTCTTCATCTCTTGATCAAAGCAATTAATGGTAGTCTGGTAGATCTGGCAGGCGTCAGGTGCTACTCCACAATCCCCAAACACATTGGAAATGGAAAGGAAAAGGGTAGTGGCAGAAGTATGTCTGATTCTCGTGTAGCATTGCTGTATCTTGCCAAAGCCATTGGCCTGAAAAGCCAATGCGATCAGACAGGCTCCTCTCACGAGCACCTCCTCACCAAACTACAGGACTCCTGATCCAGATCTTCTTTCCTGTTTCTGAAGACTTCGTCCAGTTCTGGTACCACCGGTATCAGACTGCTGGAATATGACAAAATATCGTCAGACAATTTGCCGTACATGTAAGCTAGTGCAGAGAGAACAGCATCCATAGCGTAGCACTGTATATGGATTGTGGACTTGCAAATTGAATCACGTTCTTTTCTTCTGACGGCATGCTGTTATTGTATAGTTGAAGCTGCAAGTAATCACTGCTTACACCAAAGCAGATGTCCCAGGCTCTTCTGCAGAGAACAGTGCATCCAAGCTGACGTCCCAGGCTCCCAGCACCATGTAATCGAGTTTCAGTTTGAAGTATCAGCAAATGCTTGGCAATTTGAAAGTCAGGCCTACAACTGAACAGGAACCGACAACTCAAAGAACTTCACTCTCCTTAACAGATTACACCAAAGAATTTCGTATTTAGCTCCTCTTCAGCACTTCTGTTTGATATGTACTACTAGTTCTTTACCGCTGCAAATGAACCTACAACTCCAGTACACCAAAGCAGCAAATTGCATTTGAGGTCAACAGCAAAACATTTTACAACACTTGAGTGTCAGGTACACCGGAGATGGGCAAGCAAGCAGGCGCACATCATTCAGTACATGCTCCTCAGCAATACTGAAAGGGCTACTAATTACACGAGTGAACCAATCAGGGAGGCTCCGCCTAACTAAACCCCAGACAAAATAATCATTAGCAAATGGAAGAGGGTTTCTGCTTAGTGGGCCAGAGGGGCAGACTACAATGCAGGAAGCCGCGCCGGCTGCAAGCAGGAACCTCACTCATTACCCAGTTTTAGAGACCCATCTTTTATAAGCTTTATGCTAAGGCTATTGAAGCGCCCTCTTGAATAATGCCTTGACGCCTTTCTCCAGTCTGTGCCAGTCTTCATCATTGCGACAAATTCTTCATAGCTAATTTTACCATCCTGCAGAGACAATAAAAGTTTTTGCATCTTTAACAGATGAATAAGATTCAAAGGCAGTAGCTATTTCAGAAGGCTTCTGCAAATCATCACCTTATCCGTGTCAACCTCATGCAATATGTCATTGACCACGTCCATGCTATCGGCTCCTCCATCCTCCACCAGGGCTTCCTGAAGCTCCTCAGGCTCAATGAAACCATTGCCATCCTTGTCGAAAAATAGGAAGGCCCGCCGAAGGTGCTCATCATTTGCCATCCTTTGTAAGTGAAGCGAGACAGCCAAAAATTCACCATAATCTAGTGCTCCTCTACCATTTGTATCCACCTATTATTCCAACCACAAAGATTAGATACAAATAAACATCTTCTTCTCACTAATATTCCCTCTGTCCCAAATTATAGGTTGTTTTGACTTTTTAAGATTCATAGATTTTGCTATGCACTTAGATATACGCTATGTCTAGATGCATAGCAGAAGCTATGAATCTAGAAAAGACAAAACGACCTACAATTTGGGACGGAGGGAGTACTAGAGTAAGCCAACTGGGTACTTAAGTTCTCAAGTTGGCACTCAAATTGCAAAAAATGGTCTTATATGGATCCAAGCAATCAAGGGAAAAAATAAAGGTCAAATTAAATTAAAGCAATATACTCAACCTAGACAAAATAAATTAGTTCAGTGACATGTCAGCTACGGGGCCCTGGTTCTAACAGCTTTCAAAAATCATACAGAACAAGTATAACAAACAGGTCCTTCAGGGAAATGGGATTAAATGTTTCATCATGTCCTTAATGCCATATTGTTAGCCTCCACAGTCCCTAGGACAAAGAACTGGAGAAAAGGCAAACCATTTGCACCACCTGCCCACCTGGTACAACTTTAGCTAACTTTGCTGGTTTCATGGGAAACTTACGATCCAGCATATTAGAAATCAAAGGTAGCAGAAACCGTGTAATTCAGATCAACTAAAACTGAAAATGGTGACTCAACCCATTAGACGGAAAGTACTTACAGCTTCGATAAGCATTTGCACTTCAGATTCTGCAAGATGGGAACCAAATTTTGCGATCCCGTTCTTCAACTCTTCATAAGAAACTTTACCATCATTATCAGTATCCATCACTTTGAACATCTCTTTTATGTCCTCAACCTCTTCAGCAGACAAGTGATCAGCAATAACCTAGTGAAGTACCATACTGGTGTTTGTCAGTAAAGCAAATGTTTCCATAGTAGCTTGCGAAAGAATGCAGTAAAGCACACCCAATCAAATTCATGAGAAAGGAAGGTTTCGAACCCTTAGAGCTCTTCTTTTGAATCTGTTCATCCTTGAAAACTGTTTCAGCCTTGACTTCACGATATCTCCAAGAGGAACATTTGGAGCTTTCTTAGCATTTTGAAGCCAGGGATGCTCTGCAATAACAGAAATAAAGAACCTGAGCGCTATATCGAAAGAAGTAGAAAATGCCTGAACAGAAAAAGGGGGGACAAAATGGGATGATGCCTAGTAACACGTGCCAGATGGACTTCCAACATTATTTAAGATCTATACACTGAAAATTTAAATAACTCACAGTTTGGTTATGAGTGTAAGAAATAACAGCAAAAACTGAACAAACGTGGTGGCACCTAATTCATTTGGGTATTTGCCGTGCGTGGAACAAATAGCATTTAGAAATTGGTGTTAGCCCTCTTTTCTTAGATAAACAGCAACCGTTTTTTACCATCTTTTCTTTTGAAAACCAAAACCTACAAGTAACTGCAATCTGGCACTTGCCATAAGGCACGATAACAAAATACATCTACCTCCAAACACTGTCTTGAATTAGGAGCTACACCAAAACAGTAAAACATTTACAGTATCTGTTTACTCAACTTTGATCCATCAATTTTCACTTTTTTACTGTCATTAATCGCTTGTACAAATCACAGAATTACACACTGTACCTAGCCAGATTATCTAAGCAGTAAGCAGGTAGTTAACAAACTTGGAAGCCAGAAAGATGGCAGAAACTATAGCTGGACCAATTACAGGAACAAGGATTCAGACTAGATCATGCAGAAGTTTTATCAGATGTTTTGAGCCCTCAGCACATCTTATGCAACGTGCCAATGTAGCAATTTGACAAAGGAAAAGGTAAAAGCACGATTTACAACTTACCAAGAACTTGTTTTGCCGTTAGCCTGAGTTTTGGATCAGGCTGAAGCATCTGCCGAACGAGATCTTTAGCATTATCTGAAACATTGGGCCAGGGTTCTCGCTTAAAATCTATATTTCCCCGAAGTATAGCTTGTGCAACTCCTTGTTCAGTCTCTGCAATTTTTGTCTGGTAAGATCATTTGCACAAGAGTAACTCTGAAGGACAAAAGTTTCTCACAAACGAAAGCCCTTTACCAGCCCAAAATGGAGGAACACCACATAGCAAAATATACAAGATAACACCAGCACTCCATATGTCTATTTCAGGTCCATAGTTCCTCTTCAGGACTTCAGGAGCCATGTAGTAGGGACTTCCCACAATTTCGGAAAACTTTTCACCTGAAAAAGGAAAACAATGCCTTTATGAATTGAGACAAATAGCATACAGACATTTGACAAAGGAAAACAAAGGCACACAGCACAAGGCTTGTAATTTAGATCATTAAACCATAACCAAATTCCACCACACCCACATAGTGCAGTGGAAAGTTTGCACCAGAATGGTTTTTTTGACTATATGTGGATGATAATTTATAAAAATTTGCCAAGACAATTATTGCACTGCAGCCAAAGTAAGGGATCATTTGTTTAGGAGATAAGAAGCTACATATGTTTACTTCTAAGTCTAATAGAAGTTGCTTGAAACATATATCCAAATTAGTATTATTGTTGTACAGAATCTAGTTTCCCAAAATAACTGAACTCAGTTGCAACTGAATAAGCATACAAGGTTATGTACTGGTTGAGAGACAAGTCAGCTATGTCGGGCAACAGCTATGCGACGTATGCTCCCACTAATTATTTCCAAATTCTAAAAATAGCAGTGAGGCAATGAGCCAACAGGCGAACCTAGCTCCTAGATTCGAATCTCTGAGCTCACCACACAGTCTGCAATAAAGCTATCCAGAATGCCTTCAGAAGCAACAGCAACAAGTTACATTGAACTGCTAAGTGCTGTCATGTCCAATATCACAACTTGTTCCCAAAAAGTAAATCTAAAGAAGTGCTAACGTTACAGGCTTATACAGTACTAGAAGAGAAAAATCAATTCCGCCTCAGATTACGCAAGCACGAGAAAAGCAATTAGCTACAGCAACGACCACTACCGGCGACCAAACCCACGGATCCAGCCAGAATCCACGAAAAGAAGTCCAAAATTGCGGCCAGCAGTTCCCCCAAATCAGGGGCGGATCTCGATGGCGGGAGCTTACCGGGCTTGAAGAAGATGGAGAGGCCGAAGTCGATGGCCTTGAGCGGCGAGTTCTCCTTCTTATTGGCGAAGAGGAAGTTCTCGGGCTTGAGGTCCCGGTGGATCACGCCGTGGCGGTGGCAGAGCTGCACGACCTCGACGATGGTGCGCGTGACCGCGGCCGCCGCGCGCTCCGTGTAGTGGCCCCTGGCGACGATGCGGTCGAACAGCTCCCCGCCCTCGCAGAGCTCCATGACGAGGTGCACGGCGCCGTCGTCCTCGCACGCCTCCCGCAGCGACACGATGCTGGGGCTCTTGGGCAGGTGCCGCATGATGGCCACCTCCCGCCGCACGTCCTCCACGTCCACGGGCGTCCGCAGCTTCCGCTTCGAGATCGACTTGCAAGCCAGCAGCTCCCGCGTGCCCCGGTCCATGCACAGGTACGTCACCCCGAACTCACCGCGTCCCAGCTCCCGGTCCAGCGCGTACTTATCCTCGATCCCGGCGCCCACGTCGCACCCCTCCTCCCCGAGCACCGACAGCCGCTTCTTCTCGCCGCCGCCGCCGCCGCCCCCGCCGGCCCCGCCGCCGTTCCGCGCCTGGTGGGGCTTCTTCTTCCCGCCGGCCGAGGCCGGGAAGTGCGACGACTTGACGTCCTCCCGCGCCGCGGCGGCCGGCGAGCGGCAGCAGTTGCCCGATGGCTGCCGCGCGAGATCGGGAGTGGGGGCACTAGGGTTTGCGCGGCATTGTGCGCTGTGCGAGTGGGGGA
>NC_028452.1:16993585-17042955 GCF_000263155.2 Setaria italica | reverse complement strand
GGGTGGGAGCCGAGGCGAGGCCGAGACGGGACGAGACGGAGGCCAGGGTACCAGCGAGACCTGTGTCGGGTATAACGGTAAGGACGAAACGTGGGGGATGGGTTTTGAGGTACGCGTAGCGCGGCAGTGTGGGGCCAGAGGAGGTCTCCACGTCGTGCTGTTCTCACTCCTCTCGAGAGCCCGAGGGGTCACTGGAGAGCGGGCCCGGAATGGGGTCTTGCGGGGGGTTCGGGCGTGGTGGGCCCCGCGGTCGCCGGGGAGTTTGATGAGTGTTTGACTGGGTCCCGGCCTCCCGGGACGGACCTCTGGTTTCGTTCGACTCGACAGTCAGACAGGCCGTGGAGTGGACAGAGGAATCGGATAATCTGCCGAGATTAAAAAAACATGCGCTCGAGTGTATTGGTGATTAGGGATTTGTTTAACCTGAAAGTTCCAAGATGAAGACCTGTGGGTGTCAGGAATTAATTTGTTGGGGCTTGGAATGTCGAGCTAGTGTTGTTTGCATTTGCAGGCTAGCGTCCTGTGACTGAGGATTTAGATTTGGATGGTTTTCTGAAATGTTCTTCATGAGAATAACCTTAAAAAACTGAAAGTGCCTTTTCTTGCCCTAAACTCTTGTGATTCCGTAGTTACCTTCATCTCTTTGTGACCGAGTCAGATGCTTCCAGTTACACACACTTTCGCTCCTGATTTTCCACGCTAATCAGCTGGCAAAGGTCTGTCAAACTCAACATAGACCAGGGTTTCACTTCGTCGGTTTCCCCTAACCACCGTGATGAAGCCACTTATTCCCTTTTGAAATACCACGCGAACGCAAGCTGTAATCCTTCTCTTTATTCTCTTTGTTTCTCGCTAAAAATATGCCAAATCAGAGGGGTTGGTAAGAGTTGTCGAAAAATGCGGTAAGCGTGAGGCTGAAGAATTCCTCGGGATATTCTTCTTGCCTGACCTGTTTCCTCCTCCAAAACCACGCGCTCCAAACGTGAAAAGGTCTGCACGATCATTTTCCAGTCATCCATCGTATTAATGATAATATTTTGCATGATGATTCTGGGTATGTATACTGGTGCACATACACCTCCAAAAATGTACAAATGCAAATGCTCACGTATAAGCACACATACTCGCCCCTACGAACACACGCACGCAACTCTACCTCTATGAGCATCTCCGAAAGACTCCGGCAAATCCTCAAGATTGATGAAGTTACTATTGGCGCCTCGATATTGACGAGCATGTCGCCTACCACTGAAAAAATAGCGTTGGTTAAATCCTGTAATAAATCTAGGAAAATGCGAGCATCAGTGCCGAGTCGAGGACTCGAACTTTAGTGGACAGGTTCCACCATAAGAAACCTTACCCGCTGAGCTATGCTCAGTTCGCGGGCTAGTAAGGTTAACTATGAGTCTTGATAAAAAAAAGGGCAAAATACAACCTTGCCCCTCCTAGATGACAAGACCAGCACCACCACTTTACACTCTGCTGTGGTCACAAACGGCTTTGACTGCACGTACTACGTACTACTTCCTCCGTTCCAAATTACTATTTGTTTTAACTTTTGTAAATATATAGCTTTTGCTACGTATCTAGACATACATACATCTAGATCTATATCAAAAGTGTCGCATTTAGTAGCCCGACAGTCCACCAGGGGGCTACCCAAGTGGTAGATTTGTAGGCAATGAGGATTGTGAGACCAAGAACTCAAAGGTAATTACAAGAACACGAAGATTTAGACAGGTTCGGACCTCCAGAGAGTAATACCCTACGTTATATATTTTGCTGGATTGTATTGCTGGTATACGGAGAGTTGAGATCGGTTGGGATGCCCTTGGGAGGTGCCCTTGGCCGTCTTATATAGATTGACGACCTAGAGTTACAAGTCAGTTTGAATCTAATCCTAGTCGGTTGTTACATAGAAAGCTATCTGAGTCGGATTACAACAAGTATCCTGCAATATCCAGGCTGATTTGAATCGTCCAGCCTCCTTAACTTGCACTCCTAGTATCTTCACGTCCTTGGTCCGCACGATCTGGTCGGGTGGGCCTACTTGTCAGGGCCGACCAGTATCCTGTTCAATGGGGACCCATGGGGTACCCATATCCTCAAGCCCGCGAGCGATGTGTAGGCGAACAGGAACCTGAGGACATCGCAGCGAGGCTTGGAATGTGGTCGGCTGAAGCTGCGATGACGCCATAGTGACGGAGAGGCTGCACAGTGCTCAAAAAAGAAGAAAATTCGAACGAACGCAGAGCCATATGCGTAGAGCGAAGTCAAGGGCCGAGCTGATGGATGTTGGGAATCCAGTAGGTCGCTGCGAAGGACATGGAGGCATCGCAAGACGCACTCCATATGGAGTAGACCTCGAGCATTGAAGCGATTAGTATAATCGGTTCAATGGTCAAAAAGGAAGAAAAAAATGGATCCCAAAAGCATGTCCTACTGCTTGAACACAAGGATAGGCGAAGCCACGGAGGCTCACCGACCCGAAATAAGCGCCCAGCCCTCGAGCGTGAGAGCGAAGACTGGCGGAGCCACGGAGGCACACCGGCCTGAATAGGCGCCCAACCCCCGAGTACAAGGACTGGTGGAGCCACGGAGGCGCGCCGACCTGAAATAGGCGCCCAACCCCTGAGCGTGACTGCTAGGACTAGCGGAGCCACGGAGGCACGCCAACCTGAAATAATCGCCTAGTCCCCGAGCGTGAGCGCGAGGACGGACGGAGCCATGGAGGCACGCCGACCTGAAATAGACGCCCAGCCCCCTAGCATGAGGACTAGCGGAGCCACGGAGGCACGCCGTGAAAAACATAATGGAAAACCCACGAACTCCGTCGAGCGCATGCGGCGTAATAATAGAAAACTCGCAGATTCCGTCCAACGCGTGCACCGCAATAACGAAAAACCTGCAGATTCTGTCGCTAGGTCAAGCCGTCGTCTTCAAAAGTCGAATGGGCATGGTTCCATTTTCATTTCCATCCGCCACACTCGTGTTGCCACCGCCGCACCTGTGAACCCTAGGTCGCACCACCGTGCGTTCCAATCTGCTCGCGCGTACTCCTCTACCGCCACCCAAGCCGTCGCGCCGCTGTATGCGAATCAAGGGCCTCGCAGTTATTAGATCCAAGTCCTAGGAAGTAAAAACCGAGGAGATGGCCAAGCACAAGCACCAGATCCATCTTCAGTCTGGGTAAAGTTCGTGATGACGGAGGAACGCATCCAGGCGCTCGTCGGCCAGGGTCTCCTGTGACCCAAGGCGCTGCTCGAATGGAAGGCGACCGTCGGGCAGGAATTCCCCAATGAGGACAATATGGAGACAATGGTCTTCACATCTTTCTTTGAGCACAGATTTGGGATCCCTTGCGGGAACTTCTTCCGTGGATTGCTAAACTACTACAAGATCGAGCTGGTACACTTGAACCTCAACTCCATTCTTGATATTTCAGTTTTTATCCATCTATGTGAGGCTTACTTGGGCATTCCCCGCCCCCCAATTTTGATCTGTGAAAGTACCTATATCAGTGAAATTTGTGTTGACACGGGGAAGCCACGAGTGATTAGGGGATGTGGATTTTCGCTGCGGCCGAAGAGGCTGTAGGAGTACTTCGACCTCGAGTTGAGGGAATCCAACAAGGGCTGGCAGAAGGAATGATTTACGGTCGCCAATCAGAAGCCCGAGCTCCCACCGCGTACCGGATACGCCCCAGTGACCATGCCCGAGTGGTCAAACTAGCCAACCTCCACAGAGATGGTGCAGGTGAAGCAGCTCATGGAGGAAATCACTGACCTAAAAAGGCGTGGGCTCACAGCCAGAACTGTAAGCATCAACTTCTATCAGAGGTTAATGCAGCCGATCAAGAACAGGGTCCATCCGGCATATGAGTACACAGGACCACTAGATCCAACCCGAGAGGTGCAGTGAAAGGTGACCAAAGAAGAAGTCACCGATCGTGTATGTGAGTTTTTTGGCGGTGTCATCAAGAACAAGTGCTGCCCCAAGGCGTATTCCCTCAAAAGGTCGGCCAACCTGGTATGATCTTAACTTCATGGATTTCACGTTCCTGTTTTGCTTTTGTGTTGTCTCTGAATAATCTTGTTGATTGACCAGAGCCACGAATTTGATTTATTTTGCTCGGCATCGCTTCCTGAAGGGGCCGAGCAACAACGACCCAAGGTCCGCCCGACCACCAAGTCCGACCAACCACCTGCTATCCTTGATTGGGAGTCGGACTCCTCCATTGGGTCGAACGAGGATGTGCCAGATGAGGTCGGCCAGGCCAAGGACTCTGCACCAGTTGGACGCTGAACACGGCAGGTCGTGAAGAAGCTTCCCGCCTCCAAATCATAGAAGCCAAGCGGCAAGAGGAAGAAGGTGGCCACTAAGAAAGAGAAGGCTTCCCCGAGCACAGCCTCCATAGGTAGGTCAGCCAGCGAAGCGGATGAGGAGCCAGACACGCCGAGTCCGGCCGCCAAGAAGAAGAAGGTCGAGCTCCTTGAGATGACCGCGGTCGACGCCGAGCGGATCAAGGAGACGCTGAAGGAAAAAATCCATGGGGGCCGAGCAAAGGTGTGTTGTCGCCACCACCGCCCTTGCATCTCAAATTCTGAGTGAAGCAGAGCACCATGTAAGTGCAATCTGGTTATATTATCTGTTTTGTGGTTCTTTGGCTGCCTATCATACTTAAGGTGCCTCTTGCACCGATGATATAGGAGGGCCGTGCTAGATGATGAATCTGGTACGCAGGTGACTGTTGACTCATCGCATGCCGAAGGGGCGAGCAGCCGTGTCCTTGAACCTTCCTCGCCTCCAAAGGCCTGGGGGATCAAGATAGTCGTGCCGAAGGAAGAGCTGTACCAAATTCGGTGTCGCAGGAAGGCGTAGTCGGGGATATTGCTTCTTTGAATGCGGTTGCTTCGGACGTTGCTGTGGTCGGCTTCGGAGCTGAGCAGGTGGCTGGTGAGAGAGTCGGAGCCGAGTCTCACTTGGAAGATTTGCCCAGGGATGATCCGCTGCCGGAGATGTCTACCGGGGACGCTGGCGTGAACATGCAAGGAGGAGATAGTCCCAATACCCTGGACTTCGCCAGGACTAACCTTGCTGGGGACGTGGCCAAGGACAAGAAAGATCTTGCCGAGCTGCGGCAGTCATCCTCCAGGATTTCCGAGTTGTTATTTATAAGTATGCCGACCAACCCGGAGAACCTATATCTGAAATCCCGTTTCTTTGCAGTGCTCTGATTTTTAGAGTGTGAACAGAATCTGGCCGCGCGTGCTCATAAAAGGGCAGACGTGATTCAGTAAGCCGAGGGGTATCGCCTTAAGGTACAACAGCTTGAGGCCGACCTTAAGAAGGCCAAAGAAGACGCCGAGGAGCAACTTAAGCAGAAAGACCTGGAGCATGCCGAGCAGAAATAGATCCTCGCTGCACAGTTGAAAGTTACGTTGTGCCGACCTGTTGACTCGATTCTGTCCTTGAAGTCTTGGTGCTGATGTGTGCTAGTTCGAATGAGCAGATGACGAAGCGAGGGAGCAGAGGCTAAAGAGACACCTCAAAGAGTGCGAGGCTGTAAATGCTTGTCTCCAGCAAGAGCACGACGTGGCGGTTCACCATGAGTACGCTGTGTCGCAGAAGCTAGCTTACGAGGCCAGCTTGCGCAAAGATATTGACCGCTGCTTAGAAGTTGCACTGCAAAGTCTTCAGCGTGACCAATTGGTGATTGCAGGGCTGGAGGTGGAGCTGGAGGATCTGCGTAGGACGGCCAGCTACATGATGGACATGGTTGAACCGGAAGCCGACCCGACCACACCGACGCTAATTCTCGATCGCCTTAAGAGTGCGTGGTCGGCTGAAGTAACTGCTGAAGGACACTGCGGTGGAGTGCGTCAAGAATGTCTTGGCAGTGTTGAAGATGCACTTCCCGCGGATTCCTTTGGAACGTGCTGGTGCAGGGGTCGCGTCGAACTTCGACGTAGAGAAGCTTCCGGAGCTGGCCAAGGAGTTTAACGGTGTAGCGGAAAACGTCGTTCAGAAGCTGGACCTGTAAAATAAATCTTGTGGTGTATCAAATTGTGTGATGAAACAAGTGATCAAATTTATTTAGCGTATGTGCAAAGAAAGGGCTCCATCCCTCCCTTGGTGTATACGACAGGACAACGTGTAGCTAAGGCCTGTAGCCACTAAGCGTCTAGCCTTGCCTAACCCGCATTCTACTGAGAGCGGATCTCGAGCTTGTAGAAGGGGTGAACGAAATGCTGTCTAGGTTTCGCGAGCTAGGACGCCGACCACACTAGTTAGTCGTATTGCCTTGAGATTGGGAAGGAGGAGAATGAGAGACCTAGAGGACGGCGCCTGGGGGAAGTCCCCGAGCTTGAAAGCGAGAGGTATGTCGAACAGGTCAGACAGCCCCCGAGCGTTGATAGCGAGTGGTCTGTCGAACAGGTCGGACATATCCTGAGTGTTAGGAACAGCTCGCAAGGGAGCAAGAAGGAAGTAGGTACGCAAAGAACCTCACAGGTTTTATTCATTCAATAAAAAGGGAAAAAAGAATACATAGCTTTTAAGTCCTAAGGGTAGAAGCGCCGTAGGTGCTCGATGTTCCACGGACATGGGATGCCTGAGTCATCCGCCCATTGATTCGGTAGGTGCCTGGCTGGATGACTTCTTTGACGATGAAGGGGCCCTCCCAGGGAGCTGCCAACTTGTGAATGTCCTTGGTGGACTCGATCCGACGAAGCACCAAATTGCCGCCGTTGAAGGAGCGTTCTTTAAATTCCGATCATGGTAGCGCTGTATCTGCTGCTCGTGGCATGCATGCTGGCTGAGAGCCGCCACTTGGTGTTCCTCGAGGTTGTCGATGTCGACTCATCGGCTTTTTTCCACTTTGCCTTCCTCGTAGTACTGGATGCATCGGGCGCCAAAGGCTACGTCAGACGGCAAGACGAACTCTGAGCCGTACACCATGAAGAAAGGAGTGCAGCTAGTAGCCCGGCTGTCTTGGTCCGTAGGCCCTAGATGACAAGGGGTAGCTCGTATAGCCACTTGGTGGTGTACTTGGACGCGTTATCAGAAGGTAAAACCACTAGCGGAAGCAAAACGTTGGGGTCGGACGTCCCTAGCGAGGCCAGCCAGGACATCACTGGTCCCTGTCCTCGCCGTCCGAGGAGGGATCCCACTCGACCGTCCAACCCGGAGGGAGCTGGGGCGGACAAGTGCCAGCGGAGGAAGGGTCGGAAGCAGCAACTTCACCTGAAAAACAGGAGCCACAACATGGCTGAGCTACTAAGCTCAACAAGACTTAACCGACAGGAGTAAAGCTACTCCACACTTCTAGACATGCAAGGCTTTTTGGCTGAGGGGTTTGTTTGCCAAAAAGCACTAAGTAAAACTCTATTTTCAAGTTTTAGCTCCGGTTCTAAGTTCATTAACCGGTCTAGGTTTTGCAACCTATTCTAAGCAATCATAGAACCAGTCAAGGTATGTATATATCAACAAAACCATGTCATCATCAGATTCCTCCTTTACTCAGGGTGACATAGTGATCAAGCAGTCTCAAACTGTGAGAGGCAGACGAATCGATTCGAGTTCTTTAACCATGCATGGTGAACCTAACCTCACGACATCCGCGCACCCGGAGGTCGCTTCCTGTGTCGGCCTTCCCCATCAATCCCCTAACCCGTGTCGGCCTATTTCCTTTGGTGCAAGGTTCCACAGACCCGGCCTCTGCCGTTCTGTGACCACGCGTGCCACCACGTGCGACAACCAGCAGGGGAAACTCCATTCCAAGAACAATGGGGCGACCGCTCACGTTTAGGTTCAATCCAGTACTCAGCTTCCTCATCCCATACTAAGTATGAGGTTAGTACTTTCAAACACTTGATCACGAACACCACCACTGTCGGGCCTTAGTCAAGTTTCATAGATAGACGGGGCGATCATCCGACCACCAAAGAGTTACCCAAAATCCTGTCCCGTCCATCGTCCTTACAGTTGTGACAGGAGGAAGACAACCAACTCCTACAACTCGCGAGTGACAGGAAATCACTCGACTTTTACCGCTTCCTATTTAAGCAAGCGGCTACTCGGTCCAACAGCTAGTGTTCAGATCATGGGAAGCTACGATTTGCATCTAGGGTTCCAAACAACTCCTATACGTAAATGCACAAGCATGTTAAGGAAGGCATGCGCAAGTTTGGTAAACAACATAGGGTTTTTCATGCAACCGGGGCTTGCCTTCGAGCAAGGAGGAAGAGAACTGCTCGACTTCTGGGGCGGCTTCGGCTTCAGAGGGCAGGAGCTCAGCTACACCGTCGTCTTCTGGCGCCGGGTGCAGCTCGTAGAAGCCGTCGGCGAGGCGCAGCTCTACACGAATGCAATGCATTAGTTAGTATAGATGGTTATTTCAACAGCAACACTTGCAAGTCTGAGCCCAGAAACTCGCGACAAAAAGCAGGAGGGTGGGAAGGTTCAAGGGAGCTGGTGGAGATCAAGAGGTAAGGGTCGGAGGAAAGGAACTTGTGACCTGACCCTTAAACTAGAGCGTTGGTGTGTTAGGGATCCTCAGACTCAATCGCTGAAGGGTTCCCAAGTTTTACACATAAACCCTCGGTTTGCAGAAAAAGGTCACAACCGAGCCCTCGGGCGAGGCGGATAAGGGTCAGCGGAACAGATAGGGTCGGGTGAGACGGACCCGGGGTCGGGCGGATAAGAGGGGTCGGGCGGATAAGAGGGGTCGGGCGAAGCGGACAGAGGTCGGCAGCTTACCTCCTTCCTACAAGGAAAGCTTGTGGTCAGGAAGAAGTAGACTTGGGCGGAGGGGCTAAGGCTTTGAGCAACGACTAAGTCCGGCCGTGCTCCGGCGGCGGCGGTGCTTCTTGTGGATCACAAGTGAGCTCTTACGCAGCATGGAGGAGCAAGCGGCTAGATGGTTTGGGAAAAACGGAGTGGAGCGGAGAGGAAAGTTCCTCAGGAACTTAGTGTGTGGCGCTGGGAGCTCGAGCAGGGAGCAAGAGAAATGGCGGAAAGGCAGAAATGGAGGAGGGAACACCGGCGGGGCTCGCGCATTCCCTTTTATAGCGGCTGGGAAGGGGGAAGGGAAGCGGCGCGGGAGAAGGGGAGCGGCGCGAAGGCCGGGGAAGAAGCAATGGAGTGCTCTGCCTGGGTGGCGATTGAGCGACGAGGGCGGTGGTGCAGAACTTCGGGGATAACTCCAGCGGTCATTGGGCTCTGGCGTCAGGGCAGCGCAGGAGCGGGTATGCCGGTGGTTGAGATTTGGCGGAGGCGGGCGTCGTCGTGCGGTAGAGTTGATGGAAGTGACCGGGTTAACGACGCTAGAATCGAGGACGCACAGGTGAGAAGACAGGCAGCCGCAGGCGAGCGCGGAGCAACAGATATCCGGGCGGCTTCGGACAGGGCGGGGAAAGGAGCTGTCGCTGCCGTGGTCAGGGTTGGCGAAGGAGGAATCGTCGGGTAGCGAAGACCAGGTGGCGCGACTGTGTCGAAGTGATGGAAAAGACGGGCGACATCAGCTCTGCGGCCGGGATCTGGCGATGTGATGATGGACGCGGGAGGTGAGGCGTTGCAGAAAGGTTGCAGAGGGGCTTCCGCTGCAATTGGGGAAGGGGGCGCTAGAATCCATTCGGTCGTGGCCAGAGACGAGGCGGAGCGGCGGGCGTCGGAGAAGTTGAGCCACGCGGCAGAGAGACTCTGAAGCGGGCATGCAACTCGAGTGCGCCTATCGCGGAAGATCTGGGGGAAAAAGATCTCGCGGGTCCACCGGCCAAATAGAACGGACATTTTGGGAAGGACTTAGAAGGATCCGACGGTGAGCGGGGTTTGGCGGGGTCGGAATCGGTGACAAGCGGGGAGGGGTCGTGTCTCAGGGGTCGGGACTGGTCGGGAGGTTGAACACTTAGGCTTGGAAAGCTATGACAGGTGATCAGGGGCTCGGATTAAGATTAACTTGGAAGATTTGGGGCCGGTCGTCACACCCGGAGGCTGTCGAAGGTTTCTGCAAGGTCGGCTATAAAGTTCTCCTCATCCTTAGTCTTGACAATCATGTCATCGACGTAGGCCTCAATGTTCTATACAACTGCTTCACGAGGCAACCCTGGATTGCCTTCTGGTAGGCAGCGCCGGTGTTTTTTAACCCAAAGGTCATGGTGTTGTAGCAGTAGATGCTGAAGGGCATTATGAACGCCGTTTTGTCCTAGTTGGCAGGATTAAGGGCGATCTTGTGATAACCCTAGTAACAGTCAAGGAAGCACAGTGGGATGCTTCCAGCCGTAGAGTCTACGACCTAGTCGATGCGCGGAAGAGGAAAGGGGTCCTTAGGGCAATGTCTGTTGAGGTTGGTGTAATCAATACGCATTCTCCATTCACCGGTTTTCTTTTTTTACAAGGATTGGATTTTCTAACTAGTCGGGGTGCTTACATTCACGGATGAAACCAGCAGCTAAGAGCTTATTGAGTTCTACCCTAATGTCCTCCTTGCGATCTTGGGCGAAACGGCAAAGCTTTTGCTTGACCGGCCTTGCTGTCTTGCTCAAGTCCAAGGAGTGCTCAGCCAGCTCCCGCGGGACACTGGACATATCGGATGGCTTCCAAGCGAATATGTCCGAGTTGTCCTAGAGGAAACTGCTGAGCGCAAGTTCCTATTTGGGGGAGAGGTCGAACCCTATGAGGGTCGCCTTGGAGGGGTGTTCCAGGCCAAGGCAGATCTTCTTGACCTTTGAATTGGGCTATAGCGTTGTAGGCATCGGCTCCGTCTCTGCGATTGTGAGCCGGTTCTGGGCCTCAACGAGTATGGCGGTGGCATTGGCCGAGCACTCTAGGGCTTCAGCGAGCCGTAACACCTCCGTGTCGCACTTGTATGACGTCTCAACATCACCGTAGATAGAGAGGACACCGTTCGGAGCTGGCATCTTGAGGATGAGGTAGGTGTGATGCGGAATTGCCATGAACCTCGTGAGCATGGGTCTGCCAAAGATGGCATGGTAGGAAGTTTTGAAGTTGGCCACCTCGAAGGTGAAGTGCTCCGTACGGTAGTTATTGGGCGTGCCAAAGGTGACTGGCAAAACAACTCGGCCGATAGGATAGGATCCTTTGCCAGGCACGATGCCGTAGAAGGGGTCTTCACAGGGCTGGAGGTGGCCAAAATTGAAGTCCATGCGCTTCAGGGTCGGTGAAAATAATGTTAAGTCCGCTGCCACCATCAATTAGCACTTTGGGGAGGAGAGCCCGGTCTATGGTCAGGCAGACCACCAACGGATAGGACCCGGGATCTGGAATGTGTACCCAGTGATCCTCCCTGGAGAAGTGTGGCGGAACCGCCCAACTTAAGCTGGTTTAAGTGCGCCTAATCACCGTCGGATCGGCAATTATCCGAAACGCACCTAAAACAGCATAAGTCCGGTAGTCCGTCGAGTGTCCCTAGGACTCCTCGAAGGATCCACGGCGTGTCTCATAACCATACATCAGGATAATATCCACGATGGGATAATATCAACAAACATTACATTTTTACATACATAATTAAGAGGTACGAGTTATTACAGGACATAAGTTGAAACAAACTTAGTGATGCAGTGTTAGACAAGTTCTAAGATTAGACATAAATAGTTCATGAGAAGATGCGTAGATAAACTTTTCTCTAGGGTATTGTAAGACTCAGGTCAATACCCTAGGGCTTCGGGGTCTCCTCCTCTGTAGCCTCCTGTGGAGCTTCTGAAACATAGCCACAAGGGGAAAACCCTGAGTACAGGGTACTCGGCAAGTCTTACCCGACTAACCAATATAATAATTTTTCTTTGGAATGCATGTCAGCCTTTGGGTGTGCTTGGTTGACACAAATTTTGCCGAAAAGCTTACTACGAGTAAGGCCTCAGTTTTATCTTTTAATTGAGTTAAGTCATTACCTAACCATTCTAAATGATAACAGAAGTAAAAGCAATCATATCTGTTAAATCATACATTTATTGATAACAGGAGATTACATATTGCATGAATTAGTACTACGATGCTCAACAGTGATCAAGTGCATTCATAACCGAGAATTGCGGCGATCCGGATCTAATTACATCCTGCAGGAGAGTACCCTGATCACCAGCATTATACGACTGTCCAGGTCGTATCTAACAACCTCTCGATTAGCAAAGTCAATGATTAGGAATACGACTACCCGGACCCAGGGATGCACCCCCACATGGGACCCCACGTCTGGCCCGATTTCGATGTGAGTTTCAGGCTACACCCCTGCCAATCTCCAGCACGTCAAGCGCGGGTACGAAGCATTCCTGATCATAGAATTTACTAATCTACTGGGCTTTACTGGTCCCATACCCAGTAAGTGATCAGATGCTTATCACTTGATCAAAAGTTAAGACACGAATCGGGCCTTAACCAAATTAATCTAGCAGACAGAACTACATCTCTAGCTTCTGTCCGCTTTAAAATTTCCAAGTCATCCTTCATAAGTAACATGTATGACTTAAGAGTTTTCCTTAAGGTTGGTAAACCAAGCATGTAAGCAAGTAAGCAATTCTAGACTTGGGTAGTTTCTAAGGTTTGAACAAGTGGCAAAGATGTCCTTAAATCAAGGCATGATCATATACAAGAATAGGTTTCAATCAACTCCTAGACTTAGTGCATACAGATAGCAATTAACCTACAACTAGTCACATGAAATAACGACTCCGAAATAGATAGGTATAAATGCACCGGGGCTTGCCTTGTTCGTTAAAAAGATTAGTAGAAGCTGACGGATTTGCTTCACAGGGCACAAACTCAAACACTTCTTCAGATTCCGAAGGTCCTTCTGAGAATTCCCAATAATCTTCTTCCGGTGCTTCGGGATCTACGACATAATACATGCAGGGGGTTAGAATGCAAAATTTTTGAATAACAGACTATACAACTTTTCTTCATGATAAAGTTGCAAGCCAACAAGGACTATACGACTTATCATGATAAAGTTGCAAGCCAACACACAAAAATCTAAAAAGATTAACCTATAATTTTATTTTTCTTATTTAACCCTCCTTATAGCTTTTTCTTTTATTTTTAGGAAAAGTGGCAATTATTTCCTAACTTGAAAATCAAATTTCCTATGGGTTAAGAATTATTTGTGATTAATAAAGTGTTATTTATAATTTATACATTTTATAAATATTAAGTATTTATTTAATTACCTTAAAAGGAAGGCATTAAATAAATACCCGAATTTTTATTATTTTCCTAAGGTGTAAAAATTTTAATGCATAAAGGAAAATAAAACAAGTCTAATAAAATTGGTTTCACTAATTTTGGACACTCCTACAAATTTCTGTGATTAAAATGGTGTAAAACGGATTTAAACGGATTATTTCGCTAAAGGAATTCTAATTTTTCCCGAAAATCACCCGGAATACTTTTCTTACTGAACCCTTCTCTACCCTCTCTCACGAACACTGGGCCCCACGGCGCGGACCCCACTCTTCCTATTCCTTCTACCCGCCAGCCTTTTTTCCTCTCCCCGACGGGCCCCGCGGGCCGATTTTCTTTTTCTTTCTTCTTCTGCAGCCCAACATCGGCCCAACGGCCCTTTTTTTCTTTTTCCTCTTTTCTTTCGCGACGCCGGCCTGCTTTACTGGGCTTGCACGACACGCCGGCCCTTTTTCTTTTTCCGGCCGACCGCGCGCGCGTTACTGGGCCTCATGTCCGCGGCCCAGCGACCGGCCGCACCGCTTCGGCCTTCTCCTCCTCCCCCTCTTCTCTCTGTCGCGCGGGCCCCAGCGCTCAGGCTCTTCTCCTTCCTCCCGCCAAAAGTGCCCGTGACAGGGGGCGGCGCGGCTCGCCGGCCGGCGCCCTCCCGGCGGCGGAACTAGGTCGTGACATCATCTCTACACCTATACGGCCCCGCGCGCGGCAACAGCTCCCCGGGAGATGGCCGGAGCCATCCCCTCCACGGTGACGGGCGGCGACTCCCTCGGCCTGCCGTGGTTACTTACGACATCGACACAACCGACTCAAACATCTACCCCTACACCATCCTAGGACCCTAAGGACTCGACTACAACTACTCAAGACAGAAGAGAAGCAGCGCAAGGTGGTTCTCACCGTGAGCGGGCGGCGCGACGACGGCGGACAGAAGCGGCGGGGAGCACAGCTACTCCGGCATGGATATGGGACAACGACTGGTCTGGGGTGTAGCTGGGGTGTCTGTGGAGGAGTGGGCGAGAGGAATCGACGGGAGGCGAGATGTGGCGGTGGAATTTGCTCGGCGGCGGTGCTTTGACAGAGGAGAGCGGGCGGCGGTAAAAAGGGAGACGGTGAAACGGCGGCGCGGGAGCAGTAAGTATTCAAGCGTTTAACCCCGCGCATGGACGACACCGTGGCCTACCCGTAGGCTTGCATGGTGAAGAGGTGGCCTAGCTAGTCGCTCTGGCGGTCGACCGACGACGGCGGCGGCGACACGTCTTGATGCTCAGTCACCGTTCCTCTGACGCCCATGACCTTCAGAGCCAACTGGTGGTCGATCTTCAATCCGACGGCCTCTAGCGCCTGAACCGAAGTTGGAGATAATCTCAAGCCCGTCATCTTTTATTTTGGCTTCGGCTTGAGATAAACATCGAATTCGATTCAATTTTGATTTTTTCTCGGGTTCTTTTGGAGTTCACTGAAGAAACTGACATTCAATTCGTCAGTTATAACAGTGGTGTTGATCTCACTTTGGGAACCAAATTAAGGACTCAATTCTTGTTCTGTCAATCCAACTTCTTCCTAAACATGTTCTACTATGTCCCAAGGTTCCATTTTGCTCATGAACAAGTACCCCTCTTTAGCTACATTTCTCTAAAATTAAGTTCCAAGTTGATACCTTGCTGCTGTTCAGACTTAGTCATTTTTCAGAGTTTCAGTTGACTGTGACAATGTGCTGACTTTGAGCTCGAGTTTGACTTCCCTCCTGTTACTGATCCTGGCCAACAACACCCAAATCTTGTAGTCCAAAGTTCATACTTCAGTATGGTATAGTTGTCCTGGTGCACTTAGTTGCAAAATTCTCCAGAAATTAATTTTGAAAACAGACTCTGCTGCTGTTTTTCTGGACTGCTGTTTTCGGACGGTGAACAGTAAACATCATCTTTCTTTTTCTTTTCTCTGGTTCCTTTGAGATATTTAGCACTAATTTAGTTCCAAATTTTGATCCCTCAGTTCCAAATAATCTTACACTTGTATTCCATATGTTTGACAAATTTTTCTGAATTTCAAATTTGAAATTCAAATTTCGGTCAAATTTGACCGAATTTGATTTTTTTGCCAATTTCTTTTCTTTTTCTTTTGGATTTCTTTCTAATTTCTCATAGTTACTTTAATGCCTCAAATGGCAATTATTACAGCCCCTCCCCCTTAACAGAATCTCGTCCCGAGATTCCCGGGGTTAAATCCTCGGTTTTTGGAATGGAAAGGAAACTGCGTCAGGTCAATTATTCCTTCTTTTTCTGTACAAAGATAGTGGGGTGGTGGTTTTTGTTCATCTGTTCCTGACGGTTTCAAATAATTCCGGATATTTAGACTCTAGGTCTTCAGCTTTTTCCCAAGTAGCTTCATCTGGAGTATGGTTTTTCCATTGCACTTTATAAAATGTGATACTCCGAGTTCGGGTATCTCGTGTCTTTTGATCCAGAATTTTAATAGGTCTCTCTTCATATGTTAGATCCGGCTCGAGCTCAATTTCTGGATCTTCTAAAATTTCTTCTGGGACTCTTAAGCACTTCTTAAGCTGGGATACATGAAATACGTCATGTATAGAAGCAAGTTGGTCTGGCAATGACAATTTATATGCCACGGGACCTTTTCGTTCCAGAATTTCATAGGGACCAATGTATCTCGGGGCTAACTTACCCTTTACTCCAAAGCGTTGTACGCCTTTCATTGGGGATACCTTTAAGTATACAAAATCTCCGGCATAAAATTCCAAGGACCGTCTTCTTTTGTCTGAATAACTCTTTTGCCGGGACTGGGCTACTTCTAAATGCTTGCGAATTTTCTGGACCTTCTCCTCGGTTTCCATAACCAAGTCTGATCCCAGATGTGTCCTTTCTCCTACTCCTGACCAATTTAGAGGAGTTCGGCATCTCCGACCATACAAGGCTTCGAAAGGTGCCATCTTAATGCTAGCTTGATAGCTATTATTATAGGAGAACTCGGCTAGGGGCAAACATTCATCCCATAGCTTAGAGAAGGTAAGGACACATGCTCTTAACATGTCTTCTAAAATTTGATTGACCCTTTCTGTCTGTCCTCCAGTTTGAGGATGATAAGCAGAACTTCTAATGAGAGTAGTACCCATGTCCTTTTGCAGTCGTCCCCAGAATCTGAAAACAAACTGGGAACCTCGATCAGAGATTATGATCTTTGGCACTCCGTGCAAGGATACAATCCGGGCTATATAGAGCTTGGCATATGTCGACACCGGGTAAGTAGTCTTGACTGGAATAAAGTGAGCTGACTTAGTAAGGCGATCGACAACAACCCAGATGGAATCATACCCCTTTGAAGTGGTAGGCAATCTAACTATGAAATCCATAGAAATATCTTCCCATTTCCAGACAGGAATTTCTGAAGGTTGTAACAAACCTGCTGACTTTTGTAGTATGGGTTTAACTCTTTGGCAAGTGTCACATTCTGACACATATCTTGCAATTTCAGGTTTCATTTTGGCCCACCAAAATCTTTGCTTTAAATCTTGGTACATTTTATTGGTTCCGGGATGAATGGAGAACTTGGATAAATGTGCTTCTTTTAAAATTAATCTCCTCAGGCCCTCATCTTTAGGAACCACTATCCTGTTCTTGAAGTACAGTCCCCCATCCTCTTCTTGATTAATTTCAGGAATCTTCCCCTCGGCTTTTTGCTGATAAAGTGTCTTAATCCATGGATCTTCTTTTTGGGCTGTTATGATTCTTTCTTTTAGGGTATCTTGAACCATAATATTCTGGAGTGTGCCTTGTTTTACTATTTCCAAACTTAATTCTCCCATTTCTTCACACAAGGTCTTCAGGTTAGATTGGACGGTAGTGCAGTGGCATTGGGCTTTTCAGCTCAAGGCGTCGGCCACCACATTAGCCTTGCCAGGATGGTAATGAATTTCTAGTTTATAGTCTTTAATCAGTTCTAGCCACCGTCTTTGCCTCATGTTTAAGTCCATCTGAGTGAAGATATATTTCAAACTTTTGTGGTCGGTAAAGATACGACATTCACTACCTAAAAGATAGTGTCGCCATATCTTTAGTGCATGCACTACGGCAGCAAGCTCTAAATCATGGGTAGGGTAATGCTCTTCATGACGTTTTAATTGTCGAGAGGCATACGCAATAACCCTGCCTTCTTGCATCAGAACACACCCGATGCCTGTTCCTGAGGCATCACAGTATACATCAAAGGGTTTTTCTATGTCAGGTTGAGCTAGCACTGGGGCTGTAGTCAATAATTTCTTTAAGACTTGGAATGATTCCTCACACTCAGGTTTCCATTCAAATTTTATGTCCTTCTTTAATAACTCTGTGATTGGTTTAGAAACCTTTGAGAAATTGGGAATGAATCTATGGTATAGTCAGCCATTCCCAAGAAACTTCTTACTTCATGAACAGAAGTTGGTGATTTCCAATCCAGTATATCCTTGACTTTTCCGGGATCCACTTCAATTCCTTTTTCGGACAGTATGTGCCCAAGGTATGGAACTTTCTTTAACCAGAATTCACACTTACTAAACTTGGCGTACAACTGGTGTTCCCGGAGTCTATTTAGAACAATGCGCAAGTGTTGCGCATGTTCCTCCTCATTTTTAGAAAAGACAAGGATATCGTCTATAAAGACGACCACAAATTTATCTAACTCCGGCATGAATACTGAATTCATGAGGTACATAAAATGCGTTGGGGCATTTGTCAGTCCGAAAGACATAACCAAATACTCATATAGTCCATATCGGGTTGAAAAGGCTGTTTTTGGTATGTCCTCGGGTTTTATCTTAATCTGATGGTACCCTGACCGAAGGTCGATTTTTGAAAAGACCTTAGCTCCGGACAACTGGTCTAACAACAAGTCAATCCGTGGCAGCGGATACTTGTTTTTGATGGTTACCGCATTCAAAGGGCGGTAATCCACACATAGCCTTAATGTGCCATCCTTCTTTTTAACAAATAGAGCTGGGCAGCCCCATGGTGAAGTGCTAGGTCGGACGAAACCCTTATCCAACAATTCTTGAAGTTGTGTTTTTAATTCTGCTAGCTCTTTAGGTGGCATTCGATATGGTCTTCTAGAGATAGGAGCGGTGCCTGGTTCTAACTCAATAGTGAATTCTACCGCTCTATCAGGCGGTAGCCCAGGCAAATCTTCTGGAAATACATCTATAAACTCATTAACCACAGGAATAGATTCTAGAGTCACTGCTCTAGTCTTTTTGACCATCTGGTCCAAACAAGGATGAGCGGGTAATTGGAGCTCGAACGAGTGGCCTTGATCATCTTTCATGCTAACGACCCGAGTAACCATATTAATTTGAACTTATGTTCTTTCATCCAATTTACTCCTAGAATAAGATCTATTCCTTGATCTTCCAGAATTAAAGGATAAGCTCCCACCTTATTTCCTTCTAGGTTTAAAATCACATTGCGAGCTACTTGATTCGTATTCTGTGTGGCCCCAGTAGCTTGAATAGCATACTTGACATTTAAGGTATGAACCTCTAGTTGATGTTGTGTAACAAACTTTCTACTGATAAAGGTATGCGATGCGCCGGAATCAAATAAAACCATAGCAGGATAATTGTTAACAAGATACATACCTGCTAGGATCGGCTCTCCTTCTGGAATTTCTTCTACAGTCATATAGTGAGCTTGTCCCGTCTTGGTGTTGACGAACTTGCGACGGACAAACTTTTGTCCCGAGCCTTGGCCCGAGGTCTGAGTCTTTAAGTTCGCGTTTCCCCCAACTTTGGGAAAGCGACAGTCTCGGGCGAAGTGTCCTGGCTTCCCACAGTTGAAACAAACCTGTGGGGTTCCTGAAGGAGTAGGGTTACGAAACCCGAAAGATGGTGCAGTTCCAGGACGAGGGGCAGCACTGGGAGCTCTAGCATTCCAGGACTGGAAAGGCCGTTGCTGGAATGAAGGAAGATACATGGGTCGGGGAGGACCTCTATATACCATCCTCATTCTCTGGGGAGCATTCCCAAAGTTCCCAGAAGGGACATTCTTCCTCTTCAATGCTTCTTCTTTTCTCAAGGTTTCATCCAAAATTTTCATCTTTTCTTCCGCGGTAATAGCCGTACTCACCGCGGAGCTATAATCGGCGAAAGTGCAGGTGGATAACTTTTCCTGCATTCTTGCGTTAAGTCCTCGGAGATAACAATCCCTCTTTCTGGATTCAGTATTGACATGCTCTGGCGCATATTGGGCTAAGTGGTCGAACTCACTGGTATATGCCAGAATACTGCGAGTTCCTTGTTGCAGTCCTAAAAACTGTTCCAGTTTCATTCTCATGACACCTTCCGGTATGAACTGCGTCCGAAAGGCTTCCTTAAAATCTTCCCATGTGACTTCCCTCCCCTCTGGCTGCCTGGCCAGATGACTGGTCCACCAAGTTGCTGCGGGACCTTGAAGCTGAAGCCCTGCAAATTCAGCCTTCTGAGCGGCAGTACATTGGGGGATCACTTGAAATTTTTGTTCCATGGCTTGAAGCCACTCGTTTGCTTCCAGTGGATGTTCGGCCTTCAAGAATACCGGGGGACGGGGTTCCAGAAATTGGGTGTAGGACACACCCTGCTCCGGATCTCTCCTACGTTCACCATTGCCAGTGTTCTGTACTATGATCTGGAGTAATCGGGCTTGTTCTGCCCCAGAATTCATCAGACTGGCTATGGCGTCAGCCAGTGTGGGTGCTCTTGGTAAATCCTCTTCCTGACCTCCAGAACCTGAAGCTCGTGGTTCTCTGGGATCCGTCATGCTGCCAAGAGTAACAAAATATTAACATCTAAGGTGCATTTTATCAATAATTTTCCGCACACTAACATGCCACACATCACAGCATGCTCACACACAAACCATACTTATATACATACTTATTTATATTACATGCCCAGGAGTTAATTTTTACAAAACCCCTTCGTACCACTTGTCCAACACACATATCTTACAAGAATATATTACAACACTTTCAAACCAAGTCCACTTCAACCATCATAAGGGAAAATGCCCAGTTCTTCGGCATTTAGTCCCAGTCGAGCCATGGCTTCCTGTAGGACGTCTTGGTCCACGGTCATCAAGGTTTGCCCTGGGGGAGCAACAGGTGGGGCTTGATTGACAGAATTTTCACTCCCGGACTCCGGTCCGTAGTCACTCCAAGTGCGGGAAGTATCAGAGGTGCTAATTCCAGAGTTTCCTTCCATTTCTTCAGGATCCTCTTCTTCTTCTCCGCCTTCGGGTTCTTCTTCTCCCCATTGCTGCATGGGTCCATAGCCCTAAGGATCTAGTCCATCGGCATTGGCATTGGCCCAAGCGAACTGTTGATTTCCCGCAGGGACTTCGCCCTGGTCATCCTCCATGTCCACATCAAATCCTTCCAGATTCTCATGAGCATAAAGATCTATCTCAGGATCTGCTGGTGGCACCGGATCTTCCTCCATTTCTATCACAGGTACTAGTTGATCCGCTTCCTCCGGGTTCGGTGGTTGAGGCTCTTCTGGTGGGGGAGGTGGTGGGATATTGACAATATTTTGTGCAGGTGCCTGAGCCTGCATTTCTTCCAGGGCTAGACGAAGTGACAGAATCTCGTCTAGCTGTTGGAACCTTTCCGCCTCCAGCCTATGGACATTGGATTCAGCTTCTTCCCTTGCTCTATCCGCCATGCTCCGACTGGCTTCGATGAACCCTTGCATCACCCTAAGTTTTTCTTCATAATCTTCAATCCTTCTGGACTGCTCTCGCATTGCCTTTTCCATCTCATGCTCCCTTGCCATTGCCGCCTTCTTGTACATTTCCTTGTCATACCGGGCACCCATCACTTCCATCTTAGCATCTTCGTTCTTCTGCCTCTGATTATAATATTCTCTGATGCAGGCTTGATGCAAATTGTACATAGCTGTCATATAATCAGAAGCAGCAGCCACCAACACATCATGCTCCACTCGGGATGTGTTCTTCAAAGCTTTAATCCTCCTCCTCCATACCCCATCATCTTGATGCTTGATTGGATAGAATTGAGCGGAGCTCGACCCTACCTCCACCTTGTGGTTCTCACATAGCTCAGTAAGAGCTGTCATGGCTGCCCTTTCTATGGTGTCGTTGAATTCAAAACCCGACTCCATCACTTCCTCCAAACGCCAATTAGGTCGGGTGTCATCATCCGAGATATGCACATACACCGTGCAATATTGCTTGTGGCCAGTATCTTCTTTTCTCCAATAATATTCCGGGGGATTATGAAAACCCAACTCTTGTAGCGTCTTCCAAAGTAACTGCACGAATCCCGGCTTATCCAAGTAACGACCGCGGGTCCACCCATCCTTATCCGTGTAGCCTTCTTCAAACATCCTATAAAAGAAACGGGGTCAGGTCTAACGGCACTCACCAAACCCAAAAGTTTTAAAACATGCAATGCAAACATGATGCAACGATTCCTACGTGCTTTCAGACTCATATACACACTCGTAGGAAAATTGGTGGCATCGTAATCTCTCCCTAAGTAATAAACTACCGAATACTAGCAACACGCAGCAAACAGTTAGTATCTGCAAAACAATCAACCAGTTAACACTACTGCCACCTGTGACTTTTGTTTTTACTATTTTAAAATAGAGTCTCAGTGTTTAAAAAGGTAATATCTGTTGATTATCCCAACCTACGGCTCTGATACCATCTGTGGCGGAACCGCCCAACTTAAGCTGGTTTAAGTGCGCCTAATCGCCGTCGGATCGGCAATTATCTGAAACGCACCTAAAACAGCATAAGTCCGGTAGTCCGTCGAGTGTCCCTAGGACTCCTCAAAGGATCCACGGCGTGTCTCATAACCATACATCAGGATAATATCCGCGATGGGATAATATCAACAAACATTACATTTTTACATACATAATTAAGAGGTACGAGTTATTACAGGACATAAGTTGAAACAAACTTAGTGATCCAGTGTTAGACAAGTTCTAAGATTAAACATAAATAGTTTAGGAGAAGATGCGTAGATAAACTTTTCTCTAGGGTATTGTAAGACTCAGGTCAATACCCTAGGGCTTCGGGGTCTCCTCCTCTGTAGCCTCCTGTGGAGCTTCTGAAAGATAGCCACAAGGGGAAAACCCTGAGTACGGGGTACTCAGCAAGTCTTACCCGACTAACCAATATAATAATTTTTCTTTGGAATGCATGTCAGCCTTTGGGTGTGCTTGGTTGACACAAATTTTGCCGAAAAGCTTACTACGAGTAAGGCCTTAGTTTTATCTTTTAATTGAGTTAAGTCATTACCTAACCATTCTAAATGATAACAGAAGTAAAAGCAATCATATCTGTTAAATCATACATTTATTGATAACAGGAGATTACATATTGCATGAATTAGTACTACGATGCTCAACAGTGATCAAGTGCATTCATAACCGAGAATTGCGGCGATCCGGATCTAATTACATCCTGCAGGAGAGTACCCTGATCACCAGCATTATACGACTGTCCAGGTCGTATCTAACAACCTCTCGATTAGCAAAGTCAATGATTAGGAATACGACTACCCGGACCCAGGGATGCACCCCCACATGGGACCCCACGTCTGGCCCGATCTCCATGTGAGTTTCAGGCTACACCCCTGCCAATCTCCAGCACGTCAAGCGCGGGTACGAAGCATTCCTGATCATAGAATTTACTAATCTACTGGGCTTTACTGGTCCCATACCTAGTAAGTGATCAGATGCTTATCACTTGATCAAAAGTTAAGACACGAATCGGGCCTTAACCAAATTAATCTAGCAGACAGAACTACATCTCTAGCTTCTGTCCGCTTTCAAATTTCCAAGTTATCCTTCATAAGTAACATGTATGACTTAAGAGTTTTCCTTAAGGTTGGTAAACCAAGCATGTAAGCAAGTAAGCAATTCTAGACTTGGGTAGTTTCTAAGGTTTGAACAAGTGGCAAAGATGTCCTTAAATCAAGGCATGATCATATACAAGAATAGGTTTCAATCAACTCCTAGACTTAGTGCATACAGATAGCAATTAACCTACAACTAGTCACATGAAATAACGACTCCAAAATAGATAGGTATAAATTCACCGGGGCTTGCCTTGTTCGTTAAAAAGATTAGTAGAAGCTGACGGATTTGCTTCACAGGGCACAAACTCAAACACTTCTTCAGATTCCGAAGGTCCTTCTGAGAATTCCCAATAATCTTCTTCCGGTGCTTCGGGATCTACGGCATAATACATGCAGGGGGTTAGAATGCAAAATTTTTGAATAACAGACTATACAACTTTTCTTCATGATAAAGTTGCAAGCTGTTGACGCCGGATTTCGTCATCAGTAGAATCGGCGCCAAAGAAGAAAGAAATCAAAGGGGTACAGATGGGAATCGGTCAAAAGGTGCTACAGTGCGGAATCGGTCAAGTGGCTTTTACTTCGCTTCAGAGTAAATATGCCAGGTTCCCAATCGGCAATCCTTTGCTGATGAGAAATCGGCCGATCAGGAAGGTGGACTAAAGTGGGCCTGTATGGGCTTGGAAAGATGGAAGATAAGGTGGAGTTCAGCCCACGAAGCGTGGGGTAATTAGTTTAGCACGGATCGTGCTTGTAGATATTTGTTTCCTGTTTGAATTAGAGATAGAGTTCTAGTCGGTTAAGAAGATTATTTGTACGGGGCTATAAATAGCTACCTTTGTAAATCTGTAGACAACAATCAATCAATACAACAAGTTACTTTCTTCTGCACATCTACTTTTGAGTAGGCGACTTCGCCATCAATTTTCCTTTCTCACGAGTTCGTACGGGTTGGCAGGGTTGCATCATCTTGATCTCCGGCCGATTCTGTAAGTTCCGCTTATCGAGTAATATCTAAGCTTTAACTTCCGGCGTATCGCTGTTGTTTCGTTTGGATTTATTCATCAGTTATCGATATCAACTAGATTCATAGGTTTTTACCTGTTTTTCTAGTTTTTATCACCAGTTGTCCTACTAAGGGATCGGTAGTATCGGCCTTCATTGCTCTCTGTTGTTAGATTCATTCATTGCCGATTAGATCTTTTCCTAGTACTGTTTTCATAAGCTTTGTACCTATTGCTATAGTATTTATCTGATTGCAAGGCTACAGGGATCGCGCTGTCTTATAGCCGATTTCATCGTCACAGTAAATCGGCCGATTTGCCGATAAGCTCTCTCTCGATCGGAAATTCAGCCGATCGTAGTTACTGAATCTGACACGTGTTCTTCCTTGCCAATCAACAGGTCAGATTGGCTGGCACGCCGCGCGAACCGCACCAGGGCTTTCACCCGAACAGGAGCTAAGCAGATTCTCCCGGGTCGTGTGTCGGCTGCTGGGATCCGGTTGACCGATTTCTAGCACCAACACACTTTTGGCACGCCTGGTGGGACCATTACAACCGCTGTCATGTCGAAAGCTACTGAAGTCTCCGAAGATAACGTCATCGAAGTGACGGAAGCAGATCTAAAGGACGACCAAAAAGAGGATCTGAATCAATATTTGGAGCAGGTCCGAAAAACTTGCTTGAAATCCTTCAGTCGTTCCAGGAGCGGGGAAACTATTAAAAAGTCTCCTTTTCCTACTCCCCGCCAGATCACGATTTCAGAAGATTCGGACAAAATGTCCGATATGATTCAGCAATCTCTTCATCACGCTTTCATCAACCAATCCCCGGTACTTTCAAACATGGTGCACAATGCTGTTGTCAACTCCTTCGCCGGAGGTATACCGCAGGGGTACAGGGGGCCTACATATTTTCAGCCGATTCCACCAAATCAGGCTTATCAGACTTCACAACCGATCCAATCCTCTGTCGGAGGATCTGGTGCTTCTACGTCATCAACTCCTCTGGGATACGGCTCTATCCAGCCGTCCACTGCACCACTCCCCCCGGTCATTCCTTTACCCTGGGGGGCACCCTTAAACACGACCGGTTTGAATCAATCGGTCAGCCAAGGAAATCCTCCGTTCCAGACACCTTCCCAAACGGCCACTCGGCCGATCATACCACCATACCAGCCTATCGCTCCGGAGGTCAACAAGACGTCAGAGCTCATGCTATATGATGAAACGAGTGGTGCCTACAAGCAGCCGTCCTTTACTACACCGCCGGCTTATACTCAGATACCACCTTTTCACCAATCCCCTTTTATTCAACCTCCGATTTATCAACATGTGCCGACCTCGCCGCCAGTTATTCCCCAACAACAACCGGATTGGACGGCGCAAATCGCAGAGGTAATGCAAGAACAATTCGGCCTGAAGCCGAAGGTGCAAACCTATACCTACAGGACACCATACCCATCTACGTACGACTTGTTGCCGTTTCCCCATCGGTACAAAGTTCCGGATTTCACTAAATTTTCCGGAATGGATGATACTTCTACCGTGGAACATGTGAATAGATTCATCATCCAATGCGGAGAAGCAGCTACGCAAGATGCCCTGTGGGTACGGTTGTTCTCGTCATCTTTGTCTGGATCGGCTTTCCAATGGTTCACCACTTTACCACCAAACTCGATTATCACGTGGGCCGATCTAGAAAGGCAATTTCACAAGTACTTCTATGCTGGAGTCCACGAAATGAAGCTGTCTGATTTGACTAGCCTCCGGCAACGAAGTGATGAGCCGATACCCTCGTACATACAGAGGTTTCGAGAAATCAGGAACAAGTGCTACTCCTTGGCTCTAACTGATGCGCAGTTGACCGATATAGCTTTCCAAGGCCTGCTGCCACACATTAAAGAGAAATATGCATCACAAGAGTTCGAGAGCCTGAGCCAGATTGTCCACCGATTGTCCGGACAGGAGGTGCGTCCATTTGACCCAAGAAGGAATTTCCAGAAGAAAGTGGCGTTTCTGGAAGAATTAGAGGATGAGGAAGACGCCGACATCGGACTTGCAGAGTGGATTAAAGGAAAGAAACTGATATCATGCCCATTCGGTAAAAAGGAGCCGGAAGCATTTGGTTTCGACACAACTAAAGCTGACAAAATCTTCGACCTTCTACTCCAAGAAGGGCAGATTAAACTCTCACCTTACCACACGATACCCTCTGCCGAACAGTTGAAGAAAATGAAGTATTGCAAGTGGCACAATGCCACATCACATGATACCAACGAGTGTAAAATCTTCAGGCAACAAATACAGTCGGCCATTGAGCAGGGCAGACTCAAGTTTGAAGTACCGGCAAAACCGGCCAAACCAATGAAGATTGATCAGCATCCGTTTCCTACCAACATGGTAGATACGGGTAAAAATCCCCTCCAGACAAAGGTGCTGACATCCGAATCGGCAAAAAGGAGTGGCGCTGTCGATCCCAGGAATCAAGTCACGTCTGAAGACATCAAGGGGAAGCGACGGATGGAGGCCGACGACGGTGAGCCAGAAGGACCACGCATTACTTCCCAGTTCCTGCTCCAAAAATACCAACGCCAACATGAACGATCGAGGTCCCGTGAGGAAGCAATGCGTCGACACGAGGAACACTGGAGATGCCCATTCTTCATCCATTGTTGGGAAAATAACCTCAGGCTTCCATCAGCCGATACTTGCCCAGAGTGCAACGGTCCTTATCGAAGCAATCGGCCGTTCGCAAGGTCTCGCTCCAGAGACGGAAGGCCAGAACCGATCAGCAGGAATCGGCGTAACCCAGATGATCAGCGCCCTTCCATACGTGATCGGCTGGGGGGCAGAAATGACCGATATGATCGGTCAGAAGGCAGAAGCTATAATAGGCAGGGGGCAGGACCGATCAACACGATCAATCAAATAGCAAAGCCAGCGTCCACAGCCGGCTCGAAGACATGGCCGATGCTCGGGTAACAGACGAAAACCCGTTAGGACGCGAGCCAGAATGGGAACGCGCCGGGAAAGAAGGGAGGCCAATAAACCCCAGGTGGTGCCCCGACGGTTTAACCAAATCACAAAAACGGAGAGTCCAACGCCTCCGCCAATGGGAGCAGCAAGAAGAAGAGGGCACGATGGACAAAAAGCAAGAAAGGCCTCGGGTGTGGCGCCCCAAAAGAAACGACAAAGGCAACGACGAGTCGGCGGGCGACGAATCGGCAGCTGAAATCGGTATGGTTTTCATATTACCGATGGAGTTCATGACCCCCGCCGATCAACAGGATGTGTCGGCGATAGAGGAACAAACAGCACGGTTGGCTTTAGAACCAATGATGGCCACGTTCGAAAAGCCCGAAGACGACGAACGACAACATATGAAGGCGTTGTTCCTTAAAGGGCATGTTGACGGTCGCCCCCTCACTAAATTGATGGTCGACGGGGGAGCTGCCGTCAACATCATGCCATATGCCGTACTCCGAAAGCTGGGAAAGAGCGACGACGACCTGACCAGGACGGACATGATGCTCAAGGACTTCGAAGGCAAGGTGTCAAACGCTCGCGGTGCCCTCTGCGTCGACCTCACCATCGGAAGTAAGACCCTTCCTACCACGTTTTTCGTCATTAATGGCAAAGGGTCCTATAATATGCTTCTTGGAAGAGACTGGATACACGCAAACTGCTGCATACCGTCAACTATGCATCAATGCCTGGTACAATGGGTCGGCGACAACATCGAAGTGGTCAAAGCCGACTCTGCGTACAGCATCGCAGCAGCCGACGCACAGCAATGGAGCTGCGAGACCGTCAGGTGCATATCAGGTAGGGTGTGGGAAACTGATTTCCTGAAGGTCACCGATTTTGGCCTACAGCCGATCCGAGCAGTCGGCTCCGAAGAAGCGCAATAAATGGATCAGTTCGCCCGAGAAGACGGGAAGCTGGGACACGGATTCACGTCGGCCGATTCATTAGAGATGGTAGATTTAGGTGACGGGACCAAACCAAGGCCGACTTTTACTAGTGCAAATTTAGATCCAGAGTACAAGTGTAAATTGACAAACCTATTAAGAGAATTCAAGGATTGTTTTGCGTGGGAGTATCACGAGATGCCCGGATTAGACCGATCTATTGTTGAACATCGGCTACCCATAAAACCAGGGTATCGGCCGTACCAACAACCCGCACGACGATGCAATCCTAAAATTTTACCAGACATAAAAGCCGAAATAACTCGGCTAATTGAAGCAAAATTTATTCGGCAATGTCGTTACGCCGAGTGGATTTCCAATATCGTACCGGTGTATAAGAAAAACGGGAAGCTGCGCGTTTGCGTCGATTTTAGAAATCTTAATCAGGCCACTCCGATGGATGGCTACCCCATGCCTACGGCCGATGTACTGATCGACGCTGCCGCGGGGCACAAAATTATTAGCTTCATGGATGGGAACGCCGGATACAATCAAATACTTATGGCCGAAGAGGACATACCCAAAACGGCTTTCAGATGTCCAGGACATCTTGGCCTATTCGAGTGGGTAGTAATGACTTTCGGTTTGAAGAATGCTGGTGCTACATATCAGAGGGCCATGAACTATACTTTTCACAAACTCATCGGCCTCCTGGTGGAAATCTACATCGATGACGTTGTGGTCAAGTCCAAGAGCCACGAAGAACACCTAGCCGATTTACGGCAGGTGCTAGAGTGTACCAAAAAGCATGGCCTCAAGATGAATCCCAACAAATGCGCTTTCGGCGTCTCCGCCGGACAGTTCTTAAGATTCATGGTGCACGAACGAGGTATTGAGGTCAATCAGAAGACCATAGCGGCTATCAACAAAGTCGTCGCTCCACAAAACAAAACTGAGCTACAGTCTCTAATCGGCAAGGTAAACTTCATCAGAAGATTTATATCTAATCTATCTGGACGGATCCAGGCGTTCACACCACTTCTAAAGTTGAAGCCAGACCAAGAATTTGTTTGGGGAGAAGAACAGCGCAAGGCGTTAGAAGACATCAAGCGATACTTGGTCTCGCCCCCAGTCCTGGTTCCCCCTCAAACGGGTAAGCCGTTTAAACTATATTTATCAGCCGATGAGAAAGCTATTGGGTCGGCTCTAGTCCAAGAGTTTGAAGGCAAAGAACGGGTGATTTATTACGTTAGTAGAAGACTCCTGGATGCCGAAACAAGATATCCTCCAGTAGAGCGTTTGTGCTTGTGTCTTTACTTCTCGTGCACCAAACTCAGACACTATCTACTGTCGGCAGAATGTATAGTCGTATGCAAAGATGATGTGGTAAAATACATGCTGTCATTGCCGATATTGAAAGGACGAATCGGTAAATGGATTTTAGCTTTATCAGAATTTGATCTACGTTACGAATCGGCAAAAGCCGTCAAAGGCCAAGTCATGGCCGATTTCGTCGCACAGCACTGTGGGTCGGAGATCGCCTTCATGGAACTAGCGCCTTGGCAGTTATTTTTTGATGGGTCATCATGCGGAGCCGGATCGGGAATCGGCATCGTCCTCATATCGCCTCGGGGGGCAAGATATGATTTTTCTCTGCCAATAGAAACCGCCGCCACAAACAATCAGGCAGAATACAGAGCCGTATTAAAAGGCTTACGATTATTAAGAGAAGTCAAGGCCGATTCTGTCGAGGTCTTCGGAGATTCGATGCTAATTGTGGATCAACTAACTGGAAGAGCTGAGTGTAAAGATGACATATTGAGAATCCATCACGAAGATTGCTTACAGCTTTTGAAAGAATTCAGATCGGCAGTAATCGAGCACGTCCCAAGAGACCGCAACGAAGAAGCGAACAAACTCGCTCAACATGCATCTGGGTATCGGCCGATTTCGGGCGCCATGGCCTTAGAGCTTGCAGCCGACGATTGGCGTAAGGAAATTGCCGATTACCTAAAAGATCCGTCCAAAAAGGTGGAGCGGCGAGTGCGCTTTCATGCTACCAAGTACGTGTTGCTCGAAGATGATCTGTTCTACCGAACGATCGATGGTGTTCTTCTTAAATGCCTTGGGACAGAAGAAGCCAAGACTCTAATGGGAGAAATCCATGAAGGGGTATGCGGAGCTCATCAATCAGCACATAAGATGAAGTGGATGATCAGAAACAATGGGTACTATTGGCCTACGATCCTTGAAGATTGTTTCAAATATTATAAGGGTTGTCAGGAATGTCAAAAGTTTGGGAATGTCCAGCGTGCACCCGCATCGGCCATGAATCCTATCATCAAACCATGGCCGTTCAGAGGGTGGGGAATAGACCTTATCGGCCAAATTTATCCACCATCGAGCAAGGGGCATAAGTTTATTCTGGTCGCCACCGATTATTTCACCAAATGGGTAGAGGCAATCCCACTAAGGACCGTGACGTCGGCTATCATGGCCGATTTCGTAAGGGAGCATATCGTTTACCGATTCGGTATTCCTCAGACTATAACAACCGATCAAGGGACAATGTTCACATCGGGAGAATTTGAGGAATTCACGACCGATATGGGCATCAAATTGCTAAATTCTTCTCCGTATTACGCTCAGGCCAATGGTCAAGCAGAATCCTCCAACAAAGGAATAATCAAGTTGATCAAAAGAAAGATTGAAGAATGCCCGAAGAAGTGGCACCTATGTTTGACCGAAGCCCTGTGGGCGTACAGAATGGCCTGTCATGGGGCGACCAAGCTATCCCCCTATCGGTTGGTATACGGTCACGATGCAGTACTTCCATGGGAGTCAAGGGCAGGGTCAAGACGCATTTCACTTCAGGACCAGTTGTCGGCCGATGACTACTCGGCTCTGATGAAGGAAGAACTTGATGACTTGGCCGGCCAACGACTGAGAGCTCTAATAAGCATCGAAGAGAATAAAAAGAGAGTGGCCAGATGGTACGATAAAAAGGTCAAAGTCAAACAGTTCTCCCCTGGAGATTTGGTATGGAAGTTGGTACTACCGATTGGGTCGAAGGATCCTAAATTCGGCAAATGGTCTCCTACCTGGGAAGGGCCGTATAGAATCGGCAGATGCGCTCCAGGGAATGCGTATATTTTGGAAACGACAGAGGGGGAAGAATTCACTAGGGCTCTGAATGGGAGATATTTAAAAAGATATTACCCGAGTATATGGGTCGGGGCCTAAAGGAATAAAACACAGTCAGATATGACCGACACAACTCGGTTTTAAGATTCATATGAAATCGACCGGAACGGCCGATTACATTCATAATGGCCGGTTACATTCATTCGGGCCGATTACATTCGTTCGGTACGGGCGACCGATTACATGGCCGACAAAACACTAAGTCGCCCTTAGAATAAAAAATACAGCAACTAATTATTCTTGTTCTTACGCTCCCTCTCAGCCCGACCCAACTCTATCATGAGTCGAATGTATTCTTCTTCCATGGCCTTCATTGAACTCTCTGCTTCGACTTGACGGGGGAGATCTACGGGAAGGCGTGAGGCCTCCGCCGCCGCCAGAGCGACGGGCCGAGGAAGCATGCGGACCCTGTCGGTGGAAGGCCGCAGGTTCCGAGGGAATGGACGAGCCCTATCGGCAGGAAGCCGCGGATTGCCGTTCCTTTCCAGGAAATCCAGGATCGTGCAAGTCGACGAGGTGATGTCACCACCAGGAACGTTGCGGCGATGACCCCTCATGGCTCGAAGCATATGGTGGTGCTCGTTCACCACGGCCTCCAGGACTACTCGAGCGTCTGCGGTGATATGATCTTGAAGCTCTGCCTGATGAGCTAAAATCAAAACTTTGTCCTCCGGAATCAGAGGGTCCTCAGAATGTAGGCACTCGATAGCGTGCACCAGCTCCGGACTAAGGCATTAAGGCTGAAACAGAGAGGGAATAAGTTAGCGCATTCACTTCCTAAGATCTGTAAGGAGAAGGCGAAGCGTCACCTGGTTGACGGAAGAGGACGACGACGAAGCCATGACAAAGTAGTTACGCCGATGAAAAGAAAAGGAAAGATGAGATGGGAGCCAAATCGATGTTATCGGAAGGAAGCGCCGGGGTCGATATTTATGGGGGGGTACAGTAAAATCTGATGAGGCCACGTCCCATCGGTAATAAGGAAGGCAGTAAATAGAAGGGATCACGAAGGGTCAGTCAAAGACGGCAGTAAATGTTCGTACAAAACGGTCAGTGTTTTACATATTACCCAAAAGGGTATCGATAGCCGTGATGGCCCGACGCCGGATCTGATCGGCGGAGTCGAGAACCCGTTGGTCTTCTTCTGCCGATCCAGGGACTTCCGATGCGGTGCGGTGGAGTCTCAGTGCCTCCTGAGCAAGACGTTGCCTCTCCCGTGTCAAATCGGCAATAGCCGAAGGTAATTCTTGAAGTCTGCTCTCTTCTGCGCTGATGGCCTTGGTCACTCGTTCCATCTCTTTGGCAAGGTCCGCCCTCCGTCGCTTGAGGCGATCTATTTCACTAATGATCGCCGGCCGTGAATCTTCCAAGACATGAATCCGCCGATTCGCTTCTTGAGCCTGGTGCTTGAAAGCATTCTCATCTTCACGGATCTTGGCTAATTTCGCGCGGTCGGCCATATGACGAAGGGCTCTAAAAACAGGAATCCTCATGGACTCGATGAAAGCCGCCGGTGCTAACGCCTCTTCCGCTTCCTCTGGTACTCGTCCGCTGACGTCACCAAAAAGTTGCCGAATCGGCGAAGCATCTTCTACCAATCGGCCGATATCCCCTTGGAGGAGGGATCGGATATTGGTAAGCTTAGCCCGGACGTCGTCAGGAACGGAGCTTAAGGCAACTTGGCGGGAAGAAGTCTCCTCATCATCAGAGAGAGCGACTGCGAAAGAAAAGAGGCTATTGTTGGGAGAGTCCTGTTCCTGAAAAGAATAAAGAAAAAGGGTAAATCGGCAGGGGAACAGAGTAAATCGGCTGGTGAGGCTGGTTCAAAAAACTCACCATCTTAAAACGGATTTCCTCATGCTGCGCTTGTAGAGCCGTTGTATCTTGTTCAGTGACCTGAGTCATAGGTTCATCCGACGAAGAAGACTCTACGACAATCGGCGCGGTGCTCGGACTGGCTCCCTGGGAAGGAATCGGTCGTCGAGGAACGCTTGGTGTGCCGATGGTCTGCGTCGAAGGATCGGTTAGATATGTCATGCAAATACCCGAAGGGAGTCCATAAGACAAATACCGTACCTCAATGGATGAAGGCGGGGGCGCATTGGCATCCGGTTGAGTTGTCACTGACTGTGGTATCTCCATAGAAGAATCCTAAGAAGCACAAAGTCAACAAGAGTTAATACCGAGTTGACAAATCGGGAGTGATAAAGCTTGAACTCACTTGTAAAGCTTCCAGCAATAGTGAGGCGGCAGTTGACCCATGCCGAATTGTCGAGCAGCAGTAGATGGGTTGTAGAACTCATATGTAGGAGCATTTTTCCCCGAAAAGAAGTTGGCCAGTAAGATTCCTGGTTTGATCAATTCTTCATAAAGACCTTCATCAAATCGGCCAGAAGTCGAGTCAAAGCAGGAGGGGAGCTCAAAGACTGGGATGTCTCGCTGGTATGGGAACCAAATAGTGGCGTCCTCATTGAATCCGTTGTAAAAGCACCGAAAGTACTCGGCTACTTTTGTAGCAGAATATGCACAACCTGGAAAAGCTGACGCTGCTTCGCCATAAGACATACATCGGCGACGCTCGGTAGGGTCTTCTGCCGACTCAATATTGGGAAATGACATGCGGTCCACTGGCTGCCGAGTGATCCTGTTCATATAAAGATTCAACCATAAATTGACAAACCACCAAGGCCCACCTGGGTTGCCGATTGGTTCTCCTTTGGAAAGTTTTGTGCCGATTTGGTGGAGCATGTGGTACACGGCATCCAGAAGATGTTTCCCGAGAGGAATGCGGCTTCCTTTGGACAGTGCCTCGGCTAAAGATTGGGTGTTGGTTGTTGGGCTGGCGGCTCTTCCACAAAAGAAGTGTTTTTCGAGCCACATTATCAGGAAAGCGGTGTGCTCCCTGTTATCAACAGTACTGGTCTTCTTGTTATCACTAATAAAGCCCTTCCAGCCGCCGATTCCTCTTGTGTCCAGCCGATGCGACGGAACGTTCAGAAGTTGGAAAGGCGTGTCAGGGGAGGATACGTCTAAGCCAGTCAAGAGGACCACATCGGCCAGAGTGGGGGTCATAGGACCATGACCAAATAAAAATGCATTAAGGGCGTCAGACCAGAAATAGGAAGCTGCCATCACTAGCGGCTCATTTTTCTCCATTTGCGACAGAGAAAGATTGATGCATTGGCTGATTTTAAGCTCATCCCACGAAACGCTCCTTGATGCAGCCACCCGTTGGTACCATTCCCTCCAACCAGGGGTTTCGTTCGGCCAGGATCTAAAAGTACTTGCCCATTGATTCAAGTTCATATCGGACCGTTTGAAAGGTATCCGGTCAGTTTCCGAATCTATAAGAATCACCGGATCTGGGTTTCCCATGGGACCGAGACAAACAAGGCCAGGACTATCCGTGAGCTGAATGGTAATTCTATCTCTAACCGCCTAAAAAAGGAAAAGAGGGCATAGGAATGTAAGGAGTAGATCTAAAATATTGCCGATAAGGAGAGGATTCGGTATTTACCTCCGGGATAAAGTTCTGAGTAATCGGCGTAGCCGCCGACATTAGCGCAGATGATGGGGCTGTGAAGGGAACCGCCATTGGGATTTCTGATGAAACCCTTGCATCTGTTGAAGAAGTGACGACCGTCGCTACCTCCACCGGAGGAATTGTCCCTGGAGCATCGCGTGCTGGGGAGTTGCCGGAAGGAGTCGCCATTGAAGGGAAAGGGGAAGAAGTGATTGGAGCTGAAACTGGAAGACTTCGATGGCAAGATTGAAGAAAGAAGGAGGTGCGCGCGCTGGAAAAGAGATGTGAGCTTGAAGATGAGTTGCGGTGAAATGATATTTATAGGAGGCCTGAAAGATGGGTAAAAATGGAATTTTCACCGCGCCGGCGCGTCGAGTTTTTCGGGGTAGTGGCCGTCGTGGGCGCCCGTTTCAAAAAATTGCAATGATCAGCCGGGAGACCGCGAAACGGAAGGATATTTTCACTGCGGCCGTTTCGGAGGAGAGGTTATAAAGAATTTCGAAGTAAAAGACTATGTTTTACTCCGAAACTGGGGGGCATGTGTTGACGCCGGATTTCGTCATCAGTAGAATCGGCGCCAAAGAAGAAAGAAATCAAAGGGGTACAGATGGGAATCGGTCAAAAGGTGCTACAGTGCGGAATCGGTCAAGTGGCTTTTACTTCGCTTCAGAGTAAATATGCCAGGTTCCCAATCGGCAATCCTTTGCTGATGAGAAATCGGCCGATCAGGAAGGTGGACTAAAGTGGGCCTGTATGGGCTTGGAAAGATGGAAGGATAAGGTGGAGTTCAGCCCACGAAGCGTGGGGTAATTAGTTTAGCACAGATCGTGCTTGTAGATATTTGTTTCCTGTTTGAATTAGAGATAGAGTTCTAGTCGGTTAAGAAGATTATTTGTACGGGGCTATAAATAGCTACCTTTGTAAATCTGTAGACAACAATCAATCAATACAACAAGTTACTTTCTTCTGCACATCTACTTTTGAGTAGGCGACTTCGCCATCAATTTTCCTTTCTCACGAGTTCGTACGGGTTGGCAGGGTTGCATCATCTTGATCTCCGGCCGATTCTGTAAGTTCCGCTTATCGAGTAATATCTAAGCTTTAACTTCCGGCGTATCGCTGTTGTTTCGTTTGGATTTATTCATCAGTTATCGATATCAACTAGATTCATAGGTTTTTACCTGTTTTTCTAGTTTTTATCACCAGTTATCCTACTAAGGGATCGGTAGTATCGGCCTTCATTGCTCTCTGTTGTTAGATTCATTCATTGCCGATTAGATCTTTTCCTAGTACTGTTTTCATAAGCTTTGTACCTATTGCTATAGTATTTATCTGATTGCAAGGCTACAGGGATCGCGCTGTCTTATAGCCGATTTCATCGTCACAGTAAATCGGCCGATTTGCCGATAAGCTCTCTCTCGATCGGAAATTCAGCCGATCGTAGTTACTGAATCTGACACGTGTTCTTCCTTGCCAATCAACAGGTCAGATTGGCTGGCACGCCGCGCGAACCGCACCAGGGCTTTCACCCGAACAGGAGCTAAGCAGATTCTCCCGGGTCGTGTGTCGGCTGCTGGGATCCGGTTGACCGATTTCTAGCACCAACACAAGCCAACAAGGACTATACGACTTATCATGATAAAGTTGCAAGCCAACACACAAAAATCTAAAAAGATTAACCTATAATTTTATTTTTCTTATTTAACCCTCCTTATAGCTTTTTCTTTTATTTTTAGGAAAAGTGGCAATTATTTCCTAACTTGAAAATCTAATTTCCTATGGGTTAAGAATTATTTGTGATTAATAAAGTGTTATTTATATTTTATACATTTTATAAATATTAAGTATTTATTTAATTACCTTAAAGGAAGGCATTAAATAAATACCCGAATTTTTATTATTTTCCTAAGGTTTAAAAATTTTAATGCATAAAGGAAAATAAAACAAGTCTAATAAAATTGGTTTCACTAATTTTGGACACTCCTACAAATTTATGTGATTAAAATGGTGTAAAACGGATTTAAACGGATTATTTCGCTAAAGGAATTCTAATTTTTCCCGAAAATCACCCGGAATACTTTTCTTACTCAACCCTTCTCTACCCTCTCTCACGAACACTGGGCCCCATGGCACGGACCCCACCCTTCCTATTCCTTCTACCCGCCGGCCTTATTTCCTCTCCTCGACGGGCCCCGCGGGCCGATTTTCTTTTTCTTTCTTCTTCTGCAGCCCAACATCGGCCCAACGGCCCTTTTTTTCTTTTTCCTCTTTTCTTTCGTGATGCCGGCCTGCTTCACTGGGCTTGCACGACACGCCGGCCCTTTTTCTTTTTTTCGGCCGACCGCGAGCGCGTTACTGGGCCTCATGTCCGCGGTCCAGCGACCGGCCGCACCGCTTCGGCCTTCTCCTCCTCCCCCTCTTCTCTCTGTCGCGCGGGCCCGAGCGCTCAGGCTCTTCTCCTTCCTCCCGCCAAAAGTGCCCGTGACAGGGGGCGGCGCGGCTCGCCGGCCAGCGCCCTCCCGGCGGCGGAACTAGGTCATGACATCATCTCTACACCTATACGGCCCCGCGCGCAGCAACAGCTCCCCGGGAGATGGCCGGAGCCATCCCCTCCACGGCGACGGGCGGCGACTCCCTCGGCCGGCCGTGGTTACTTACGACATCGACACAACCGACTCAAACATCTACCCCTACACCATCCTAGGACCCTAAGGACTCGACTACAACTACTCAAGACAGAAGAGAAGCAGCGCAAGGTGGTTCTCACCGTGAGCGGGCGGCGCGACGGCGGCGGACAGAAGCGGCGGGGAGCACAGCTACTTCGGCATGGATATGGGACAACGACTGGTCTGGGGTGTAGCTGGGGTGTCTGTGGAGGAGTGGGCGAGAGGAATCGACGGGAGGCGAGATGTGGCGATGGAATTTGCTCGGCGGCGGTGCTTTGACAGAGGAGAGCGGGCGGCGGTAAAAAGGGAGACGGTGAAACGGCGGCGCGGGAGCAGTAAGTATTCAAGCGTTTAACCCCGCGCATGGACAACACCGTGGCCTACCCGTAGGCTTGCGTGGTGAGGAGGTGGCCTAGCTAGTCGCTCTGGCGGTCGAACGACGACGGCGGCGGCGACACGTCTTGATGCTCAGTCACCGTTCCTCTGACGCCCGTGACCTTCAGAGCCAACTGGTGGTCGATCTTCAATCCGACGACCTCTAGCGCCTGAACCGAAGTTGGAGATAATCTCAAGCCCGTCATCTTTTATTTTGGCTTCGGCTCGAGATAAACATCGAATTCGATTCAATTTTGATTTGTTTCTCGGGTTCTTTTGGAGTTCACTGAAGAAACTGACATTCAGTTCGTCAGTTATAACAGTGGTGTTGATCTCACTTTGGGAACCAAATTAAGGACTCAATTCTTGTTCTGTCAATCCAACTTCTTCCTAAACATGTTCTACTATGTCCCAAGGTTCCATTTTGCTCATGAACAAGTACCCCTCTTTAGCTACATTTCTCTGAAATTAAGTTCCAAGTTGATACCTTGCTGCTGTTCAGACTTAGTCATTTTTCAGAGTTTCAGTTGACTGTGACAATGTGCTGACTTTGAGCTCGAATTTGACTTCCCTCCTGTTACTGATCCTGGCCAACAACACCCAAATCTTGTAGTCCAAAGTTCATACTTCAGTATGGTATAGTTGTCCTGGTGCACTTAGTTGCAAAATTCTCCAGAAATTAATTTTGAAAACAGACTCTGCTGCTGTTTTTCTGGACTGCTGTTTTCGGACGGTGAACAGTAAACATCATCTTTCTTTTTCTTTTCTCTGGTTCCTTTGAGATATTTAGCACTAATTCAGTTCCAAATTTTGATCCCTCAATTCCAAATAATCTTAAACTTGTATTCCATATGTTTGACAAATTTTTCTGAATTTCAAATTTGAAATTCAAATTTCGGTCAAATTTGACCGAATTTGATTTTTTTTGCCAATTTCTTTTGTTTTTCTTTTGGATTTCTTTCTAATTTATCATAGTTACTTTAATGCCTCAAATGGCAATTATTACAGCCCCTCCCCCTTAATAGAATCTCGTCCCGAGATTCCCGGGGTTAAATCCTCGGTTTTTGGAATGGAAAGGAAACTGCGTCAGGTCAATTATTCCTTCTTTTTCTGTACAAAGACAGTGGGGTGGTGGTTTTTGTTCATCTGTTCCTGACGGTTTCAAATAATTCCGGATATTTAGACTCTAGGTCTTCAGCTTTTTCCCAAGTAGCTTCATCTGGAGTATGGTTTTTCCATTGCACTTTATAAAATGTGATACTCCGAGTTCGGGTATCTCGTGTCTTTTGATCCAGAATTTTAATAGGTCTCTCTTCATATGTTAGATCCGGCTCGAGCTCAATTTCTGGATCTTCTAAAATTTCTTCTGGGACTCTTAAGCACTTCTTAAGCTGGGATACATGAAATACGTCATGTATAGAAGAAAGTTGGTCTGGCAATGACAATTTATATGCCACGGGACCTTTTCGTTCCAGAATTTCATAGGGACCAATGTATCTCGGGGCTAACTTACCCTTTACTCCAAAGCGTTGTTCGCCTTTCATTGGGGATACCTTTAAGTGTACAAAATCTCCAGCATAAAATTCCAAGGACCGTCTTCTTTTGTCTGAATAACTCTTTTGCCGGGACTGGGCAATTATTACAAGAAGGTTATGGGCATCTCTAACCAACTTAGATACTGGACTGACCGTATGAAGAGGAAGTGCACCTCTTGCTGGTGCAGCTTGTGTTTACGGTTGCTACAAAACACCTTGGGACCGCCCACGATGATCTTGACTTGATGGTTCGGTCGCTGGAACTCCCCGTTCTGGTCGACGCCTGGGTATAGCCGGTCACGACGCTCCTCCCTGTGCTAATCATTGTGGTCATTGCGTCGGCGGTCAACGCGGTCATTGTGGTGGCGATTACGATCGTCGCGATCATCATGGCGGTGGTCACGGTCGTCGCGGTGGTGGTCGGGATGATCGTTGCGGTGACGGTCGCCACGGTTATCACAGTCATCACGACGGTGGTTGTCGCAACGATTGTCGTCCCTACGGTAGTGGATGCGGTAAGGTCGCTTGTACTCCACCGTGGTGCCGAGCTCTTTCTTGAGGACTGTGCGATCCCGAAGACTGTGACGTGCATCCTTATGGAAGGGGCACGGAGCATTCAGTGTGTCATCAAACTCTTCCCGGAGGAAGGTGGTTGGTCTAGCGAGCTCGGCTTTGGTAGTGAGGACCTCGAGGGCCCTTTTTTGAAGTCGGGAGGACTCCGGTCGTGCTTGGTGTTCCTCATAGGTTGGCGCTTCATGGTCATCATTCTAGCGATGCTTGCTGCCCTGGAACTGTACTTGCACCGCCGCCTCTGTGTCAGCTTGAAGGTTGATGAGCTACATCATCTGCCCGACTGGTCTTGGGGGCAGCCTCATACAACTTGTAGAACATGTTGCAGTTCATCAGGCCAGAGCAGAATTACCAGATAACGTTTCGATCCTCGTCGTCGACCAACTAGTTGCGGTTCTCGAAGAAGCGGTTCACGTACTCTCGGAGAGTTTCGTTCTTCCGTTGGTGGACTTGCCCAAGATTCTCCGTGTTTCCAAGTCGGCTGTAGGTAGCCTGGTAGTTCTGGGTGAAAGCCCTAGCAAGTTGACCCCAGCTGTCGATGCTGCTCGACGGGAGGTTCTCTAGCCATAGGAGAGGGGCGGGACCCATTACCATAGGGAAATAGGCAGCCATCTGGTCGTAGGTGCCGTTGGCGGCATTCACCGCGGTGTTGTACGTTTTGAGCCATATAGTAGGGTCGGAGCGGCCGTTGTACTTTTTGTTGATAGCTGGCTTGAACGAGGCAGGCCATTCAACGGCCCTGAGGTGGGGAATGAAGGCGGTGAAACCATCGATCGTTGTGTCATCATCGTCCTCGTGGTTGTATTCAACGGGTGGTGCCCTGGGGTCTTCAGGGGTGTCGTATATGCGGTCGTAGTTGGCACAGCGACAGATCTCCTCTTCTTGGCGTTGGCGGTCTTCCCATTCCGTGTCGCGGTCTAGCCTGCTAGGAGCGCCGTAGTCGCGGTCGTACTCAGCACGACGGCGGAGCTCGGCCTCTTCCCGCTCTTGGTGGCGGTTGTTGAGGTCGGCGCGGAGGTCGCGGCGGTCACGTAGCTGTTCGTGGAGGTCATGTTGCCGACCTTATCTACCACGGTCCCCACCATCGCATCTCCTGCCATATCGGTGGTTGTCGTGGTTATCGAGTTGATGAGCATTGTTGGTGGGTGGGTTGGCGAGTTGCTCCACCTCTTCTTCACGGACGGGCTCCAGCCGACCTCCCACGCAATTACCGTGGTCGCCTCGGTGGTGACCGGATCTACTATGAGCGGATCGGCTTCGAGAGTGCCGGGTAGATGTGGACCTGGAGTGTGTTGACCGGCTTCGGGCCCGCCCTTCGATCTGGACGTTAGCGACATGGATACGTGCCCGGATCTGCCGGAGTGCCTCCGAGTCTGGAAGATTTTCCAGATCGGCGAAGGCAACCCCAGATTAGCCTGGGGTGTGGTGAAGACGTTGTGGCCGGCCTCCTTGAGGTCGGCTTGTAGATTGCAGGCGCGCATAGGGCACCTCGGTTGCCCTGGACCGTCCTGGTCGACGTTGTCACCATCGTTGGTGCGCGGTAGGTTAGCGTTGGTGGCGGGCGGTGGTCGGCACTGGTCGCCTGCTGCCTTGGCTCCCATGTTAGCAGCAGGTTGTTGGCGTTGCTGGGCATCGGCTTGCTCCCGTTGGCGCCGTACCGCACAGTCCCGGTTCTTGGCATTGCGTCCTTCTTCCTGAGAAGAGGTTTCACCATCCCTGGGTGGATCGTCGGCGGAGATCATGAAGGCTTCGCGATCTGGCATGGTGGGGTTGCTCTCAACATCATCTCCATAGGGGGTTCGAAGTCAGGACGATGCGAGGGATCTGGAACTCGCCACAATCCGAAAACTGGGCAGGTGCGGGTAGGTCTTCAAATTGGATCTGAAGAGACTGCGCGAGTTTCACGGAAAACACGGCAGCTGAGTTCTTCAGACAAAGGGGGCGTGGGAAGGACCCTGCGCCAACCTTGTTGGGTGTAGCGCCGTCTCGGAGAGGTTGATGCCCTTAGCGATGGTGTTGGTGATGCGATCTAGCCCCGCAATAAGGTCGGAGGGTGTGGGTGGGCAGGTCACAGCGAGGATGTTGGGAATCCTCTCAGAGAGGGAGAGGTTGCTGATCTGCTGGGCGAGCGGCACGAAGGTCTCTGGGAAGGTCTTGTTCTGCAGATCCAACGGACGTTGAGTCAACGAAGGAAGCGGTAGAATTGGAATCCATCGGCATGGTCCCGAAGCGAAGCTGGATCGGGTTGGCGAGGATGTCCTTCACGTTCTCAGGGAAAATGACGCCGGAGCGAGATGTCATCGAGCTCGCTGGGGAGGATCTCACAATCGCCACTACCTAGCACGCCAACTATCCGATTTAGTAGCCCGGCAGTCCACCACGGGGTTACTCAAGTGGTAGATTTGTAGGCAGGGAGGATTGCGAGACCAAGAACTCGAAAGTAATCACAAGAACACGAAGGTTTAGACAGGTTCGGGCCTCCAGAGAGTAATACTCTGCGTCCTATGTTTTGCTTGATTGTATTGCTAGTATGCAGAGAGTTGAGATCGGTTGGGTGGCCGGAGGCGCCCTTGGCCGCCTTATATAACTGATGACGTAGGGTTACAAGTCAGTTTGAATCTAATCCTAGTCGGTTGTTACATGGAAAGCTATCTGAGTCGGATTACAACAATTATCTCGCAATATCTGAGCTGATTTGAATCGCCCGGTTTCCTTAACTTGCGCTCCAAGTATCTTCACGTCTTTGCCCGCACGATCTGGTCGGGCGGACCCACTTGTAAGAGCCGACCAGTATCCTAGTCGGTGGGAATCCATGGGATATCCATATCCCTCAAAAAGTCTTATCTAGAAAAACTAAAATCAAAACGAATAGTAATTTGAATGTGGAAGGAGGTCCGAAGAATGGTTGCATCTTTGCCTTCTTTTTTTTTTTTGACTAGTGTATAAAACTCCAAATACTCAAATACGATCCCATGCTGTTTTCCCAACAAGCCGGCGCGTTTTTTTTACAGTTTTATCATCATTGGGAAGGAAAAAAACACTTCCGAAACACGGCATGCATAGTGTACTGACGGGACCCACCTTGTCACCGCTTGTTTTAAAAGGATCACGGTGGAATATTCCTTGGCTAAACTCCTTGAATTGTACTCCGATTCATACCACTTTGGTAGCAGCATCTGACAAGCTGAAAGATACTCCGGCCTTAGTTGTTAAAATTGGAGTGCCAAAATTACTGTGCTGGCACTGTAGCACACTGTAGCATTTCGTTTGTATTTGTGAATTATTGTCCAAACATTGACTAATTAGGCTCAAAAAATTCGTCTCGCAAAGTACAACAAAACTGTGCAATTAGTTTTTAATTTTATCTACATTTAGTACTCCATGCATGTACCGTAAGTTTGATGTGATGAGGAATCTTCTTTTTGCATAGTGCCAAAGTTGGAAGTTGGGGTGAAGTAAACAAGGCTCCATTATGTGGCCGTTCTGATTCCTGAACGATACACGGACTCAAAATTCGCAGTCGTCCGTGAGGCTGATTATGAACTAATGAACTCGCGACAGAGGACACACACTCGCCTGCCACTGCCACGGTGAAAGAGCGACAGAACGAGTCATCACTCATCATCAGTGCTCGTACCAGACATGGTTTAAAAATGGCGGTGCTGCTGCGCCCCTGCCGGGGACGCTTTACGCCTCCTTTTTACGTTGCGCGCCATCATGCGCCCGTGTTTCTTGTGCCCCCCAGGCCCAGCTTTGCCAAAAAAGGGGACCCCGCCTCTTCATCATTGATCACGCAACGGGCCTACTAAGCTACGGCCACCCGCCGTCGGTCATCGATCATTCGATCTGACGAACGGTCGCGATTCCACGGTCTCTCGCTTTGCAGCTTGTTCTGGGCCGGGACATCGATCGGTGACGAGTCGACACGTCTACGTGGCCAGCTGGCCCGCGTCAGGCTCCCATGCAACAACGCAAGGGTCTCGCACGTAAAAAGCTATAGAGGACGGACCCCCCGTGCTGCGTTACACGTCGTGGGCCCGTGTTTGCCTGACGTGGTGACGTCTTCGATGTAAGCTGCTAGCTGGCTATCTGCTGCAGTGCTGCTACTGTGCACCGGCGTTGACGTGGTGCCAAGGTGGCAAGGTGTGCATTGTGTGTCGGTCCGTATACGCCCGGACGGAATCGAGTGGAGTTTCACAGTGCAGTGCAGTGCATGGCGCAGCGCTGCAGATGTGTTCCGTGGAAACGAGTTCGAATCATTGCGAGGAGCCGAGGGCATCGTTCGTTTTACATAAGTGGAGTTTACAACGCCTGATTTTACTGCAGACTCTGGAGTTTACCTTTAGGCGCGTTTGGTTATCTTTGCTTATTTTTAGCAAGTGTCACATCAAATATTTAGATACTAATTAGGAGTATTAAACGTAGGCTATTTACAAAACTCATTACATAAGTGGAGGTTAAACGGCGAGACGAACCTATTAAGCCTAATTAATCCATGATTTGACAATGTGTTGCTACAGTAAACATTTGCTAATGATGGATTAATTAGGCTTAATAGATTCGTCTCGCTATTTAGCCTCCACTTATGTAATGAGTTTTGTAAATAGTCTACGTTTAATACTCATGTGCTAAAAATAAGTCACCGGAAGAAAACACCCCCGTAGTAGTAGTGATCGACACTTCGACAGCATAGTCGCAGTCGCAGGGAGAGATTTCAGTTGCGAAGGCCTCGTGGGTCTGCAGAAAGTTAGGCCACAAGCTTGCAGTTTTGGAGAAGAATAATGCACCCTGGTCGGTCCAAACTCCAAACTCCAAAGGTCAGGCTTCTTCTGGCCAAGAATTCCAAAGGTAGCTTACCAGACTTTGATCTTGTTTAGTTCCATCCAAACTCATAATTTTGACACTATGCAAAAAGAAGATTCTCCGTCACATCAAACTTGCGGTACATGCATGGAGTATTAAATGTAGACGAAATCAAAAACTAATTGCACAGTTTTGTTATACTTTGCAAGACGAATCTTTTGAGCCTAATTAGTCAATATTTGGACAATAATTCACAAATACAAACGAAACGCTACAGTATGCTACAGTGCTACAACAGTAATTTTGGACACCCAAATTCAGGGCAACTAAACAAGGCCTTTAGAGAGCCTTTTAGACTTCCAGAAAGCTAGTATGCTCAAAGCGTCAGTCAAACCACCATTGCCTTTCACTCCGTCTACTCGATCGCCATCAGCAGTGATAAGCGGACTAAGGCTATCGGCAGGACTGTAAATCTCCCGGAACGCTAAATACACCGGCCAAACTTCCACACCGCTACTCTCTATCCCAACCTCTACCCCTCCGATCGCTACAGGAAACCTCCAAAGCCAGCGCTCGAGCGGACGAACGCTGTCCTACCCCGCCTGCGAAGTGTTCTGCACGTGGCCAACAGGAAGGAGGTGGCCGGCGGGGAGGGAGAAGGGGAGAGCAGTGCCGGAGGGGAGGAAGGAGAGGGGCGACGGCAGAGAGTAGCGGGCCGCCGCGCTCGTGCCGAGAGGCCGCCGCGTCGGAGAAGGAAGGGGAGAGTGCGCCCCTGCCGATTGAAATAGGGGCCGTTGTCCGCCTCTTCACCGGCCACCACAACCTCGTGCCGTCGCCGCTGCGCTCCCGTCGCTGGGTCGATGTCCTCGAGCTCCCACCGCGGGCGGATCTAGAGGTTGCCCGCGCCAGGCTGCCGGTCGGGAGGAGGGGAGAGGGGCGGCGGAGAGCAGCGGGTAGGGAGGGTGACGGGGAGGGAGGAGGCCGGGCTGCCGCGCCGGAGGGAGAAGGAGGCCGGGCCGCGGCGGCGGAGAGGAGGGAGGAGAAAGGGGCGGCGGAGAGAGCGGGTCAGGGAGGGAGGGAGGAGACTGTTGGTTTGCCGATGTAGATAGGCGGGGCAATGGCGGAGAGCTGCGCTGGTCTAATTTGGCTTTGATAGGTGGGTCATGCTTATTTAGAGATAAGTTTAAAGGCGGTGTGGTGCGGATAGCCTAAACCTCCGTCCGATCGATAAACAGCACGAGCTAATTATAAAACTAATTGCAGAAGCTTGTGCTAATTCACGAGACGAATCTATTGAACCTACTTAATCCATCAGTAGCCACTAATTCGCGAGACGAATCTATCAAATTATGGACTAATTAGCCACTAATTCGCAAGACGAATCTACCAAATCATGAACTAATTAGATTTAATAGATTCGAATTAGATTAGTTTTGTAATTAGATTATATTTGTACAATTAATTTTGTAATTAGATTATATTTTATACTCCTAATTAGTATTGACATGTGCTAAATAATTAGTTTTGTAATTAGATTATGTTTAATAATTAGAGTCAAACATCTGATGTGACGGATGCTACACAACTCATGGGCTGCTGTTGTGCTGTGCGCGCCCGCCCACCACCCCAGATTTTAAGACTGAAAATCAAGAAAAAAAATCAACGAAAAAACTTTTGGGAGAAAAGAATTGGGAAAAAATTCAAAAACAAAAACAATTTTAAGGACACAAATTTTTGAAAAAAAATGTCAGCAAAAAAATGAACTAAATTTTCAATAAACGACAAAGTTATACGAAAACTTTTGCTTGCAAACTTTGTTTAATTTTTTTAAAAAAATTGGCAGAAAAATTTGCAACAAAAATTTGAGACAGAAGTTTTTAAAAAATATTCCAAAAATGTTATGAATAGATTTTGAAAATTTTGTGCAGAAAACTCTTTCCAACAAAATCTGAAAAAAAGAAAAAAAGAGCGGCACCTCCGGGCGCGCTCGCCGGCAGGACGCCGCGCCGCCTCCCCATGCCACGCGCTCGCGCATCCACTCGCCGGGCCGCCGCCGCGCTCACGCTCCACATCTGCTGCTCCCGCGCCACCGCTCGCCGGACCCGTCGCCGCACCCCGCCTGGCGCCTGCATCCACCTCCCCCGCTTGCCTAGCCTGCCGTCGCCGAGGGTGGCCGCTCGCCGGGCTCGCCACCGCGCTCCGCTCCGCATCTGCCGCCCCCCGCGCCACCGCTCGCCGGGCTGCCGCTACGCACTCCCCCGCTTGCCACCGGCCGCCACCGGCCGCCACTTCTGAAAAGGAACGAGAGAGAGAGAGAGTCACGGGAAAAGGAAAGAGAAATGGGTGGGGTGACGGGCTTATCTTGGGCCTATTCGCTTCAGCTTATAAGTCGGCTGAAAAGCTAAAACGGCTAATTTGTTGTGAGAGGAAAACACTGTTTGGTGGCTGATAAGCCGACTGAATAAGTTGAAGCGAACAGGCCGCTTCTCGTGGGAAGGAGATGGTGGGTCCGCACGGATTGTATATCCGTGTGCACGTGTCGTCGACTGGAAGGAGGAGAACCGCCGGTCCGCTGTAGATTCATCATTTCGACTGGAGATTCCTTTTCCCCTTGCAAAATGGGCATCAAGTAGACGAAGTTGCACGGTTGGTGGGCCAAGGCTCATCATGGCGATAAAATTGCACGGCTAGCCAGCCCATCTCTCTCTGCATGGTCTTTTGGAAATTTCAATTGGGCTTTCATGCGTTATCGAGCCCACCGGCCCAGCGCACAATCTGTCGTACGGGACAACTCAATCACATCGACACGAGAAATATTTTTATTTTTATATTTTTTCTTTTACGATTTTGCATAAATAAATAAAATAGTCGATCCAAAAAATTTTGCAGCAAAAATTTGCAGAAATAAATGGCGGTAGGTTAAAAAAATAACAGGAAGTTACCGCCAGTTCAAACGGCAGTTGAGTGATGGGGCAGCGGAGGGGAACGGCGGTAGCTACCCCTCCCACGACTCCACCAATGACTGATGATGGAGCCAGCTATAGCCGATTGAAACAATCAGCTATAACTTCGAGTATTTTTTTTATTATTTTATTGTCATGTAATTTTTTCCCTGAGTTAAAAAAATATAAAGTTACATTAGAAGCACTAAATATTCGAATATGTCACTGTTGGTTGCAATATGAAACTTTCTAATTTGAGAGAGGTGGAGTGCTTTGAGGAAATAATTGAAATTGAATTAACTCCTAGCCATTAAATACATAGCTGTTTCCAACGAAATTACAACATATAAAAATGAAATTCGTGCACAACATACGAACACCAACAACTCTAGACTGGACAATTAATTATAAATTGCAGTAGCATGTGCGGCACGGATGCTATCCTAAACATGTGTCGTTGCTAAACCTAACATGCCTTAGGTAATTGAAATAGTCAGGGATAGAGCCATCTCTACTTTCTAGTAAAATTGGCTTTGCGAGAGCTGGGAGGGTCCAGCCTCATAGTAGCCAGCACCCCCAGAGGAAGGCGAAGACGGTGAGTGATCCTTGTTGTGGTAGTAGGAGCACTTGCACCATGGATCGGTACAAATTAAGTCACCGGCGATGTTAACCGTCCAAAGATTTGCATCAACTTCATCTAATACTTAACACTGTACCATTTATATAGCACCAACTACGAGTTAAGCTAAACTGCGAAATTTCAAATAATACCTCAAGCGAAGCGAAGATCCGGCAGAGCTTCGCTTCAATCTCCACCCTACTCCACTCACTCTCTTCTCCCCTCCTCTTCGCTCCTCTCCTCCCTCCCTTTCTTTCTCTTCTCCTCCTTCCCTTTCTTCCTCTTCTTTCCCGGTTCCTCTTCTTCCTCCCTTTCTCTTGATTTCTTGCATCCCGAATGACCAGCATGCGCCCCAGCCCCTGCCACTCTGCGGGTTTTAAAGGCGTGGGCGCCTATCGCCAAATCAAGTGGTGGTAACTTTCCACTCCCGTCGTTTGAATCGGCGGCGCTCTGTTACCGTCACTTCATCTGGCAGTAACAAGCTACCGCCGTCCCATCAGGCGGTAACTCCGTGGTCCCATGGCCGCTAGCGATCCGTGTGCCACCCACTGTTTCTGATGGCGTTAAGCGGTTTCTGACACTGACGTGGTGTACCTGCACAGCTACCGCTGTTTCATCTAGCGGTAACTTCTCTTAACGTCGGTTGAAAAGGCAGTAGGGGTCCATTTTCTGCAAATTTCTGGATCAGCTATTTATTCCTGAAATAAAAAAATATAAAAATATAAAAATATAAAAATATAAAAATTTCTCGACAAGACGACGAATCGCGCCCGTCCCCATTCGCGAGAGCCCGACGCGACGCCCCAGCAGCCTCCACCACCAAAGATGCCCGGCCTTTCGAACTCCACTGACGGCTGGGACCCAAGTTGCCGGTTGGATTCGGCGAGCCCACCTGGCAGTGCGACACGGGAGGTTTCCAGCCTTCCTCCCTGGTCTGTGGTCTATCCCTCTCCCCACAGTCCCCACACAACCCCGCGTCTTGGAAAGGGCCGGAGATCGGAGACGCGAAGGCAGCGAGCAAGCAACCGAAGGCCGAAGCCGTCCACCCCCGCGCCGGCGCTATGGACCGCGCGCAGCTCCTCCTCGTCGGCCTCCCGGCCCTGCTCTTCTTCTCGGACCTCACCCACATCTTCGCGCCGCCGCCTCCCCACCTCCGCCACCCCCATCACC